>NW_026526655.1:92041300-92418800 GCF_024362965.1 Panthera pardus
ATCTCTAGAAACTAGCAACGTGGCAAGCAAAAAACACCTACATGATTAGATTGATATTCTGTAAATTAACAAGGTCTGATTCTAACTCCAGGACTTTCTGGCTCAACCAACTACCAACTGGTGGTTGTTAATAGGAAGATTTTATTCCCAACATTAGCTTCAGAACTAAGAGGTTTTTAAATAGTGCCTTTAAAAAATGTTTCACAATGTTTTGAAGGAGCAGTCTTCATACCAAGATACTTGATTTTCTACCCTTCATTCAATCCCTCCTTTATCCAGTTGTTTCACTTCAGAAGCAATAATCATCCAGCAACCCAGAGATTTTATGAACATTTAAATGAATAGAAAATAGAATATTCCCATTTTGCTGCCTTTAATTTCTTGGCTCCTTAAAGACGATTTAATTAATCCCAGTGCTTTCCTGAGAAAGCAGGCTTCTAGACCCTCTGGGTTTCTCTATATGATTGCAGTGTTAAATAAGACTAGTTGTTACCCTTGTCCTAAGACTATCATTTTGCTAGTAAACCAAGGTTGCAGTGAAGCTGGCTGATGGAAAACAACATTAAAGAGTATATGCTCAAGAGGCAGAGAGGCCTTAGTTACTGGAGAGTTGTGGACTGGAGAATGTGCAAGACATTCGTTGATTTACTGGGTGCATTGGGTGAGTTGACCAAGTTGTGTGCATTAGACTTTTTACTGACCTGAATTATATTCTTAAGTCTGATGATGACACACATTTCTCATGTTTCACTTCAACTTTCCTTTTCTCTACTCTTTTTTTTCTCCTGTAGTCCTGTATGCCTTTCAGAGTCCCTTCCTTGACATAGAACCTTGAATACACTCTAACAACTCTGCCTTATTTATCTACTAAAGTTGTTCTTCTGATTCCTGTTTTTGAGCCTCATAATCTCATGTATGATTGAGTCATTTTTGTATTCTGACTGGAAGACAATTTATTAGTTCACCTTACTTACCTTTGTAATTGGTTAAATGTGGCAAGGGAGAATAACAACCCAAAGCAGCTTAAACAAACTAACAAATTGGGAGCATTTATTGGATTAGGAAGCTAGAAAGGATATGGGACTTGAGGAAGCACTGTACAAACCAATGCCTTACCTCATGGACCAACACCAGGATTCGAATTCTCTCAGTATCTGCATATAAAAAAAATCACAAGCTAAACGTCATCAAATAACAACAAAAAAAGTAATGTCTACCTCTTGGACTAGTCACTTGCTCAGTGAGAAGAGATATGTCATTTGGCCATACTTGGGGCATGTGCCCGTTCCTATAACCTGAGGAAAGTAGGTTAAGGAAGGATGGTCCCCTAGAGGGAGTGGGGAAGACCAACAATGGGCACAGGCTGATGTGCTTAAGAATACTGAGATAGCAGAGAGTTCATGTGCTGACTTACCCAAAAACTAGCTGAATGGCTTACCCTTCCTGTTTCTCAGTGCTCTCTTTTTCCTTCACACCCACTAGATTAATTGTGAGTATCAAGTATCATGACCTAACTAGCCAAACTATTTGAAAACTTCTAGAATGTTGTACATAATTAATGTGTTTACCTCTTCCAAGTTGTTTGTTGACTTTTAGCTTTTTTTTTTAATTGAAATATAGGTGACACAAAATGTTACATTAGTTTCAGGTGTATAAATAGTGATTCAAGAACTCTGTATGTTATGCTATGCTCACCACAAGTGTAGCCACCATCTGTCACCATACAACACTATTACAATATCATTAATTATACTCCTTTTGCCGTACTCCTTTCATCCACATATTCATTCCATAACTGGAAGCCTGTGCCTACCACTCCCCTTCACCCATTTTACCCTTCCTTACCTCCTTCCTTCTGGCAACCCTCACTTTGTTCTCTGTATTTACAGATCTATTTTTCTTTACTCATTTGTTCTGTTTTTGACATTCAACATGTAAGTAAAATTAAATGGTGTTTATATTTGTTTGACTTATTTCGCTTAGTATAATACCCTGTAGGTCTGTTCATGTTCTCACAAATGGCAAGATCTCATTCTTGTATGTATACATACATACTACATCTTCTTTATCCATTCACCTATCAATAGATAGACACTTATGTTGCTTCCATATCTTGGCTATCGTACATAATGTTGCAATAAACACAGGGGTGTATATATCCTTTTGAATTAATCTTTTTGTTTTCTTTGGTAAATACCCAGTAGTGGAATTCCTGGATTATGGTATTTTTATTCTTAATATTTTAGAAAACCTCCATACCATTTCCTACAGTGTCTATACTGGTTTATGTTCCCACCAACAATGCACAAGAATTCCTTTTTCTCCACATCTTTGCCCACGCTTGTTATTCCTTGTCTTTTGATACTGGCCATTCTGACAGGTGTAAGGTGATATTTCACTGTGGTTTAAATTTCCATTTCCCTGATGATTAGTGATGTTGAGCACCTTTTCATGTGTCTATGAGCCATCTGTATATCTTCTTTGGAAACATGTCTATTTAGGGCCTCTTCCCATTTTTAATCAGATTATTTGTCTTTTTGGTGTTGAGTTGTATAAATTTATTATATATTTTTGGTATTAATCCCTTATCTGATATATTATTTGCAAATATAGTCTCCAATTCAGTAGGTTGTACTTTTGTTTTGTTGATGGTTTTCATCATTGTGCAAAAGGTTTCTATTTTGGTGTAGTCCCACTAGTTATTTTTGTTTTTGTTTCCTGTGCCTAAGGAGATATATCCATAAATAGGTTATTAAGGCTGATATCTAAGAGATTACTGCCTATGTTATCTTTTAGGAGTTTTATGGTTTCAGGTTCACATTTAGGTCTTTAATTCCTTTTGAGTTTATTTTTGGGTATACTATAAGAAAATGGTCCAGTTTGATTCTTTTGAATGTAGATGTTCAGTTTTCCCAGCACCATTTACTAAAGAGACTATGTTTTCCCATTATACATTCTTGACTGCTTTGTCATAGATTAATTGACTATATAAGAGTGGGTTTATCTCTGGAGTCTCTGTTCTGTTTCATTGATCTATGTGCCTGTTTTTGTGCCAGTACCATACTGCTTTGTAGTATATCTTAAAATCTGGTGTGATTCCTCCAGCTTTGTTTTTTTCTTTTTCAACATTGCTTTGGCTATTTGGGGTTTTTTGAAGTTCCATACAAATTTTAGCACTATGGGTTCTAGTTCTATGAAGAATACTATTGGAATTTTGATAGATTATATTGAATCTGTAGATTACTTTGGGTATGGGCATTTTAAGTATATTATCTCTTCAAATCCTTGAGGATGTCTCTTTCCATTTATTTGTGTCATCTTCAGTTTTTGTATAAATGTATTTTAGTTCAGGGTACATGTGTTTTACCTTCTTGGTAAGTTTATGCCTAGGCATTTTATTCTTTTATTCTTTTAGTTGTAATTGGAATTATTTTCTTAATTTCTCTTTTTACTTCATTATTAGTGTCTAGAAACACAACAGACTTCTGTATGTTGATTTCATATCCTGCAGCATTACTGAACTTATTGATTACTTCTAATAGTTTTTGTGGTGTCTTTAGGGTTTTCTCTAACCAGTAGTATGTAATTTTCAAATAGTGACAGTTTTACTTCTTCCTTACCAACTTTGATGCCTTTTTATTTATTTTTCTTGTCTAATTGCTGTGGCTACAACTTGCAGTTCTGTATTGAAAATAAAATCCTTGTCTTGTTCCTGATCTTAAGAGAAAAAGCTTTTAGCTTTTAGTATGATGTTATCTGTGGGTTTTTCATATAAGGTCTTTATTACATTGAGTTATTTCCTTCTAACCCTAGTTTGTTGAGTGTATTTATCATGAACAGTTGAATTTTGCCAAATGCTTTTTTTTTGCATCTATTGAGATGATAATATGATTATTATCCTTTATTTTGTTGATGTGGAGTATCATATTGAATACATTGTGGATTTTGAACCATCTTTGCATCTCCAGAATAAATCCTACCTGGATGTGGTAAATAATCCTTTTAATATGTTGTTAAATGTGGTTTGCTAATATTTTGTTGAGGATTTTTTACTATATGTTAATTAGGCATATTGGCCTATGTTTTCTGTTTCTTTTCTTTTTCTTTTCTTCTTTTTTTGTGGAATCTTTTTGTTTTAGGATCATGGTATGGTGGCCTCATAGAATGTATTGGGAAGTTTTCCTTTCTCTTCTATTTTTTGAAATAGTTTGAAGAGACTAGGTATTAACTCTTCTTTAAATGTTTGGTAGAATTCATCTGTGAATCCATCTGATCCTGGACTTTTATTTTGGTTACTAGTTCTATTTTTTTCTAGTAATTGATCTGTTCAGATCTTTTATTTCTTCCTGAATCAGTTTGGGAAAATTGTATGTTTCCAGAAATTTATCTATTTATCCTAGATTGTCCAGTTGGTTGGCATATAATTTTTTATAGTATTCTCTTATAACCCTTTGTATATGTGTGGTGTTTGTAGTTACTTCTCATCTTTCATTTATGATTTTATTTACTTGAGTCCTTTCTTTTTTTGTGATGAGTTTGGGCAAAGTTTTATCAGTTTTGTTTATCTCTTCAAAGAACCATCTCTTGGTTTCACTGATTTTTTTTCTATAGTTTTTCTTGTTTCTATATCATTTATTTTTGCTGTGATCTTTTATTATTTTCTTAATTCTACTCACCTTGGTGTTATTTTTTCTTATCCTAGTTCCTTTTAGTGTAAGGTTGTTTGTTTAATTTATGTATGTATGTATGTATGTATGTATGTAGAGGTAGGATTATATTGCTATATATGTCCCTGTTAGAATTGCTTTCACTCTTTCCCAAAGATTTGGGGCCTTTGTATTTTCATTTTTGTCTGTGCATTTTTTAATTTATTCTTTGATTCCTTTGTTGACTCCTTGGTTGTTTAGGATCATGTTTAGCTTCTACATGTTTGTGTTTTCTCCAGTTTTTCCCCCCTTATGATAGATTTCCAGTTTCATACCATTGTGGTCAGAAAAGCTGCATAGTATGATTTCAATCCTTTTAAATTTATTGAGGCTGTGTTTTTGCTGTTCAGCTTGGGTGCTTTCCATTACCGTCTTCCAGATCACTGATCTTTCTGTGTCTTCTAATCTACTATTGATTTCCTCTAGTGTATTTTTCATTTCCATTATTATATTCTTCAACTCTAATTGCTTCTTTTGTATATTTTCTATCACTTTGTTAAAGTTTTAACTGAATTCATCTACTCTTTTCTCCAGTCTGTTGAGCATATTTATGACAATTGCTTTGAACTCTTCATCAGGTAGGTTATTTATCTGTTTCACTTAGTCCTATTTCTGAGATTTCGTTTTCTTCATTTAAAGAAAAAATTTAATGGTTATTTTTGACAGAGACGGAGTGTGAGTGGAGGAGGGACAGAGAGAGAGAGGAAGAAACAGAATCTGAAACAGGCTCCAGGATCTGAGCTGTCAGCACAGAGTCCAATGTGAGGCTCAAGCCCATGAATCACAGGATCATGACCTGAGCTGAAGTTGGGTGCTTGACCAAATGAGCCACCCACGTGCCCCATCTTCTTCTTTCATTTGGAACACTTTTGTCTGTGTTCTCATTTTACTTGATTTTCTGTGGCTTTTCTTTGCTTGACTTTTGTTTCTATGGATTGGGCAGAACAGCTATTTCTCCTAAACTTGAAGGAATGGCTTTGTGTGTGGTTATCTCTTGTGTAGACTGGATGTGCCTGATGACTTTGGCTGGCTGGCTTGAGCTGTGGCTGGCATGGGCCAACCTAGAAAGAGTTCCAGCAGCTCCCCACTATTTGGCAGGGCTCAAGGCTGTTTCCTTCATATTCTAGTTGCCATTTTAAACGATGGCTCTTTTTATATGTCCAGAGTAGACAAATCTGCTCACAGTCCCTCAATGCATTCTGCCCCCACTGAAGCTCACAGCACTGGGGATAAGGGTTCCCTTTGTTACTGTGTCTCCATTTCAGTCACTGTTCTCCACGTGTTCTCTCTATTTTTTTGTGCAGTTGTTCAGTAAGAGCTTAGTACTTTTTCAGGAGAAATTGTTCTATAAAAAGGTGTCTGTGTCTTTGGAGGAAGTTAGTTCAGGGTCTTCCTACACTGTCATCTTGGGTCCTCTCCTCAACTTTTAGCTTTTGATTTTTTTCTATTTACTATGACAAAGCCTGGCTTAGATGACTACTGGGGGTCATTTTACATCTGAGGAAATTGAGTTTCAAAATAGGAGAACTTCTGCTATGCTATTGTAACAAAAAGTTATATCGCCCAAGTAGTCCTGGAGGATTGTCACATGTCCCAGGAGACAGCTGGGGACTTGTCACCTGACTCTGGCTAGATATTTTGTTGGATGGTGGCTGCCTTATCTCAGTTAAGTGATTAAGTGTAAGAGATACACTGTATCCTGGGGTCCATAGCACATTCCCAAAGCATAAATAGCAGGTGTTACTCCACAAAGTAATGCACCAAGACATTTATACATATGAGATGACACAAACTGAAATCTGAGAGTCAGGTCAGTCAGATATGAAATCAGAAAGCCAAGGAGGTTGAGAGAAGATATTTCATAACATCTTCCTGCCCCTGTTCCTTACTTGTGTTTATAAGATATCACTTTGGACCCAATCCATTTATCCACTCATGTATCTGCATTGTTTGGTTCTTTAAGGTTGTGTGTGTAGGGGCTACAAATACGTTACATTTGGTAACATATTTTCTTCAAAGATACTCAGAAATGTAGGATTGCAAAGAACTTTAGTGTTTCATCCAGATAAAGTTTTGGGGCTTCCAGTATTTCTAAGACCAGGATGTATGGCAGTTCTTGTGGAATACTAGAGAAATGTCTCAAAATTTTTCAGGAGTCACACCATGGGCAGATGTATTGCCTTCTCTCTGTACCTAGGAATTCATTTCCACAAGACAGAGACTGATACTATTTGGCCACCAGCAAAAGTACAACCCTACTGGGTGGAATTTTCACTCAAGATATTTTAGAGGATGCCTTGCTTTCAAACGCTGGTCAATGACCTAATGAGAAAAGAGGAAAGGTTTGCTATTTTTCAATACAAGAGCCACAGGTATTTATGATTTCTCACAAAAGTAGCTGGACTTGTGACAGGAACATGAGGCTTCATTGTCCAGTGAACATCCTTTTCCTAATTTAGAAATCCAGTCTTAATTTACAAAGGGAATAGGCCCATGAATTTATGCATGCAATTCACACATTTATGTACTCATTGAATGAATATCACTTAAACATTCCAGGTACTGCTACACTCTAGTAATTGAAAGATTAGTATACTAGTGTCCATAAGGAGCTTCCAACCAAGTAGAACAGACATATGTGTGAATTGTCATTATAATTTAATGTGAATGTAAGAGATGTATGAATAAAATGTAATCAAGATACAGAAGGAATGAATTAAAGTCCCTGGTGATATCCAGAGGATCTAGAATATTCCAGTTATCTATCTCCTGGAAGATTGCAATAAAAGGAATTGAAGGGCTATTTTGAACTACTGGTTCAAAGTAAATCTTGATATAAATGAAGCAAGATTTTCTGCAGTTTATATGAGTCCAACAATGATATATCCTCATCTAATGATATATCTAAGCTGAGAAACCTTTAAGAGACAAAGGAAGATCTTTTCACAATTGCCCAAGGACACCAAACATGTCTTGGGTATCTTCCTGTAGATTTAGACTTGGAGACAAGAATTTGAAAATAAGCCACTTATTTGGGAAATTACCCCAGGAATCAGTAGTCGGACAGTGAGGAATTAAGACAAGGACAGGAGGGAAACCAATAGTAAATACACAACAAGCCAGTTACCACTGTGGTCAGGGGGAGCTCAATCCTGCTGAAAAACTGAAAATCAGTCTAGAATATACCTCAGAGTTATACCCTAAGGAGATGGAAACTGGGTTGTTTTTTTCTTCAGCTTCCATCTTTCATTGTCGGGGGCCCACTCCTAGAGAAATAAATTACTACTCACTTCTCGCCCGTCTTTCTTTTGAACCAAGAGAAAGCCCATATAGAGAGAGTCCCAAGTGCTTGTACTGGAACACCTTGAACATGGACTTGAATGTGACACTAGGTGTTATAGGTGGAAACAATAGCATCTACTATAATATGTTAACTAAGACTGTTCCAGGGAAACTGAGACATATGATCTCCCTGCTAATGGCTCCATATATTAGGAATACATATTTTTCTATCTCTCCTTGGGTTGTATATGAATCTGAGGAGTTCAAAACAATTACATTTTAGGGAGACAAAAAAAAAAACTTCCATTATTAGACTTCTGCTAAGATCCTCTCCTAATATCTTGCTCATATAATTCCACAACTATATAAAAGCTCACTGGATTGCTATGTTCCCTCATTCAATTACATTGGCTCCATCTGTACTTACTTGTGAAAATTCTCTAATTACCAACCACACATTTAATTAAGCACTTTTTTTGTCATTTAGCCTGAAGTTGTGAAAGTTGTAAGACTGAGAATCAGTCATAGGAGACAAATAGCAAAAAGCATAATAGACCCACCTGTTCGAAATGGGTGGAATAAAATAAATATCTAGAGCATTAAATATTCTGAGGAGCAACTTCCACTTTATTGTTTTGCAAAATGGCTTTTGATTCATCATTAATGCCATCAGTAATTAATGAACACCAGATGGAATGTGAAACAGACAGGGCCACATCTATCAAGAGGTGTTTTCTCAGAGTTAAATGAGGCAGTGAGCTTGGGAAATTTTCACCTCCTTTAATCTTGGTACAAACAAGGCCCTTACATCCATTTATATATACTTTGGAGGAAGCCTGGATGTATGACTTGACTTCTGTCGTACCCAAATATGAGATGTGGCACTTTCCTCCCATCCATCTACAGGCATACCTCAGATACAGCAGGTTTGCTTCCAGACCACTACAATGAAGTGAATATTGCAATAAAATGAGTCAAATTATTGTTTTGTTTTGCAATGAATGTAAAAGTAATGTTTTTGCTATCTGTAGTCTATTAAGTATAAAATAGCATTATGTCTAAAAAGTAGTGTCCATACCTTAATTAAAAATACTTTGTTGCTATAAAATGTGAATCATCATCAGACCTTTCAGCAAGTTGCAGTCTTTTTTGCTGGTGGAGGATGTTGATGGCTGCTGACAGATAAGGATGAAGGTTGCTGAAGGTTGGGGTGACTATGGCAATTTCTTAAAATAAGACAACAATGAAGTTTTCCATATCAATTGACTCTTCCTTTCAGAAGCGATTTTTTCTGTAGCATGCAATGCTTGCTGTTTGATAGCATTTTACCAACAGTAGAACTTCTTTCTAAATTGAAGCCAGTCCTCTCAAACCCTGCTGCTGCTTTATCAACTAAGTTTATGTAACAATCTTTTATTATTATTTCAGTGTTTTCCACAGGATATTGAGCAGGAGTAGATTCCATCTCAAGGAACCACTTTCTTTGCTCATTCATAAGAAGCAACTCCTCATCCTCTAAGGTTTTATCATGAGATTGCAGGAATTCAGCCATATCTTTAGGCTCCACTTCTAATTCTAGTTCTCTTGCTGTTTCTTCCACTGAAGTCTTGAACCGCTCAAAGTCATCCATGAGGGCTGGAATCTAATTCTTCCAAACTCCTGTTCCTGCTGATTTTGACCACTTCCCATGAATCTTGAATGTGTTTAATGGTATCTAGATTGGTGAATCATTTCCAGAAGGTTTTTAATGGACTGCTCAGATCCATCAGAGTAATCTCTTATCTATGGCAGCTATAACCTTACAAAATGCATTTCTTAAATAATAAGACTTGAAAGTAGAAATCATTTCTTGATCCATGGACTATAGAATAGATGTTGTGTTAGTAAGCATGAAAACAACATTGTGTTGTACTTCTCCATGTGAGCTCTTAGGTGACAAGGTACATTGTCAATGAGCAGTTATATTTTGAAAGGAATCTTTTTTTTTTTTTTTCTGAGCAGTAGGTCTCAGTAATGGGCTTAAAATATTCAGTAAACCACTCTGTGAACAGATGTGCTGTCATCCAAGCTTCGCTCCATTTTTAGAACATAGGTAAAATAGATTTAGCATAATTGTCGAAGACTCTAGGATTTTCAGAATGGTAAATGAGTATTAGCTTCAACTTCAAGTCACCAACTGCATTAATTAGCACCTTAAAAGAGAGTCAGCCTTTCGTCTGAAGCTTTGAAGCCAGGCATTGACTTTTCCTCTTTAGCTATGAAAGTCCTAAATAGTATCTTTTTATTCCCCCAATATAAGGCTATTTCATCTACATTGAAAAAATGTAACCATCTTCATTAGTTATTTTAGATAGATCTTCTGGATAACTTGCTGCAGCTTCTACATCAGTATTTGCTGCTTCATCTTTTACTTTTATGCTATGGAGAGAGCTGCTTTCCTTAAACCTCACTAACAAACCTCTGCCACTTTCAGACTTTTCAACAACTTCCTCACCTCTCTCAGATTCAAAGGATTGAAGAGAGCTAGGGGTCTGCCCTGGATTAGGCTTTGGTTAAGGGAATGTTGTGCCTGGTTTGATCTTCTATCCAGACCACCAAAACTTTCTCCACATCAGCAATAAGACTGCTTTTCTTTCTTATCTTTCAAGTGTTCAATGCAGTAGCACATTTAATTTCAAGAAATTTTCCTTTGCATTCACATCTTGACTAACTGGTGAGAGAGGCTAGCTTTTGGCCTATTTTGATGAAGAGGGAAAGAAGCAGGGGAATGGCTGATCAGCAGAGCAGTCAGAACACGTACATTTGTTGATCAAGTTCATACCCTTATATGGATATAAGTGCCATGGATCTTCATGGTGCCTCAAAACAATTACAATAGTATGCCAAAATCACTGATCACAAATCACCGTAACAAATATGGTAACAATGAAAAAGTTTGAAATATGTTGAGAATTACCAAAAACTGACACAGAGACATGAAGTGAGCAAATGCTGTTAAAAAACAATGGCACTGATAGACTTGCTCAAAGCAAGGTTGCCACAAATCTTCAATTTGTAAAAAACAAAACAAAACAAAAAAACACAACATCTGTAAAGCACAATGTGAAACACAACAAATTGAGGTATGCCTGTATTTCTAATACAAAATTCTACAATCTGACCCCAAATGTCTTAAAAAAAACTTATTTCTTCCCTGTTGAGTAGGAAGAACAAGTTTGAGAATCGAAAAAAAATGGGAGGAAAGAGGAAGAAAGAAATCCATATCATTCCACATGGCAAAATTATGGAAATAAATGAGTTCGTAATTACTCTATGGATCCTTGCTTAGATCCATAGATCCAAGGGAGGGTAGATATATATTCACAGCTGAAGCATATCATCAGTAATTAGTACTTCTAAATAGTAATAGAAACAGAAACTTTGAGGTTCTCTAAGGAAACCTAGAGCAGAGTCTAGGGAACTTCAACATGCAGAGAGATGATTGAAGATGAGGTAATGTGAGATTAGGTAGTAAGCCAGGATGTGTGGGGGGGGCCCCGGTGCCAGGCTGAGACCTGGTGGAGCAACGTTCCCTGTTGACTTAGCCAACCTGGTGGTTCCCTCTCCCATTCCCCCACTTTCAAGGGCATATGAAAGCCTTGTCAAGGCTGAGAAAGTTAATTCCTGAAGCCTGTGGTCTGCAGGTGTTGGCAGTAATGCTACCTCCCTTTTTCTACCCCGAGTCAGATAGAAACAAACATGGGAACTGTGTTTTGCTAGCAATCTATCAACAAGGTCTTATGACCCGTTCAGAAAGTTCTCAAGGTACACAGAACTAAATGTTTTGGCTGGCAGTGATCATGTGAAACCTGTTTATTCTTAGAATGACCTGATCCATAAGAGTCTTATAAAAGATTGTGTACAGCAACAATAAAGCCGTCACTTGGGCCATCAGCCCAGGGGACCCTCCTGTTCCCAAACTTTCTCTTCTCTCTTTTTTTCTTGCATTCCCCTACCCTCAGGACCCTGACCTCGGTGTTTGTCACGCCTGTCGCGACAAGGATGCAATGACTGTATTCTGCAATATAAGAATGGAAAGATAATCTGTTCTTTAGACATTTATATAACTTCCCTTGTATCTGAAACTTTGGGAAGTCTCAAAGGTAATGGGATAAACTCATTCATTCTAGCAATGAAAATTTAACTGGTAGAAAAGTTTCTGTGGAAAAGACTCGATCAGAGATGAAACACAAAAGATGGGCTATAATAGAGTATAATAGAGGAAAGCTCTCTTAAGAAGTAAATAACACAGAAATGTAATGGATAACTCTGTTTTGAGTCTAGGTCTTGAGTTTGAGTTTTTATCCAAACCAATCAGAAACATGGAAATTGGACTTATGCAAGTTAGAAATGAACACATTTCTGCCATTTGAAACTGATATATCAAGCCATTTCCCTTACTTTACCTTACCATGTTCACTCTCAAATTTGGGCTCTTGATCATGGAGCCCCCATTAATTTACTTAATATTAACCATTGCTTTGCCTTCCATCCATCTACATAATGAATCCACCTACTTTAAGGGCCCAACCCAAGTCTAATCTCTCTAAAAAGACTTACTCCTTTGACACTAGCCTCTTCTGAAATACTTTGATACTCGTGATCGGTACCACCCAATTCTTGACGAAAATGTGGTCTGTTCTATAATGCTTGCTATTATTTTATATGCACAGCCTTATAGCTCCAACTAAATTATTCCTCCAGTCATGACTGTGACTTATACCTCTGCATACCCTTAGCATTGATCATAGAGTAACATGGATTCATGGACTTAGTTGAAACATGGATTTAATTTAAAATCCCAGATTTAAGGATGAGGCACCTAAGACTCAGAAAAGGGAAATAACTTTCCTAATGCTTTCTAATGCCTTTTAAAGAGTTAGTTACAGTGTCAAAACTGGAGTATATAATTTCTGCCCCAAATCTATTGTTTTTCTATTATATAGATAGCTTCCAAGATCTGATATGTAATGAGACAAATGTAATTGTTTTAAAGTTCTGGAAATTCTTACAAGCATTTTGCAAAACTCAAGGATCAGAATACACCACTTTTGGCAGGGGGAGGGGAGTCTTTTTAAAAGTTGGAAAACTGGAGAGTTTCCCTCGAAAGAACATTTAACCTGTTTGCTTGAAGCAGGGAGCTTGGGGTTTTCTCACCGTTGTCCCTGTTCCTTGATTCTATAGAAGAATCAGCAAGTAGGAGGGTTAATGTCATTTAAAGTAAATCACACTACCTTACGATGAGACCATCTTTCTGTCTTCTCTGTTAGTTAGGAAGTCTATAAATTTGGTGCCAGTGTCAAGTGGAAAAGGTCTAACTACAACTTGAGACTTCATCAAGTACCTGCCTGTCCCTTCTAGCTATAGATCACTCAGCATTTTTTGAGTAGCATATGAACTTTCTTCCAAAGAAAAAGTAACAAATACACAGTAAGAGGAAAAAGCAGACAAAAAGCACAACGTGAGAGAAAACAACAGAGAAATCTCTGCTTTGCAAGGCTTATACTGTCTGACCCCCACCAAACCCCCAAACATCACCCACAGGTAAGCATGTGACAGCTGCCAGTCTGTAGATACAGGTGTGAGCTGCTGAAAATACACAACACCTGGATTTCTTTTATTTTTTAAGTTTTTATTTAAATTCCAGTTAGTTAATATACAGTGTAGTATTAGTTTCAGGTATACAATTTAGTGACTCAACACTTACTCAGGTATACTCAGGTATACAGTGTATACTCAGGGATACAATTTAGTGACTCAACTCCCAGTGCTCATCACATCGTTCTTAATCCCTATCGCCTACTTAGCCCAACCCCCTACCAACCTCTCCTCTGTTAACTGTAAATTTTATATACAGTTAAGAGAACACCTGGATTTCTTAAAAAAATTAACAGCAAAGATTAGGCTGAAGGAGTCTTGTAGGGACAGTGCACATTGAGCGTAGGTACAGAAGCAAAACTGGGGACTTAGAGGAGTGCTCTGTGAATTTAGCAATCACTATACATTTCCCTTGAATGCTGAACAAATAGCAGAGCCTTAATCTTAGGCGAAAAGATTGGCCAACTAATAAGTCCAGGGCTTAGAAACTTGAAGTGCTTCTAATAAACTTCTTGATTTTTAAATTTGTCTTAAACTAGTATATTTTCTTAGGAAGTTATCAGAGCTGCCTTAAATACTCTTTCCTACTTCTTGCTGTTTTTGAGAATGTTCACAAACTTGGGTTTCTGAAATGTGCTGACTTTTAAAAATTAATTCACATTGGAGATAAAACACTAGGAATCTTTCATATTTTGAATAGCTCAGAAAAAAAAATTGAGACTTTACTTGACAACTAAAGGGATTTAGAAAACAATTTATGCTTATGCTTCTTTGAAAACCACTCTTTCAACATATCCCTGAGATTCTTCCTGTCGAGTTGAACCAAAATAATTCCTGGAACCAAAGATAATAAAGGCATGTCCTACATGGTGCTGATTAATTATAAAACAACTTGTTACTGAAATAAATTTTTATGTGTGTGTGTGCATGTGAATTCTAACTTTGACTTGGAAAACAATTCACTACAAGTGAAAATGGATTTGCATTTCCAAGCTTTGAATGCTACTGTACATTTATAGTTAATGTGACTTGCTGTTGCAATTCAGGGTCAGGACTAGGGTGAAGTGAATGAGATTCCTAGGAAACAAAATTTAGGAGACCTTCACTCTCAGTACTGACATTGTGCTTGCAGGACCCTCTGAGTCAGTGCCTTCTTAAGTTTTTACCCTGGGAACTCCATGGCCTCACTTTGGTTCCAGCCCTACTTGCAAATTGTGGCCTCCACCCTTCACCAATAAATGATCTGCCATACTATCTTGAACTGAATATTATAGTGTTGACCACCCTGATATAGCCTCTCTTACCATCTCTTTCTGTTCTAGTAAACAATTTAGACCTAAAAGTGTTTGATTAATGTATGCAAGGGATGGGAATGGGTCAAAGAGACGAGAGAAAGTGTCATCTTAGAAGCGAAAATTCCAACTACAGTGACTGAAAGAAATGGAGGAAACCATAGTGAAATGCCATCTTCTAACTTCAGGGCATTTGAAGTCAACAGGAGAAAACAGTATGGATCTGGCAACTACCTTCTCAGAGACTAAGCTATAAAAATTCAGCACAGCTGTGATTCAGCAATTTCTGGTGCTCATCATTTTGTGAGCGTCTGTCTCATTCTAGATATTTTGCTAGGTACATAATACATGTTATCTCCAATTCTTACAGCTAAGTACAGAGTATCAGTGATTACGGTGATTCATTGAACCCATGAAGCTAGCAAGTGTCAGAATCTGGACTTTAATCCATGTTCATCTAGCTCCAAAGCCTTCAGCCTAGATCCTTGCTTGTTTTATGTGATTGTAAGTAATTACTGAAATTAAGGAAGCCAGGATGATGTTATGATCCATCAGAATATACTGTGGGATATTGGCCTTATGATTTGGGCAATACTTAAACGTCTCAAGCTGAAACCAGATTACTAGACTATATTCTCACTGGGTTTCCCAGTAGAGACACTGCACTATACTACTCTACATACACTCTTTAACACAGATTGAAACAGGAACATGTTTCTCTCATATCAATATGCAGAATTAAAGATCTTATGCTTACTAGGTTAGCATAAGCTTGCAAATAATTAATTTTCCTATAAACTTCTAGGAAAGCAAATATCTCAGTTCAATTAGTAATTATAGCAGTGTTGCATGGGTTTGAGAAGATTAACATGCTTCATATTTTAGTACTATAATCTTTACTTACCAATAAGAGGTTTTTCACTTACATTTGTTTTTCCTGGATTTGGAGAGGAGCTGCTATAACTTGTCCTTAGCGGAAGTTTAAAAAAAATGTGCTCTCCTTATAAAGGAAATATATGCCTGAAATCATAGTTACTAAGAAGGTTTTTTTCCTGGGGCACCTGGATGGCTCAGTCGGTTAAGTGTCTGACTCTTGGTTGCAGCTCAGGTCATGATCTCACAATTCATGAGTTCCAGCCCAGTATCAGTAACCTTTGCTAACAGTGCAGAGCCTGCTTGGGATTCTCTGTCTCCTTGTCACTCTTTGCCCCTCCCCCCACTCACTCTCAAAAAATAAATAAATAAATAAATAAATAAATAAACAAGCAAACAAGTAAAATTCAAAAAAACTAAAAAAAATTTTTTTCCTAAGTTGTTTATTTCTGGCTTGAGGAATAACTTTGAATGAATCCATCCATTCACACACATATATCGCTGTGTTAGGACAGGGAATGTGTGTGTGTGTGCAGTGCTTTGGGATTTACGTGTATTTGGGAGAACGGGACAGATTTTTGCCAAACATCTTAAATGTGTCAGATTTCCTGTTTAGCACTTTACATTTCATACTCACAAAATTTGATGATGATCTAGGTTTTTCAGAACACTTCTGGTTATTGTTGGTAGAAATCCAACTCAAAATAGCTTAAATCAAAAAGTAGTTTATAAAACAGGCTCATATAACCACAGATGTAGGGGTAGGCTAGCTGCAGTCACAGGTGAATCCAGGGACTCAGATAAGATCATCAGGACACAATATTACTCTCCAGCTCTGAGGTCTACGGTGTCATCCTAGCTCAGTTCTCCAGCAGTCTCCCAAATCATATTAGCAAAACAGCTGTCAGCAGCTCCAGGCTTATATCTGTATCTCATCAGTCCTGAGAGAAAGTAAATTTTTGAGATGTTTCATTGAATCCCAGAATTGAGTCTAACTGGACTGCTGTAGGTCATACACCCAGCTCTGAGCAAGAAACAGTGATAAGGAGAATTTAATGCTTGATTGGCCAAACCTGTATTCTATTGCCTGTTTAGTGCTGAGGCGATAGTTACTCTACCTGAAACAAATGGATTTAATTTGGGGAGAGGGGCAGTTCCCCAGAAAAGCATCAGGAATTATCAGGGAACAGGGGGATGGAATAAGCATAGAGTTGCTGAATAAAATATAAGACAGTCGCTTAAATTTACATTTCACAGCAAATAATGAATATATTTTTTAGTATAAGTATGTCCTAAATATTGCATAACTTTTAGTATAAATAAGTTCCAGCAATATTTGGGACATACACCCACTATGATATGATCATCTGAAATTCATAGTTAAATCGGTGTTCTTTATTTTTATTTGCTAAATCTGGTAACCCTAAACAAGCAGAAACAGCAGTGACCCCCTACAGACGCCCTATTATTTACATTATTTACATGAGAATGTTATAGCCCAGAGAATTTTCATAAGAAGTCCTAAATCATATACACATTACATATCTTGACAGGAAATAAGCCCAGGAATGTCTCATGACAAAGACCTGTTATTTTACTCCTATCCTTCCCCACCACACACTCCTTAAGAGGTCCCAGGTGCTCACTGGGACTAGGGAACTGATACTGGCTTTCTAGTTGGTGGTGCTCAGCTGGGATCGATTAAAATGACCCCTTGGCTCAACACTAACTTCAGTAGGATCAGCAAACATTTTCAGCTTCCTGTTATTTTAAGAATTTAAATTAGCCAATATTCTGCAAAATGTACCTTTTCTCACTGGGTTCCTTCTTGATTACATGGCACATTGAAGGAATATTCCAAGGCAGAAGGAAAGACTATCTGGGAAGGGACACAGGGAGATTTACACAGAAAGCGACCTCCATCACACATATCTTACTAATGAAAAATTAAAGGGGATTGGTAGCATCTGGAGTAGATGGTTCATGGTGACAGGAGACACTGACAACTTGGGCTCTGTGGAAGAACAGGAGGAAGTTAAAAACCTAACAGAGAGGATTTAAGGAGAACAAAAATGTTGTTTCAGTGGCTTTAAGAACATAAAGTGGACACCAATTCTAGGCTTAGTTTTATCATGCCTGTGTTACTGCTTTGTTGTCATTTCAGAAAAAAATGAAAGTGGTCCATTTCATCTTCTGAGATAGTATATCCACAATGTTTTCCACTGTCTTACAGAAGTTAGTATATTAAGGTTAAATAAACCTTCTAATTAAGAATCTCCTTACTGGGCTTGCAAACTTCCCTGTGAAGACAAAGTACAAAGAATTGAGAATGGAGATGGAGATGGAGCCAAGAGAACGCTTGCTTAACCTGATTTATTAGCTCATTAGGATGGCTTAGCCCCTATCGTTTACGGACACTTGGTCTAGATGAAACCAAAACAAATGGTCAATTCAGAGAAAATAATACGACACGGTAATAAAAATCAATAACTGGATTCAGTTAAGGGGTAATTTTATTTAGTCCTTCCTGTTTCCACAATGACCCAGCACCACCAAGTGGATGTAAGAAACTCATAACCATGACAACAATGCTTAAAACTTCTAATTACTTAGGTTGTACGCTAAATTCTTGTGTTACTTTTTTTTTTTTTAATTTGCAACCATCACATGAGGTAGGTTTTATCTTTACATTTAACATATTAGGAGACTGTAGTTCCAAGATTTGCAGTAGAATTTGCTCAGTGGGGTTTTAGCACAAATCTGTTTGTTCAGTTGTAAAAATCCATTCTGTCAACCACTGCACCATACTGCTTCTCCGGGCTGCAAAATAAGTATAAAAGCAAGGTCAAAAAATCTGTACTTTAAAAAAATATTTGCACATCGGCTACTCAACAAAATAACTTAAGTAGGTGACCTCTATGACTCCTTTCAGGAAAATAACCTAATCCTCTCAGGGAACCTGTCATAACTGAGCAACACAGAGCTCTTACCTGCACCCTGATGTCCAGGGCCTGTCTAAAGGCCTGACTAAGAACTTCCTGCCCTGGCTGGCACCAGAAGGTCCTGGCAGAATTAATTCCCCCACCTGGAATGGGCAGTGCAGCTCTGACTTGTGTGACTCCTTACAGCTAACACCCCTAATATAAGGAGGTGAGATGCCTTCTTCAAACACCACACACCCTGGGTCTTGGATTTTCAGCCATGCTGCTCCTCTCTCAAGTAATTCTTTCAATTTCCAGTCCATAATGATCCAGCAGCCAGTCTATTAAAAAACAAAAACATGGGGCGCCTGGGTGGCTCAGTCGGTTAAGTGTCCAACTTTGGCTCAGGTCATGATCTTGTGGTTCACGAGTTCGAGCCCCGCATCAGGCTCTGTGCTGACAGCTCGGAGCCTGGAGCCTGCTTCTGATGCTGTGTCTCCCTCTCTCTCTGACCCTCCCCCCATTCATGCTTGTCTCTCTCTGTCTCAAAAATAAATCAACGTTAAAAAAAAAATTAAAAAAACAAAAAAAACTACTACTTTGCAATACAGTTAAGGAACTATATGGACATATATTTTGGAGGTAAAACCTATGTATGGGCTGCTATTCATTTTCTTGATGCCCCACAATTCCTAACCTGGCCCCCCAGACCTCCCCTTTTTCTTGGTAAATACCACCACCACTTAGCTGTTCAGGCTGATGGATTGGCCAGATAACCAATTATCTATAGCTGTGGGGTCAGGAGTGGTAGGGTTGAAGTGAAAAGAAACAAACCACACCATCCGGTTGAGGGCTCATGCCCTGTTTAATTCTGTGACCAGTTTTGTGCATGATGCTACCATCAGAATAGCTGTGAGCATTTCAACAAGGACAATAAGGAGACACCCTCTTAATCCAGAGGAATGAGTCTAATATTTGGAATTTCCAGTCCCAAGTGATGAACAGAACAACATATAAGGATAAATATATTTTTCCATACCTCGAATCATACTTTCTTATGTTGAGGCCATTTTATTGTAAATACAAAGCGAACCCTGGCAGTAAGGATGAAGGAGATCGCCAGTACTGGGAATTAAATTCAAGGGCCCCTGTTAGAGTATTGGCTGCCACTTTAAAGGCAGGATGTGAGAGGAGGGAAAAAGCCATTTAATCCCTTTGTGACTTCTTACTAAATTGTAGATAGTTTCCAGAACCTTGCCCAGATTGTGATGCTTTTACGATTCTATGCAATCTAGTAAAAGTTGAATCTCTTTACCTAGAAGCATCTGAGCACTGGCCTTATTTCAGGTTGCTGGAACAGAATGCCGTGGTCAGATCTGGTGAGACTCTTTCTGGTTTGCAGCTGGTGGTCTTCTCCTTATTAAGACCTCACAGAGGTGGGGGGAATCTAGTGTCCCTTCCTTTTATAAAAGCGTTACTCCCATCACGAGGGCCCCACTCTCAGGACCTAATCTAATCCCAATCACCTCCTAAAGTCCTCATTTCTAAATACCTTCATATTGTTTTGGGGCCTTCAACATATGAATTTAGAGGGGGACACAAACATTCAGTATTTTCTGTCTAAACATCACTATCATTACACTTATTAAAAAATATTTAAGGGTCTGCTAATGTTTCTGTGCCGACACGAATTCTATAGACAGGGAACTTTCCTGGGTAATTCTTAAGCAGATAGTGCTTATTGAGTAATTACTATAGTCCAATAAATGTGTTAATACATAGTCTGATCTCTAAAACAATTCTTTAGGGTAAGCACTATTCTTCCCTCTTTGCGAGTTAGAAAACTAAAGCTTAGTGAAAAACTAATTGGCAGAGGCAGCAAGATTTAACTCCAAAGAACTGGACCCTGCTTTTGTTTATAGGTATGAATGGAAAACTAGCATTCTTTCTGTATTGCTGCTGAGTGGAGTAAACTGGGCAGAGAATGCAAGGGATGAGGGGATTGGCATTTCTGCAGGGAAGTAGAACAGTCATTAAGGGATTGATTGCTCTGTAGCTAGACCTGAGTTCAAATTCCATTTGTCTTAGCTTTGCAACCACAGGTATTAGCCACGTGTTTCTGATATTCTGATATCCAGGGCCCCAGGAAAAACTGCCTTTCCCAGGTTGAACCAATTTCCAGAGTTAGTAAAGGACTCAGCTGGGAAGGCAGCTTTGATCTACAAACCCACCAATCCAGAATCTGTATTCCCAACAGCCTCTCTTTATAGGCTTTTATGCTCCAAACTACTATTCCTCCAACCCTGATCACCTGAGGCCAGGTACCAGACCCATAAGGGCAGCCCCTATACCTGAGAGCCTGCTGAACTTGTTGAAATTAGCCAATCCTAAAGCCTGCTTACCTGTTGCCGCCCACAGAAACCACTATAAAGGCTCTTGCCTGCATTTCTTCCCGATCCCTCTGTCTCCCAGTAAACCCTGGGGTTTCCCTGCAGGGCTTTCCTTGGCAAGTTTGGCCTCCTCCTCTTGGAACGGTGAGTAACTACCTATCTTTTCTTTTTTTTTTTTATTTATTTTTTATTTTTTTTAATTTTTTTTTTTTCAACGTTTTTTATTTATTTTTGGGACAGAGAGAGACAGAGCATGAACGGTTGGGACAGAGGGAGACAGAGCATGAACGGGGGAGGGGCAGAGAGAGAGGGAGACACAGAATCGGAAACAGGCTCCAGGCTCCGAGCCATCAGCCCAGAGCCTGACGCGGGGCTCGAACTCACGGACCGCGAGATCGTGACCTGGCTGAAGTCGGACGCTTAACCGACTGCGCCACCCAGGCGCCCCACTACCTATCTTTTCAATACGGTTGTCTCCCGGTTCTGTTGGTTCCACCAAACCTGAATAATAGTAAAAACCACATTTTAAAACACCTAGGGAAATTCATTGAACTCTCCTGTCTCGATTTATTTTCTGTAAAATTGTTGACCACAAATTTCTATATGAGAGGGTGCGTGAAAGCCTCATCCCAGGGCCAGGCTTGGGGTATGAAGTCAACAACTGGTCATATCGTTGATGTTATTCTGAATCAGAGTATTCTCATTACACAGTTTGCTTCTGGAAAGCACAGACCAAATATGGTTCATCTCTGCATGTCTGGTGCATGGCAGAGAGTAGGCACTCAAAAAATGTTTGTTGAATTTTAAATAAGCTAAAGCTTTTATTCCTCCCAGAGGCCCGTATGATTGACATTAAAGACCTAATTGGGCCAACCTGCCTTTCTGATCGGATAAATGATCTGTGCTTTTGCAAAATGAGCAAAACCATTAGTTCTCCAGTGTGTGTATTTAACCTGTTCATATTCTGGGTAATTACTTCAACATATTAAACACACAAAAACATGACAGGAAAATTTTTCATATACAGTTTTCTCATCTTGCTCTATAAACTATGAAGAGTTTGGGGGTCTATCTTTTGAGGAAAAAAAACTTTACACATTCTTTTTAAAATGAGATAAATAAAACCTGTTTTTCCCTCACAACATGGTGTCTGCCGGGTACAAATGATTGCCACATTAAGTGGAAACAGCATGCATCCTCTTGAAACAGGGCTCTCCTAGAATTGCTTGATCCGACTTTCTTATTCTTATTGTGCATTCCAGACGCATAGCCTAGCACAAAGGCCTGGTGACTAAAGTGAAGTCATTCTCAGGAAGGCTTTGGACTCAAATGACAATTAGGGATGAATGAGATGATCTGAACTTCTGTCCCATATGCGCAGGCTCTGATCTGCCTCCGACGTGAATTTCTTTGCCTGAGTTGGGGAAATGTTACCCAGGGCACTGAACAGAGAGCATTGGTATTAAGAGCAGATACTGTCCTGTCTGCCCAATAATTTCTTGGAACCTAAAATTCTCTGTAATAACTTCAAAACCTATGGTACCTATGGGAGAACAGGATATAAAGAAAGTGAGTGTGGTGCTATAGGAGATTTCTAAATACCATTACTGCTGATTCTGAGTGACAATATGATTACAAGATAATGGCCACAAAATTGGCTAGGGATCACATCTGCTTCTCACTCTTGCCTGTCTCTGGTTACCTTCTCTGTGGGCCGATATAGTGTGAATTAGAGAGGAACCTCCTTTCTCTCCTTCCAGGTCATGGAGTGCCCCCCCCCCCACACACACTTTGCCCCCCTTTTGTTTTGGTGGTTTGTCTGTCATTTAGGTTGCAACATTTATCCTTTATTTCACCTATAAATAAGAGCACTAACAGAAGTTGGACCAATATTAGTAACACATGCCTTCTAGATAACTTACAACTTTTTTCTAATGTGCTTCTAAACCCACAGATGTTACATGGCTAAAACTGCTTCTGTTTTTCTAACATTAGCTAACTATTAGGATCAGCCTGAAAAAAAATAATCTATAAATATTTAAATAATCACTTTGTCCCCACTGTATGCTGGGTATTGTACCAAGTTTATTGTACTCATTATCTCTTATCCTTACAAAAATTCTCCAGGCTAGACCTACCCATTTTATAAATGAGGAGCAAAGACCCAAGGAAGTTAAACTGGGCAGCAAAAGTCACCCACATAGAGGGAGTAGCGTATGAACCTTACAGCCCGTATATTCTACTACTACTACATCTTGTGTTTCAAATTACTATGGTTTTCAGTGAATTCCAAGAGTTTTAAAACATTTATTTGGTTCTTGAGCACAGAAATTCACACTACTTCTGTCCTTGAATTTATTAGGGATATAGATGTTAAGTAGGAAACAAGGATCCATTTTCTGGTTGAATCTGACTTGTCTAATTCCATAGCGTTTCTGAGGAAAGTTGATCTTTTAGGGCTTGTCCAAGCTTTCAAATTGAATGTGTAAGTCTATGCTTTTTCCTTCCCTATGGAAACATTTCTACTCAACTGTGAAGCGTCCCAGGCACGCACCAGGCCTCCTCCTGATGTCACAGTCCCCAAAGCTTAGCTGGGATGGCAGATGTTACATGATTTCATGAAGGCCTGGGATTAGGTGGGCCTTTTGATGAGGCATTTAATTTGGAATTTAGCACTTTTTCATGCAGCAAGCACTGCTGGGCCATTGATAATGCCTGGGACCTAGGCCTTTAATCACTGGATGTTTGTTCTGTCTTGCTAAGGTGATTTCTTCAGCTTAGCATATAAAACAATAAGAATTATCAAACAGAAAGCTGCTTGAATGCCAGCAAAGAAGCACTGGGATATAAACTGTGTCGAAAGTTTAATAAAAGTCACCCACAAAAAGCGCATCCTAGAGATAAACCGTAAAATAGAGGAGGGGAGGGATACAAGGCCCACCCCCATCACACACTCCCCAGGGAATCACAGGGCAGCTAGCCTCCTGGTATGCTCACTTTATCAGTAACCCACATGAACAAATGGGACCGTCATGGCTGTATTTGTTTCCCCTCTCTTCTCTCCTTTGTTTTTGCTTCTCAAGTGATTAAGACCTAAAGCGGAAGGTTTTTTTTCCCCCCACCAGCTTTATCATATAGTGTTAATGCTAAGAAATTTGAGATCTCTGGGAACTAATGCCCATCTATGGCCTTAACTCTTCAGTGGTGACAGCACCATCTGCAATGCTGACCTTACAGACTTAACATGAGGATTTTACCTATTCAGGTCTCTGTTCTCATTATCACCTAAATACTTTTGTTGTTACTGGGAAATATTTTTTAAAAAGATTGGTATGGGAAAGAGAAGACTCTGACAAAATGTGTAGAGATGAAGCTTAGAAATCCAGGGGAAAGTGAGTGTGAGGAATATCTCTCAGCTCACACCTAGATCTCAACTGTCCCAGGTGGAGTTGGTTACATAAAGTTACCTCAAACGCCTTTTTTTTTTTAATTTTAAAAACACACTGGAAAAATAGAAAATAGGATAATTT
This sequence comes from Panthera pardus, assembly GCF_024362965.1. Taxonomy (NCBI): domain Eukaryota; kingdom Metazoa; phylum Chordata; class Mammalia; order Carnivora; family Felidae; genus Panthera; species Panthera pardus. The sequence continues at coordinate 92,065,932 of NW_026526655.1, forward strand.
ATATTCCCTAGTCCATACTAACTACTGTCACATCTTGGCATATTTGCTTTGAGCCAGTTTCTCCCCCATTAAAGGAAACCCTTCTCAATTGTTTTTATAAAAGGAAAAAAAATGTTCCTGTAGAATGTAAACAATTAAAAAAGCAGAAAAGAATATATATATATACCATGGAATGTTGCACAGCCGTCAAAAAGAATGGACTCTTAACATTTGCAATGTGGACAGAGCTAAAGTGTATTCTAAGTGAAATAAGTCAAAGACAAGTACTATAGGATTTCACTCATGTGGAATCTAGGAAATAAAACAGGAACATATGGGAAGGGAGGGAAAAAAAGGGAAGCAAACCACAAGAGGCTCTTAACCTTAGAGAGCAAACTGAGAGTTGATGGAGGGAAGTAGGTCAGGGATAGGCAAAGTGGGTGATGAATATCAAGGAGGGTACTTGTTGTGTTGAGTACTGGGTGTTATATGTATGTGATGAATCACTAAATTCTCCTGAAACCCACATTACACTATATGTTAACCAGAATTTAAATAAAAATTTGGGAAAAAAGGTGGATAAAGACACAATGGACAAAAAAGAATGTAGGGATGGCAGAAATATCAAATAAGGTTGAAATAAAGAGAAATACTTGCTAAATGGACAGAGGACCAAGGGGATAGTTTTGTGTTTTTGAACAGTGTCTACGATAAACATTTAATGGCCATAAATTTGAAAAAGTAGAAAAGACAGAAGAAAAGTGTTCCATAAGTCATCAGGAAAATGCAAACTAAAACAATGAGATTCCATTACATGTCCATTAGAATGGCCAATATCTGGACCATGACTAAAAATCTGGACACTAACACCACCAAATGCTGGTGAGGATGTGGAGCAGACAGGACTCTTCATTCATTGCTAGTGGGAATGCAAAATGATACAGTCACTTTGGAAGACAGTTTGACAGTTTCTTGGAAAAGTAAACATGCTCTTAGAAAAGTACAATATGCAATATATTCTTTGGTATTTATCCAAAGGAGCTGAAAACCTATGTCCACACAAGAACCTGTACACGGATTTTTCAGAAGTTACGCATGGTTGCCAAAACTTAAAAGCAACTGAGATGTCCTTCAGTAGATGAATGGATAAATACAGTGTGGTATTTTCAGACAGTGGAATGTTCAATACTCTATCATTTTTATAATTTCTTTTTAAAGTGATGTGTCAATCCATGAAAAAAGAAAAAACTTGCATATTAAGGGAAAGAAGCCAATTTAAAACTACATATTGTACAGTTCCACCTATATGACATTCTGGAATAGGCATAATATAGAGAGAATAAAGTAATCATTGGTTGCCAGGGTTTGAGGGAGGGGAGGAGTGAATAGGTAGAACACAGGATTTTTAGGATGGTGAAGCTGTTGTGTATGATACAATTGTGGTGAATACATGTCATTATATATATCAAAACTCATCAAATGTATAACGCCATAAACGCTTAACTGTGGACTTTGGATGACAGTGATGGGTTGGTGATGATTTACTGATTGTAGCAAAAGTACCACTCTGGTGTGGGATGGTGATAGTTGGAAAGTGTGTGAGTTTGTATGTGGAGAGAGAATGGGCAAGGGGCATATGAACTCTTTTGCCACTTAATTACTGTTCATTTTTGCTGTGAATCTAGAACTGCTCTAAAAAATTTAAATCTGTTAAATACACAAAGGTTAAGTGTTCATCTATTTTTATTTTTTTAAGTTTATTTGAGAGAGAGAGAGAGAGTGCAAGTGGGGGAGGAACAGAGAGAGAGAGAGAGAGAGAGAGAGAGAGAGAGAGAGAGGAGAAAATCCCAAGCAGGCTCTGTACTGTCAGCACAGAGGGGACTTGAACTCAAGAACCATGAGATCATGACCTGAGCCCAAGTAGGATGCTTAACCAACTGAGCCACCCAGGCACCCCTGAAATTTTTTTTAAAGATCGGTGATTCTCACTGTATATACATTACTAACCCAATTGGATATTATTTTTAGGTATATAGATAAATGACTTATAAATATATGAAGATAAATGTAAGTACATGTGTAAAATGTATTTATAAAGTATGTTCTGTGTTAATAAGATATTAACTATTCTGGGTCTTTTGCATCTCTATATAAACTTTATAATCCATTTATAGATAAACATAAAATAACTTGATGTTAGCTTGATTGGAATTGCATTGAATATATATATATATATACACACACACACACACACACACACACACATATGTTATCAAGCTGGGAACAACTGACCTCTTGACAATATTGTCTTCCTATCTATGAACATGGAATATCTTTCTATTTAGTTGTTTTAGTCATTAGAATGTTTCCTTTTTTATTCACTAGAGTTCTGTAGTTTTCCTCATAGATGTTGTACATATTTTATTAGATTTTTACCTAAATATTTCATTTTGTGGGATGCTAATATATGGTTTTTAAAAAATTTTTTAATTTATTTTTGAGAGATAGAGTATGAGCCAGAGAGGGGCAGAGAGAGAGAGAGGGAGACACAGAATCTGAAGCAGACTCCAGTCTGTGAGTTGTCACAACAGAACTTGATGTGGGGCTTGAACTCGTGAACCATGAAATCATGACCTGAGCCAAAGTCGGACACTTAACCAACTGAGCTCCCAGGTGCCCCATAAATTTTTTTTTTAATTTCAAATTCTACTTGTTCATTGTTGGTATGCAGGAAAACAACTTTTACACATTAATTTGTATCCTGCAACCTTGGTATAATTGCTTATTCCACTGGTCAGTTATTTCATTTTGCCTGCCCAGATGATCATGAGATCCATAAATAAAGTTTTATTCCTTCCTAATGTATACATCTCTTATTTCCCTTTCTTTTCTTATGGTATTGGCTTTAACTTTCCGTATCATGTTGAAGAGGTGTGGTGAGAGGAGACCTCCTTGTCCTGTTCCTGACCTTCGTGGGAAAACATCCAGTTTCTCACTACTAAGCTATAGGTTTTTTGAGGATGTTCTTTTATCAAATTGAGGAAATTCCCATCTATTCCAAGTTTGCTGAGAGTTTTTATCATGAATTAGTGTTGAATTTTGTCAAATGCTTTTCCCGCATCTATCAATATGATTGTGAGATGTTATTGACTTCCATATATTATCTTTTGTAGTTGATATTTAAAAAATTAATTTGATCTCCCTACCCAGAGAAGATTGGATTTTGATCTTCTGTGGCTACACTATGTCAGTTAACCCAATCCAATTGGAGGCAAGCTTATTTGAAGTTGGGTTTCTATCTGTGAAAGCTCCTGTATTTCCAGTTTATATTTATTTCTAGCATGTAGTTCTCCGAGATCCTCCTAGTACTGTGTGGTCCTTTGGAGTTGATTGTAACTGGATATCTGGAATACTTAACAGGGCTCTTTCTCCCTGATGGTTTCTGAACTCTATTTTTTATTGTTCATTCATACGAAGTAGCCCAAATCCCTGTTCAGATTCTCCATTTTTCTACTTTCCTAAACTCTCCAACTCTGTCCTGCAACTTTGAATTCAAAAAGTTTAAAATGGAAAAGTAGAATAAATATAGACTTCACCTCTCTGAGATTCCTTTCTCTTCATGGTTTTAGACTAGAACTCACTTTTTGCTTTATTTCTGGTGAATTTAAATGGGATATATATTTAATAACTTGTCCATTTTTCTTACTACTAAAGAAGAGATGGTGTGGATCATCTGTCCACCAAAGCCAGAGTGGGATTTGTTGTTGTTCCTGAAAGACATTTTGCTAGAGTAAAAGGTTTTTGATTATTTTTTCTCAGAACTTTAAAGTGCATGCCATTGGTGCTGACATCAATAATGCTGGGAGAAATCTCAATCTCCTTTTGGCAATAATTTGAATCTTCTGCCTGGATATCTAAAAAGAATCTTTATCTGTCTCTGACTTTTTACAAATTAACTAGGTAGTCTTTGTAAAAAGCTTTTAGGATAAAATTTCCTTAAAGAGGAAATGCTCTTTTGGAATGCCTGGGTGCTCAGATGATTAAGCCCTGACTCGATTTCGACTCCAGTCATGATCTCTCAGTTCATGAGATGGAGCTCGGCATCCATCTGTGCTGTCGGCACAGAGTCTGCTTAGGATTCTCTCTCTTCCTGTCTCTCTGCCCTTCCCCCCGCTTGAACTTGCTCCCTCTCCAAATAAACATTGTAAATGAAAAGGAAATGCTCTTTTGATAGGCAAATTATTTTGTTCTGTATATAGAAATGAGAAATTTTCTTGTATTATGTTTCGAATGTTTATCTTATTTGTAGTGTTCTCTACCAATTAACATTGTGTATGGTTGTTGAGTATCTTTAACTTATTTTTACTGTCTTTGTCTTCATCTGTAATTGCTGTGTTTGTCATTTTTCATCTGTCAATAATTTGAATAATAGAAATAATAGAAATAGAAATAACAGAAATACTTTCTGTTCCTACTTTAATTCCATAATGCTTTTGGCTTTCTAGGCAACTTCATAGTTCTTTTTCTGTGTCATTTTACTGTTTTAATACATTGTTTTAGGTTCTTGTTGCACTAATATTTTATAATATGAGAAATTTTCTTCTCATCCTTGGATTATATTTTTATCTATCATTGACTGGTTTTCTGGGGTTTTTGTTTTTAAACATTTTTTAATATTTGTTTATTTTCGAGAGAGAGACAATGTGAGCAGGGAAGGGGCAGAAAGAGGGACACACAGAATCTGAAGCAGTCTGCAGGCTCTGAGCTGTCAGCACAGAGCCCAACATGGGGCTAGAACTCACAAACCACAAGGTCATGACCTGCACTAAAGTCAGACAATCAACTGACTGAGCCACCCAGGTGCCCTGGTTTTCTGTTTTTTATATGCACCGCACATTTGTTAGGACACTGCTAGCTGCAACAGAGAAAAAAAAATCTATGTGGTTTATATGCATTAGAAATTTATCTCTTATATGAATATTCCTAAGGGTGGGAAGCTCTCTGCCAAGATTGTTTAAGTTTTCTTTTTAAATATAATTAACATCCAATATTAGTTTCAGATATACAACATAGTAATTGATATTTATCAACATCACCATACAAAGTTTGCACAACTTTATTGACTATTCTTCCTATGCTGTACATTATGTCCCACGATATATTTATTTTATAACTAGAAGATTATATCTCTTATTCCCCTTCACCTATATTGTCCATCTTCTCCTTGCTTTCCTCTCTGGAAACCATCAATTCTCTGTATCTATGAGTTTGTTTCTGTTTTGGTTTGTTTTTTAGTTTCCACATATAAAGGAAATCCTACAGAATTTGTCTTTCTGTCTGACTTATTTCACTTAGCATAACACCCTCTAGGTCTCTCCATGTTGTTACAAGTGGCAAAATTTCATCCTTTTTTTTTTTTTTTTTTATAGCTAATACTCTATTGTACGTATATACCACACTTTCTTTATTCACCTATGGATGGACATGTAGGTTTCTTTCATATCTTGGCTATTGTAAATAATGCTGCAGTAAACAGTATGTATTTTGAATTTGTGTTTTCATTTTCTTTCAGTTAAGTACCGAGGTGTAGAACTGCTGAATCATATGGTAGTTCTAGTTTTAATTATTTTTTGAGGACCTTTCATCCTGTTTTCCATAGTGGCTGCACCAATTTGCATTCCCATCAAAAGTGCACAAGTGTTCCTTTTTCTCCACATCCTTGCCAACATTTGTTATTTGTCTTTGTGATAGTAAGCCTTTTGGGCAGGTATGAGGTCATATCTCATTGTGGTTTTGAGTTGCATTTCCCTGATTGGTGATGTTGAACACTTTATGTACCTGTTGCCTGTCTGTAGACTTTTGTTTGGGAGTCTTTTGATTGAGTCAATATCATTACTAGTGATCCATCTTCATTTTTTCTATTCATTATTCAGTCTTGGCAGGGTGTACGTTTCCAGAAACTTACCTATTTCTTCTAGATTGTCTAATCTGTATGTGCGTAATTATTTATAGCAAGTACTTAGGATCTTTTGTATTCCTGTGGTGTTAGTTGCAACTTTTCTTTTAATTCTGATTTTATTTGAGCTCTTTTTTTTTTTTTTTTTCATGCTGTGTCTGGCTAAAGGCTTATCAATTTTTTTTCCAAAGAACCAGCCATAAGTTCATTCACCTTTTGTATGTATGTATTTATTTTAGTCATGTATTTCTGCTGATGTTTATTTCCTTCTAATTTGGGGCTTTGTTTTACTTTTTCTAGTTCCTTTAGGTACAACATTAAATTGAGATTTTTTTTTCTCCTTGAGGTAAGCCTCTATCACTATGTACTTCCCTATTAGAACTGCTTTGGCTGCATCCCATGGATTTTTGAAATGTCGTGTTTCCATTTTAATTTGTCCCAGGTATTTTTTGTTTTTTGATGTCTTTGACTCCTTGGTTGTGCAGGTTTGTGCTTGCCTATTGTTGCAGAGCAGTGGCTGTGGGACTGTGGTGTATGGATTTTCCCTAGCACAGTTGGCTGGAGTGGCAGCAGTATTTGAGGCTCTTCCTGTGGCCTGGTTGGTTAGGGTGCCTCACCTATCCACTGTGGCTATAGTAGTGGTTGGGGCTTTACCCAGGGCTGGCTGTCTGAGTAGCTATATTTGGTGCTGCAACTGTGGCAGTGGGTGGGGACTCTCCTAGCCCAGCTCAGCTCACTGAGCTACCTCAGTAGCTGCCTCATGTATGAGAATTGGCAAGATTCTCAGCAGGCCATTTCCGTGAATATTAGCAGGTTAGAGTAAGCATTCAAAGATGGCACCCACCAGCGTCAACAATGTCAAAGTAGAATGTGATTGTAAAACTGGTGCTCAACAGTGTCTTCTTCCCCATAGGGTATCTCAGCAGTTTCCTGCCTCTCTGACAGATGTCTCAGGACTAATAAGTCTGTCACCTATGATCTAGGCACTTCTGCAACTGGTGTTTTACCGTTGGGTCCTGGGGCAAGTGAGACTGCATATGAGAACTTTAATATTGGAATATCTATTCCAACCCATATAATTTCTATGGATTTTCTTGACATAATTCCTGTTAGTTTTCAAAGTCTGGCTTTGGTGTCTCCTCTCTCCTGTGTAGGATCTAAGGGATGGAGGGCCTGATGTGGAGCTCCAACCCATTGCTCCTCAGGGAAAAGTTTTGTGGGCTTTGTTTTTGTTTTTAAATACAGTTGACACACAATCTCACATTAGTTTCAGGTGTACAACTTAGTGATTTGACAAGTTTATGCATTATGCTATTATGTTAATCATAAGTGTAGCAACCATCTTTGTTACATTGCTATTACAATATTGTTGACTGTATTCCCTAGGCTGTGCCTTTCATTCTGTGACTCATTCATTCCATAAGTGGAAGCCTGTATTTCCTTCTTTCCTTTAACCATTTTCACCACCCCCACCCCTCTGGCAACTATCAATTTGTTCTCTTTATGTATAGGTTTGGTTATGCTTTTTGTTTATTAATTTGCTTTTGTCATTGTTTTGTAGATTCCACTTATGAGTGGAGTTATAAGGTATTTGTCTTTCCCAGTCTGATTTCATTTAGCATAATGTCTTCTAGGTACACCCTTGTTGTCTCAAATGGCATGATCCCATATTTTTTATAGCGCTTCCATATCTTGGCTATTGTAAATAATGCCATAAACTTAAGGGTACATATATCATTTTGAATTATTGTTTTAATTTTCTTTGGGTAAATGCCCTATAGTGGAATTTTTGGATCATATGGTATTTATATCTTTAATTTTTCGAAGAACATGTTTTTCAGTGACTGTCCCAATTTATATGCCCACCAGTAGTGCACAATAGTTTTTTTTTTCTCTACATCCTCACCAACACTTGTTGTTTTTTGTCATTTTTATTTTAGTCATTTTACTTGGTGTAAGGTGATATTACATCGTAGTTTTAATTTGCGTTTCCCTGATTATTAGTGACTTTGAGCATCTTTTCATGTGTCTGTTGGCCACCTGTAGGTCTTTGGCAAAATGTCTGTTCAGGTTTTTTGCCCATTTTTAATTTTTCTATGTTGAATTGTATAAGTTCTTCATGTCTTTTGGACATCAATCCCTTATCAAATATATCATTGGCAAATGTCTTCTTCCATTCAGTAGGTTGTCTTTTTGTTGATGGTTTCTTTGGGCAGACGATTTTTATTTTAATTTGTCTCAATAGTTTATTTTGGCTTTTGTTTCCCAGGTCTTGGGAGACATGTCTAGAAAAATATTACTACAGTTGATGTCAGAGAAATTACTGCCTGTGTTCTTTTCTAGGATTTTTATTGTTTCAGGTCTTACATTTAGGTCTTTAATTCGTTTTGAGTTTATCTTTGTGTATGGTGTTAGAAAGTGGTCCAGTTTCATTCTTTTGCATGTAGGTATCCAAGAAAAAGGTGGTCTTTTTCTTACTCTATATCCTTGCCTCCTTTGTTATAGATTAATTTCCCATATAATCATGAGTTTTCTGGAGTGTCTATTCGTTCCTTTCCTTTCTTTATGTGCCAGTACTATACTATTTTGATTACTACATCTTTATAGTATATCTTAATCTGAAATTGTCATAGATCTAGCTTTGTTCTTTATCAAGATTACTTTGGTGTATTCTGTGGTTCCATAAAAATTTTTAATACTCTAGTTTTTTAAAGTAATTCTGTTAGTATTTTGATAGAGATTGCATCAAATCAGTATATTGCTTTGGTTACTACGGGCATTTTAATAATATTCTTCAAATCCATTAGCATCTTTCCATTTTTGTGTGTGTCCTCTTCAACTTCTTTCATCAGTGTTTTATAATTTTCAGAGTACAATTCTTTACCTCTTTGGTTAAATTTATTCCTAGGTATTTTATTCTTTTTGTCCATTGTAAATGGTGTTCTAAAATTTCTCAAATTGTGGTGAATATTTTTAATGTATTGTATGTGGTTTGCTAGTATTTTGTTGAGGATTTTTGCATCTGTGTTCATCAGGGATATTGGCCTCTAATTTTCTTTTTGTGTGTATTTGGTGTCTTTGGTTTTGGTATCAGGATACTGTTGGCCTTGTAGAATGTAATGGGAAGCTTGCCTTCCTCTTCTAGTTTTTGGGATGATTTGAAGAGAGTAGGTATTATCTCTTCTTTAGATGTCTGCTAGAATTTACCAGTGAATCCATCTGGACTTTAATGTTTTGACACTTTTTTTCTATTACTAATTGTTTTACTTGTAATTGGTCTTGTCAGATTTTCTATTCCTAGTTCAGTTTTGTAAGATTATATACTTTTAGGAATTTATCAATTTCTACTGGGTTGTCCAGTTTATTTGTATAAAATTGTTGATAGTATTCTTCCCTAATCCTTTGTATTTCTGTGGTGTCAGTTGTTACTTTACTTCATTTATTTTATTTATTTGGGTCCTTTCTCTCTCTCTCTCTCTCTCTCTCTCTCTCTCTCTCTCTCTCTCTTTTCTTGATGAGCCTAAGAATGTCTCAATTTTATTTTTCATTTCAAATAACCAGATCTTGATTTCCTTGACTTTTTTTTTTTTTTGGCCTTTATGTAGTTTATTGCTGCTCTGATCTTTTATTCATTTCTTTTTTTTAATGTCTATTTATTTTTGAGAGAGACCGAGTGCAAGCAGGGAGGGGCAGAGAGAGGAAGACACAGAATTGGAAGCAGACTCCAGGCTCCAAGCTGTCAGCACAGAGCCTGACATGAAGCTCAAACCCATAAACCATGAGACATGACCTGAGCCAAAGTTGGATGCTTAACCAGCTGAGCCACCCAGGCACCACTATTTCTTTTTTTCTACTCACTTTGGGCTTTGTTCTTATAATAGTTCCTTTTAGGTGTAAGCTTTATTTTAGTTTTTTCTTCTTTCTTGAGATAGGTCGGTATTGTTATATATTTCCCTCTTAGAAGTGCCTCAGAACTTTTGCTGGACCATTGTGTTTTCATTTGTCTCCATGTATTTTATTTCTTCTTTGATTGCTTGGTTGACCCATGGACTATTTAGTGTCATGTTTAGTCTCCACGTGTTTGTTTGTTTTTTCCAGTTTATTTTTCTTGTGACTTATTTCTAATTTCATACCATTGTAATGGAGAAAGATGCATGGTATGATGGCAGTCTTCTTAAATTTACTGAGGGTTTTTTTTTTTTTTTTTTTTTTTTTACAGCCTAATATGTGAGCTCTTCTGGAAAATGTTCAATGTGTACTTGAAAAGACTGTGTATTCTATTTTTTTTGGATAGAACATTATAACAGAATCTGTTATGTCCATCTGGTCTGTTGTGTCATTCAAAGGCATTGTTTTCTTATTGATATTCTTTCTGAATGATCCATCCACTGATGTAAGTAGTATATTAAATTCATCTATTGTATTACTATCAATTACTCCCTTTATGTCTGTTAATATCTGCTTTTTGTATTTAGGTGCTCCAGTGTTGGGTGTGGAGATATTTATAATTGTTATATCTTCTTGTTGGACTGATCCCTTTATCATTCTGTAATGCCCTTCTTTGTCTTTTATTGCAGTCTTTGTTTTAAAATCTATTTTGTCTACTATAAACACTGCTATTCTGCCTTCTTGTTCTCAACTTCCATTTGTATGAGGAGTACTTTTCTACCCCGTCACTTTCAGTCTATATGTGTCTTTAAGTCTGAGGGGAGTCTCGTAAAAGCAGCATATAGAATGAGTGTTGGTGGTGGTTGTTGCTTTAAATCCATTCTGCCACCCTATGTATTTTGATTGGAGCATTTAGGTCATTTACTTTTAAAGTAATTGTTGATATATACTTATTACTATTTTTAAACTCGTTTTCTAGTTCTTGTTCTTTGTCCTTGTTCTTTTATGATTGAGTTTCTATAGTGTTTGGCTTTCTTTCTTTTTATTTTTTGTGTACATGTTACAGGTTTTGGGTTTGTGCTTACCTTGAGGTTCATATGTAACATCCTAAGAAAATATCAGTCTATATTAATTTGTTCATTTAAGTTCATTCTTAAAAGAAAAAAATTTGTTATTTTTCCCTTCTCTTCCCCTTTTATTCCCTTCTTTGCATGTTATGTATATGTTATCTTTATATCTTTTTATTAAAAATTTTCATAGGTATATTTATGGCTGTTTCTTTTCCACTTAAGGAAGTCCCATTAATATTTCTTGTAAGGCTGGTTTAGTGGTGATAAACTGCTTTAAGTTCCTTTATCTTTTTACCTTTTTATCTCTCCTTCAAATCTGAGTGATAGCCTGGTAGAGTGTTCCTGGTTGCAGGTTTTTCCCTTTCAGTACTTTGAATATATCGTGCCACTTCCTTATGGCCTGCAAAGTTTCTGCTGAAAAATATGATAGTCTTAAAAGTTTTCCCTTATATGTAACTTTTCTTTCTCTCTTGCTTTTAAGATTCTATCTTTAATCTGACATTTCAATAATTATGTGCTGTGGTGTTGGTCTCCTTGGGTTCATCTGTTTTGGAACTCTGTGCTTCTTGGACTTAGATGTCTTCCCTTCCTAGGTTAATGAAGTTTCCATGTAGTATTCTTCAAATAAGTTTTCTACACCTTTCTCAATCCGTCTCTTCTGTGACCCCTATAATGCACATATTTTTTCACTTAATGTTGTAATGTTGTCCAAGGGATTTCTTAAACTAGCCTCACTTTTTTTTGGGGGTGGGGTGGGGCTGTTGAGCTTGTGTAGTTTCCATTACTGTCTTCCAGATTGCTGATACATTCTTCTGCATCCTCTAATCTGTTGATTTTCTGTAGTGTTTTTCAGTTACTGTATTCTTCAACTCTGATTGGTTCTTTTAAATATTTTTCTCTCTATTGAAGGTCTCACTGAGTGTGTGTGAGTGTGCCTTTACAACCATTACTTTAAAATCTTTATTAAGTGTATTGCTTGTCTTTGTCTCATTTAGTTTTTCCCCCTCTGAGCCTTTTCTTTTTTTTTTTCTTTTTTTTTTTTTTTTTGGAAGGATACTATTCTGTCTCACCATTTTGCTTGACTTTCAGTGTTTGGAGAATTAGACAGAATATCTACTTCTCTTAAACTTGGAGTCGTCTTGTGTATGATGTCCCCTATGTAGATGGTATGTTTCATGCCTTTTGCTTGCTGGCTGGAGTTATGTCTGTATATGCTAGTTACTTTCAGATCCTGTTCTAGTCTGGCCTTTTAAGGTGGAAGGAAAGAGTATCCCCACAGTTTATCAGCCCTTTTTAATCCCAGCTTTTTAGGTGTGTATCCCAACACAGCCAGAGCTGAATGGGGGTTTTTTGACCCTGGGCTCAATCAGGTTGCAAGCTTCCTGTGATGACCAGACCTGTCTGTTAAGATGGCCTTATGCTCTGCTCAGGTCTAGACTCTTAAGGTAGTGTGGGAATATAAACCATGTGGTTCTTCAGTTTCTCTGAAGGGAACACCTGGAGAGTGTTCCCACAGTTCCTACACAACTTACAAGAGATTGAGTGTTAGCTCTTTTATATGATAGTTGCTCTTTTAAATCATGGATTTCCCTTCTGTGCCCAAGGACAGGAATATGTTTTTAATCCCTCAGTACTATCCCTCCCCACTGCTGTGTGCGGTGTTGGGGGTGGGGGGAATCTTTGTTACCATGTCTTCATCTTGTTGTTTTCTTTCCATTCTATCTTTGGTTGTTCAGTAGCTGTTCATTCAGCCCTCAGTTCTTCAGGAGGAATTGTTCTGTTAATAGGCAAAATTTAGTGTTCTATGGAGGGGGTGAGTTCAGGGTCTTCCTACTTCACCATCTTGGACCAGAACTCCAGAATGTCTGGTTGTTGTTGTTGTTGTTGTTTTGTTTCTTTGTTTTTTGTTTTTTGTTTTTTTTTTTTTAAGTTTATTTGAGTAAGAGGGAAAGAGAGAAAGAGCGTAGAGAGAGGGAGAGAGAATCCCAAGCAGGCTTAATGCTGTCAGAGCCGCATGTGGGGCTCAATCTCCCAGACTGTAAGATAATGACTTGAGCTGAAATCAAGAGTCACTTAACCAACTGAGCCACTAAGGTGCCCCAAAAATCTGTTTTTAAGATCACCTCTCAAATGTGGAATGCCACTCCTGGGGTGGAGATTTTTTCTTTTTTGGTGAGACCTAGTCTTTGCCACTCCTACCCATCTGGATGCTGCCCATTGTCCCTCATTGTGGAGACTCTCTGTTCATCCAGTTTTCAGGGCTTTTTGTTTTTGTTTTTTTTTTTTTGTTTTTTTGTTTTTTTTTGGCTTTTTTTTTTTTTTGAGGAAATTATTCCATATGTGGTTGTATAGTTGTTGTGTCTGTGGAAAGAAGTGAGCTCAGGATCTTCCCATGCCCCATCTTGAAACTTCCTCTTTGCCAAGTTTTATTTCCAAGAACCCAAGTTCATTCTTGTAGCTCCATCATTTTTAACACACAACTTTTAAGTCAACACATTTGTCTGTATCAAGATGACAAAAGGCAAACAACCATATTGCATCTTGTGGAATTTTTTGATGGGTGAGTTCTATCTTTATCTTTTTCCCTCCCTTTGCATCCTTTTTCCCTATTTTCATGAATCCTTTTTCCCCCTTTAGATTGGCCTAGTTGTCAAGATTGCTTTATTTTCTATTTTTCTTTTTTCTTCCATTTTTTTCCTTTGGGACACTCTACACATTCTGTTTACTCTGATATTGTGGTTAACATTTACACTCTTTTTCCAGCAGTCTATTTTTTTTTTTTTTTTTTTACCCTGAGCTATAGTGAGATCAGAATACTTTGTATCATTTCCATTGTTTTTACAGCCTGAGGAAATGGCAAAGAAATTGATAAATTCAACTGAGGGGATATGTATTCCAGTTGGAATAACTTAAATTTGTTTTCTCTCCTGAGACTTTTATAATGGCAATTATGAAGTAATAACATTTTTTCCTCCTAGCGGTGGCTATGATAAGATAAGATAACGTCCATTGTCATATAGTCACATGAAGAAAAATTTGTCATTGATGTTCCCAGACTATAAATGGGACAACAAACATAGGTTCCTGGTAGATAGAAAGCCACCTTACTTGAAGAATAAGTGGATATTCCACCTACTTCCCTAATACAGGAAAAGTGATTCCCTAATCATATGCCTTCTAGTTTGGCTTTTTAATTATTTCTTTTGGCAAAAGCCACACAGAACACTTAGGACTTCCCTACTGAGAAAGATTATCTTGGACAAATTAGATTGAGCCCTATGCTAAATGAGTATTTTTACCTTAAAATTCTCCTTTTGGCAAGGTAAATAATATTCAGGGAAAATATTTACAGCCAAATTAGATTTATTAATGTAAAATGGAAACAGCTTTAATATTCCCAAATAGGTAATGATGTGAAAATGGTAGTTCTCAATCTTGGGAGATGATGAAACTTTTTTTTTAAGTTGTAAATTACATAATAAAAACTGATTAAAACGTAACCAAGCTGTCAGCTCTACAAGGTCAAATACAGTGTCCGTGCTGTTCACCATTTTATCCACATGTCTATTATAGTGTCTGGCGGTATAAATGTACTAAAAAAACAAATAAATGAAAAATGAATCTGGTTATGTCCCTGCAAGAAAAGTGGGATAAGGTTGTAGATGCTCTAGTGTGATCAATTCCAAGACCCCACTTCCAAATAAAGGTTCACATCTAAAGAATACTATACACCTAAGATATTACACAAAATATTTTTTTTCTTTCAATGGAACTTGAAGTGTTTGAGTCTTAATGAGTACATTCCATTAAAAAAAAAAAATCTCAAAAGAAATCTACGTCACATTGAAATCTACCAAGTTCTAAGCAGCCACATTTTTCTTAGCTTAACTCCTAATTACTATAAAATTTTGACAAGCATTTCACACATTCAGGATTCTGTGCTCTAAATTTCAGATCCTTTAATCATCTTATCACATCAGAACCAGGGATGGGTACTGTAGCCAATAAGGAGTGGAATGGCTAGTGCTTCCTTCTTTCAAGCTTGGAGTAACAGACAAGATACAAAGTAAAGCATAGCCATAAAGCCAGGGTGTCTATTTCAAAGACCAACTGAAATTTAAGAACCAGGAAAGTTTTCATTAAGCTGAAGAATAAGAGAAAGTTTGAGACCTTTTAGTTTTAGAGGGCTCCAGAAATAGCAACAATGAAATCAAAGAATATTTACGGTTTTGAATACATGGCTAGGTATCTTTAAAGTGCCTACTCTGCAAAGATTTAAGACTATAAAAAGGGAGAACAATATGACACTTTGCAATTTTCAGCACTTCAAAGTTTATTCATCTGATCCTCGCAATTGTGTGAACCGTTTGATTTATCCTCAATGAGGTAATAATTCGTAAGAGATCGTCCATTCATTTATTCACTCATTCAACAAACTAGCATGGAGTCACTTTGCTAGGCACAGGATAAAATATAGAACCCCACCATGTTGTGGACAGGCAGACAAATGAACGGATAAATAAGGACAATAAAATTCTGGCTATCAGCAAAAATTTGTAGTTCAATCCCAACCTCATTCTCTATGGCAAAATAAATCATACCAAAATATTCATGTGTCATTGCTTGAAGTACATACAAAAAGGCTCAACTTAAATGTTTTGAATGATGAGAACATATAAAAGTAGAAAACATGCCATTTCACATAAAGACTTCAAATTCTTCGAGTTTTTCCAGAGGCAGGCTAGTGGGGGGAGAGTAAAGAATGTGAGCTCTAGGATATACTACCTGTGTTTGCATCCCAGCCCTGCTTCTTTCCAACTATGCAAACTGCCCAAATTATTTAACTCCGGATACTTCAATTTTATCATCCTGAAATGTGAACAATTTGGGATAGAATACATCAGGTTAAGATATGAAACACTTAGGGGCGCCTGGGTGGCTCAGTCGGTTAAGCGTCCGACTTCGGCTCAGGTCATGATCTCACGGTCCATGAATTCGAGCCCTGCGTCGGGCTCTGTGCTGACAGCTCACAGCCTGGAGCCTGCTTCGGGTTCTGTGTCTCTGTCTCTCTCTGACCCTCCCCCATTCATGCTCTGTTTCTCTCTGTCTCTGTCTCAAAATACACATTAAAAAAAATTTAAAATATAAAAGACTTAGAATGTTGCCTGGCTTGTAAAAAGTGGTACCTAAGTGAAAGCTATTACAAGGCATGTCATTTCCTAAATGAAACTGCAAACACAACAGTCTGAACACAAGCATTTCACACAGGAGACAGAAACAAGATACAATATACTGTATTTCTGAATCACATATATTCAACTGTTAACACTAGTTAACCTTTGAGTGAAGACTAAGAGTATAGTGTAATTCTATTTTTTTTTTCCTTAAATGAGTGGTTGTCCAGTTGTCCCAACACCATGTATTGTAAAGACTGTTACTTCCCCCATTCCATTAAATGATTTTGGCACTGTTGTTGAAAATCAATTGACCATAGACACATGGGTTTGTGGACCCTGCATCATTCTCCTTTGATCTATATGTTCCTCTGCCAGTACTACACTAGCTTTGCATTGTTTCCTTTGTTTTGTTTTACTCTGGGTCTTTCAGAATTGCATATGAATGTTAAAATCAGCTTGACAATTCAAGAAATCAACTGAGATTCTGATAGTGATTGCCTTGAATCTCTAAATTAACTTGGGGAATATTCCCATCTTAATAATAGTAGGTCTTCCAACCCATGAACATGAGATGTGTTTTCTTTTATTTAGATCTTTAATTTTTATCAAATATTTTGTAATTTTCAGAGTATGTATTCTGTACTTCTTTTCTTAAACTTACAATTATTTGTGATGCTATCGTAAATGGAATTTTATTTTTAGATTGCCCATTGCAAGCATATGGAGATACAGTTGCTTTTTTTATATATTGTTTTTGTATCCTGTAATCTTGTAGAACTTGTTAGCTCTAACAGTTCTTAAGTGAATTCCTTAAGCTCATCTATATACATGATTATGTCATCTGCAAATAGATAAAGTTTTACTTTTTCCTTTCCAATCTGGATGCCATTTATTTCTTCATTGCCCTGGCAATGAAATTATTGCAATCTTTAATAGAAGTGGGAAGAGTGAATATTTTCTAGTTCCTGATCTTAGGGGGAAGAAGCTAGTCTTTTGCCATTCAGTATAATGTTAGCTATACAGTTTTTGAGAGATGCAGTTTATCTGGTTGAGGAAGTTTGTTTCCATTTCTACTTTGAGTGTTCTGTCATGAAAGAGCTTTGGATTTGTCAAGGTCTTGTGTATTGAGATGATGATGTAGTTTTTCATTTATGCTTTATTGGTGATGGTGTGTTACATTATTTTCAGATGTTAAATCATCTTTGCATTCCTGGGACAAATCCCACTTACTCATGTAATTCTTTATATGTTGCAATTTAATTTATTAGTGTTTTGAGGATTTGGTGTCCATATAAATGAGAAACTTGTAATATTCTGGTGATATTTTTATCTGTTTTGTTATCAGGATAATTCCAGCCACATAGAAAGAGTTGGAAAGTGTTTTGTTTTCTTCTTCCTCTTCCTCCTCTTCTGGTAGACTTTGTGAAAAACATGGTATTTCTTTTGTAAATGTTTGGTAAAATTCAGCCATGAAGCCATCTGTTCCTGAGCTTTTATTTTTTGGTCGTGTTTTTATTACTAATTAAATCTGTTTGTTTACTATAAATTAGGTTATTCATCTTTTCATACATTAGTTTTACAAGTTTGTGACTTTTTAGGAAATGTGTCCATTTCATTTTAGTTATTTAATATATTAGCATACAGTGCTTCAGTATTACTTTATAATCCTTTGTTTCTATCAGATCAATCATAATGTTTTTTCATTTCTAACTCTAATAATTTGAGTCCTCCTTTTTTTCTTAATATAGATAGAAGTTTGTGAACTTTGCTGATCTTTTCCAAGAACCTGCTTTTGGTTTCATCAATTTTCCATATTTTGCTATTCTCTATTTCACTAATATCCGTTCTAATCTTCATTATTTATTGTTTAGATTAATTTTTTTCAGTTGCTAAAAAGGGATTATTAGGTTTTTAATATTGTTTAAATATGATTTCCCTCTAGAGATTGCTTTAGCTTCACCCCATAAGGTTGGTATGTTGTATATTCATTATTATCGAAGTATTTCCTAATATCTTTTTATTCACAGGACCCACTGATTATTTAGGAGTATACTTTTAAATTTCCACATATTTTTGATTGCCCCAAATTTCTTTTGTTATTTCTAAATTTGTTATGCATAGTTTACCACAAAAAAGTCCAGAGGACAAGAAAAATATTGTGTTAACTGCAAGAAGACAATAGCAATCAAATAGTAACATGGTAGACATAAACCGAATCATAGCAATAATTACATTAACTAGAAACGGACAAAACACTTTAAAAGGCAGAGATGATCACACTGGATAAAAAAGCAAGACAGAACTTTATGATGTTTATAAAGGAAGCTCTATACATGTAAAGGCACTCTAAATATTAGGTTATTTTAAATAGAGAAGCATTAAAAAGATAAATATAGAATGCAAATATCAAACATAAGACAGTATGACTGTATTGATACCAAACAAACTAGAGTTCAATGCAAGGAGTAAACCACAGAAAGAGGACCATGTCATAATTTTAAAAGGGAAAAAACTCCTATCAATAAACACATACACTTAATTTAGTTAATAAAATAATTTGAAAATACACCAAGCAAAAAAAATAAGACTGGACTAAAAGGAAAATGGGCAATTCCATAAACCTATTTGCATATTTTAACACTTCTTACTAAATTGATGTTTTTAAACCCAATAACTATACAGAAGACTTGAGTAATACCTGGGTTGTTGGAAGGTTACATTTCCTGAGAAGCAGACTCAGAGGCCAATATTTGCACACAGAAATTTGAAGAATGCTTTTGTAAACTTTAAAGTCAAGGAAGCAGAACTAAACAGCACTGCAATGCTACAGAATAAAATTACAGAATTTAAGTGTGGTCTTGGTATAAGGATAAATATTAGAGTCCAGAAATGACCAATGCATATAAATTCAATAGATATATGACAAAATGACAAGAGAAATCAATGAGAAAGGACTCTTTTCAACAAATGTCATTTGATAGGCTGGTTATTCATCCCCTCCCCCCCCCCCCAAATGAACACATATATGTTATGTACTTATATATTTTTTATATTATGAGAATGGACTTTGTCCAGCATATATAAACAACTATACATTAATTATAAGAAAGTTGATCTACTTAAAATGGCAAAAGTCTTGAACACTTTCCAAAGTAAGATATAAGAATAGCTAATAAGCACATGATAGGATTTCAACTTTATTAGTCATCAAGAAAACACACACAAATCATGATGACACAGCATTTTGCACACACTACAAAGGGTAAAATTAAGATTTACAGTGTCAAACATCAAAGAGGATATGAAGCAATTGGATCTCTCATGCTGATTTGAGTGAAACATTGTTCCATCACTTGGGAAAACAGGTTAGTAATTTCATAAACACTAACATAAAGACCCATAAATTTCACATAATGAATATGGCTGTAACTAAAAATAATTTTTATCACAGCCATATTCAAACTGAAACTCAAAAAAAGAAAATCAGGTATCCATCAACTGGTAACTTTTAGGAAAGTTAACACATGAATCATTCTCAGCAGTAAGAAGAAATGAATCACTGATACACTCAACAATACAGATGGATTTAAAAAAAAAAAAAAAATCACACTGAACAAAAGAAGCCAAACACAAAAGAGTATATAAGGCATAGATTCCTTTGTTTATTTGTTTATTTTGAGAGAGTGTGAGCAAGGGAGGAGTAGAGAAAGGAAGAGAGAGCATCCCAAGCAGTGCAGAACCTGATATAGGGCTCAATCTCAAGATGTGATATTGTGATCTGAGCTGAAATCAAGACACCTAGAGGCCCCTATGCTGTACAAGTTCTTAAATGAACCATAAGGAAAGACAAAAGCTGTGGTGATATGGTGACAAAACTATCAGCGACTGTTTTTGTGTCAAAAGAGGGGTGTAACAGGGGAGGCCATTGTTTGAAAAAGAGCCTGCGGAACTTTCTGAGGTAACAAAAATGCTCTGTACCTTGATTGCGGTGGTAGTTACATTAGTATATTAACTTCTCCAAACTTCCTGAACTGTGCATTTAAAGTCTGCGTTTCATTATATGTAAAGTATCTCATTTTAAACCAAAATTTATTTTTTAATTTTTTTCTCCTAAATTATTATATTATTGTTACATGACTATGTATTACACTTATACTTTTTTCTACTATTTTTCAAGACCAGAATTTAATGATTCATCACTTACATATAACACACAGTGCTCACCCCAACAAGTGCTGTCACTAGTGCCTATCACCCATTTAGCCAATACCTGTACCCAACACTCCTCCAGCAACTCTCAATTGTTCTTTGTATTTAAGAGTCTCTTAAGGTTTGCCTCCCTCTCTTTGTATCTTTTGTCCTTCCCTCCCTGTGTTAATCTGTTTTGTTTCCTAAATTTCCACATTTTTTTTTTTTTTTTCTGAGACAGCATGAGTGGGGGAGGTACAGAGGTTGAGAGAAACTGTTTTTTCTTTTTTTTTTAATGTTTATTTTTTGAGAGAGATGGAGACAGAATGCGAGTGGATTCGGGGCAGAGAGAGAGGGAGACGCAGAATCCGAAGCAGGCTCCAGGCTCTGAGCTGTCAGCACAGAGCCCAACACGGGGCTTGAACCCACAAACTGATATCATGACCTGAGCTGAAGTCGGATGCTCAACTGACTGAGCCACCCAGGCTCCCCGAGAGACACTTAAGCAAGCTCCACACCTAGCGTGGAGTCTAGAGCCCTACAAGGGGCTCTATACCATGCCCATGAGTCTTGACCTGAGCCTTAATCAAGAGTCAGGCTCATAACTGACTGAGCCACCCAGCATGCCCCAAACCAAAATTTTAATACATTACTTTTCAACCTTTGAAAAACAAAACTACTTAAAAATGAAACCTCACAAATCAGAAATTAAAACTAAGATGCCAGAGATAAAGGAAGTCATGGTTTAAAAAGCATTGAAGCCACTTAAATATAGAATTAAATGATTATAGAAATTATGGTTGTGGCATAGAATATAAATTTTTAAAATTTGATCATGAAAATATGAACACCCATGATGGGGTCAGGAGTAAATAGAGAAAGTTTAAGCACATTCATTGCATCAGCTTTTATCATATAAATTGTTCTAATTATAAAATTTTGCTACAGATGTCAACTGGATGCTAATACATGTAAAACATTTTTTGGTGAAAATTTTTGAAATATAAAATATATATTTTAATATATAACTAACATATAAATGTAAAATATAAAAATACATATATGAAATATATATGTGTATATATATGTGTGTGTGTGTATATATGTGTATATATATATATATACATATATATACACACACACACACACACATATATATATATATATATATATATATATATATATATATATATATATATAATAGCACTGTGAATGTGGTGAGGAGGTCCAAGGTTGCATTTATGTTGAAGTATCATGTTCAGTCATTATGTATTAAGCTCAAACATTAAAGGTATGCTTTAAAGTTGATAAAGTTCTTTCATGTGTAGAAAAACTGAAAAATTAAATAGTAAAACAAAGCTAGAAAAAAATCCCCAGAAAACAGACATGGTAACAATAAGTTTACAGAATATCAATATTTGAGGTAAGTCTGGGACTGGAAAAACTAAAGGGTTTTTGCTAAACTCAGCAACATGAGTTTATATGAATATTCTAAGAGCTTTGCCATCAACAGTATGACTTAGCCCCAAACTCCCAATCTCTGTACGCTTCTGTTACATTACATATTCCTTAAAGGATGAGTGTAATGGGTCCATTGTGGATCAGGATCTAAAATGGATTCATTGGGGCACCTGGGTGGCTCAGTTAAGCATCCAATTCCTGGTTTCAGCTCAGGTCATGATCTCATGGTCTGTGAGTTCAAGCCCTGCATTAGGTCTGTGCTGCCGGTATGAAGTATGAAGTCTGCTGGGATTCTCTCTTTTCATCTCTCTCTTACCCTCCCCTCTAAATAAACATTAAAAAAATAAAATAAAATTGATTCATTGTTTATGGCTAAGAAGGGAGGGTAATATAAAATGGACCTGGGCATGTGATACCTGCTCCCATGTAATTCCCAGAGAAGAGAAAATAGTTGTGAGATGGGAAGACACCAAAATGTGGCTACTACATGAGATATGTAGTTTTATTTTATTCTTTGTGTTTCATACCCTATTTACAACATTCGTTATTTCTTTTGTTGAGATTATCTTCTCGCATGTATTTCAGAGAAAGTCGGCCTGGATTTATCTAGCCCACTGCAAGTCCTTTTGCTCCAGTTCTAATAGCGGTAACAATTTTTTAAAGCATTTATTAGAAGAATCCTCTAGGTCAATTAAATAAATTAAAAAAAAAACTAAAAATGAAGCTTTTCATTTAATTTCTCTATTAGCCTCTCATCATTAAAATACTAACCAGTTCTAGGCTTATATTAATTAAACCAGTTCAGCCTCCAAATAATTATTAAATAAGTCATGTGAAATTAAATTTTTAATAAGTTACATTGTAAGGCAATTGATTAATTTTTGTCACAATTACCTGGATTTTTCCAAAGAAATTCTTCAACTTAATTATTTACCAAATACTTATAACAATTGTATAGCATTAAACTAGGAGTCAAAAACCTTAAAGATACATAGAAGTAAAAGTGTCCATTGAAATTCATTGGTTTCTCATTGCCCATATTTCATTGCACATATCTCTGGCTTCATGAGGAAATTAGATTTGATAATCTACATAGTTTTCTCATGTTATCATTTATGATAATGGTGTAGTGGAAGAATCAGAGGCTTTAGGACTTAGACAGACTGAATTCGAATTTTAGTTCTGTTCTTTTAGCAGGTATATAATTGTCTTCAATTTCCTTAACCACTCTGAATCTCATTTGAGTCCTATAATAGAAAAAAGATGCATAGCATAATTTGTAACTATAAAATGTATTGATAATGAAAATGTTAAGTCAGAACCTCACACATGGTGATTGCCTCATTAAAGGTTACACTTCTAAGTTTTCCCTACAAGGTATAAAAGTATGAAGAGAGAAATGCTGACACAGGGCTGAACATAATGGATATTGAATGAATCGTTGCTTCAGGAGGGAGAGAAAGAATGAGAACAGAGAATTTTATGATTAATAGTAGCAGATACCAACCAAGTCATGGAATCAACCATCTTAAGAGCAAAGGAACACGAAGGAAAGCTAATAACTTGGCAGAAGTTGAATTCTTTGTATAGAATTTGTGCTGCTTTAGAATTAACAAAGTGCTCTGTGTTAATTTTATCCACTTTCTGTGGTGATAAATAACCTTTTCTATTGCCCCTATGTCAGACATCTCAGACAAAATTCTGCTGCAGTCTCAAATAACCCCCTAAATCTCAGTGACTTCAACAGGAGCGAAGTTTTGTCTCAAGTTCCCTATCTGTCATGGATTAAATGCAACTTGTTGTCTTCATTCTGGGACACAGGATGAAGGAATAATTTCTATTTAGGACACTTCCATTATCATGGCAGAGGAAAAAGGGAACAATTTCAGAATGCCATGATAGTTCCAAAAGTTTCTACTCGTCAATAACACACATTTCTACTAAAATTTTATTGGTCAGAACAAGTTCCAGGTAAGACTGAAGTTAGTAAGTTGGGGCATGCAGTCCTCCCATAATAAAGGATAGAGAATATTTTGTGTAATAATCAATAGATTCCATTCTTCCTCCTTTAAAAAAACCTCTTGTGTATTAGATAAGTCCTTAAATATTGATATAGATATAAATTCATATTTCATTCTGATTTTAGTTAATAGATTCTAGTATCCTTTTGTTATAGGTCTGGCATATCTCTTATTTTTTAATGTCTGTTTATTTTTGAGAGAGTGCAAGTGGAGGAAGGAGTAGAGAGAGGGGGACAGAAGATCGAAAGTGGGCTCTGTACTGACAGGCTGACAGCAGCAAGCCTGATAAGGGGCTTAAACTCACCAACCGCATAACCTGAACTGAAGTCGGTTGCTCAACCGACTGAGCCACCCAGGTGCCCCTATGTCTGGTATATCTTATTTTTTTTTTAATGTTTATTTATTTTTGAGAGAGAAAGAGACACAGTGTGAGTGGAGGAGGGGCAGAGAGATCGGGAGACACAGAATCTGAAGCAGGCTCCAGGCTCTGAGCTGTCAGCACAGAGCCCAACACGGGGCTTGAACCCATAAACTGTGATAACATGATCTGAGCTGCAGTCAGATGCTCAACCGAGCTACCCAGGCACCCCTAATATATCTTAAAGGAGAACTCTCTCAAGTGTCTGGCTGATGCACCAAGATATATAAAGGTTTGATCATGGGCCTGTGTCATGCTATAAAAATATTGTCTTTAGCTGGCATAAATTGTTACATTACCAACAGTTTTGAATAACTACTGAAACCTAATGCTAAGGAGAATTTCTCAAGTCTAAAATATCAGAGTTAGGAAAAAAAAATTAACTATTGGAAGGACATAGAGAAAAATAGCCTTGTCAGCTTAGTAATATTACCGTTGACCTCTGCTGGATAGAAAATTAAGCAAAAAAAAAAAAAAAAAAAAAATTGTCAGCTTGTGAGAACTATTGTTCTGACTGGAATGTGTTCCATGTGTTACACTAAAAAATTTCCAGAGCTGGCTATTAATTTCCTTTGGCCATCCAATTTTATTTGAAAGTCATTCTCTTGTGACATTATTATAGTATCTAGGAAACTATTCCACAATATTTCATTGAAACATGACCAATTCTTCTGTCTGTGTATATTAAACATCCTTATGTGTTGGTTGTTGTGATATGCATAGGAAATAATCAGATTCCAATATTAAGAGTATTCATTATTCCAGAAACTACATTAGTTGCTTATATATGTTTCACATCATCAAGAATTCTGGGGGAACCTGGGTGGTCAGTTGGTTGAGTGTCCGACTTCAGCTCAAGTCATAATCTCATGGTTCATAAATTCAAGCCCTGCATCAGGCTCACTGCTGTCAGTGTGGAACCTACTTCAGATTCTCTGTTCCCCTCTCTCTCTTCTACTCCCCCACTCACATTCTCTAAAAAATGAAGAAACATTAAAAAAAAATTCTTAAGGTTTGGAAATTTTACTCTTACAAACAAGTTAGCTTGCCACAGTTCCATTGGTGCAGGTAGACTACATGAGACTCTTGGTTCAGAAAATGATGTTTATCACTCCTAGCAATTGCTAGAGTAGCTGCATTTATGTTTGCACTGTGTTTCCAATCCCAATTTCTACACAGCTATGTGAAGAAAAACAGAAAGCAATTGTACCTGCTGTGGGTTGTGTTAGAGGAGAACTTTGTGATAGGACACTAATATTTCATAATTGGAAACAAGCATGCCTGTCCTTTGCTCTGAAGGGAAATGTTTACTTGATTATATTTGAGAATTCTCTTTGCATTGGATAGAAATACTATCTCTATTTTCCAAAGGTATTCTCTATACAAACATTCTTAAAAAGATAGTTCAGAACAAAGAGTAGTAAATGCCTCTCTTATGATACCTGAAAAAACATGCATGAGCCCTGGAGAATCCTCCCCCTACAATATCAGCCCCTCATTGATACTGTCTCAGCTCCTGGTGAACTTCCCCATGTGTATACCACTCTGTTGTCCACCCTCATTAATTTCAACATGGTAGACCCAAACAAAGTTCATGAATTTGTCTCCTATATCATTTAAAACTGCTGTCACTAGGACTCAAAGCAGCAGGAGGGGGCCTACAGTATTGACCATTCTCCCTCCCTGCACCCTCCCTCTTGAATCTTCATGGCTGGACTCAGCTAGCTGAATAAATCCCATAAAATACCAAGTTTTATCATAGAAATCCAGGTAATTTTCTTAAATTTTTGAATTAACCTTTTTACTTGGTTTGAAAATTTTAATCCAGTTACAATAAAATGTAACATTGATTTACAGAGACTTAATCTTGTCCCACAAGGAGGAATGTGTAGGGCAATTTGGTTATGTATCAGAACTCTGGCCATTGAGTTGTTGGTTTTCTGAATGCATTCCAGAGCTAAGATGATATTAATGATCATGTCTGCTAATTTAGGGGCCAAGATAATACTACCTTTTCAAATTGGATAACTCCCATTGTAGGAATAACTGCCTATAGGGTATGCATAAATAACAAGACTTTTATCTCTTCAAGAATCTCCTCTGAGTAACTAAGCATGACCAAATTTTGAAGGGATTTCCACAGTTGTATGAGGGCTACATGATCTACTGGTAGTGTTTTCTTTTTCTTTCCTTTTTTACTTATTTATTTTTTTAACTTTACATCCAAGTTAGTTAGCAAATAGTGCAATAATGATTTCAGGAATAGAATCCAAAGATTCATCCCCTGCATATAACACCCAGTGCTCATCCCAACAAGTGTCCTCCTTAATGCCCCTCTTCCATTTAGCCCATGACCCCACCCACAGCTCCTCCAGCAACCTTCAGTTCTCTAGATTTTATTTTTGCTTCCTTTCCATTATGTTTATCTGTTTTATATCTTAAATTCCTCATATGAGTGAAGTCATATGATCTTTTTGACTAATTTTGCTTAGCATAATAACCTCTGGTTCCATCCATATTGTTGCAAATGGCAAGATGTCATTTGTTTTTTGATTGCCAAGTAATACTCCATTGTGTGTGTGTGTATATATATGTGTGTATATATATATATGTGTGTACATATATATATATATATATATATATATATACACACCGCATCTTATTTATCCATTCATCTGTAGACGGACAATTTGGGCTCTTTCCATACTTTGGCTATTATCAATAGTGCGTCGGTAAACATTGGGGTGCATGTGTCCCTTGGAAACAGCACACCTGCATCCCTTGGATAGATACCTAGTAATGCAGTTGCTGGGTCATAGAGTAATTCTATTTTTAATTTTTTGAGGAACTTCCATACTGTTTTCCAGAGTGGCTGTTCGAGCTTGCGTTCCCACCAACAGTGCAAAAGAGGTCCTCTTTCTCAGTGTCCTCGCCAACATCTGTTGTTGCCTGAGTTGTTAATGTTAGCCATTCTGACAGGTGTGAGGTAGTATCTCATTGTGGTTTTGATGTGTATTTCCCTGATGATGAATGATGTTGAGTATTTTTTCATGTATTGGTTGGCCATTTTCTTAACTACTTGAATGTCTTCTAAGGTCAAATCACCATGTTTTCAGGAAGAAGTCCAATTAATGCCTGGCTTACACGTAATCAAATGTACATGGTTACCCTTGCAATGAATTATTGTTTACAATTGTTGATATTCCCAAAGTAGGATCTGCATTAGAGCTAGTGGTTGACTGGACTTCTAACTGGTATCCTATCTGGCTGGTAGACCTTAGGTTCTGCAGATCTCTTAATTTAGCCAAGTCCTTGTTTTAGAGGAATTGCTTAAGGGAAGTCAGTTCAACCTGTCCTGTTTGTCTATGCTACAAGTTGGGTGGAATTAGTCTGCTTTGTGGGACTGAGAAAGGGCTATAAGAATGGAGGTGGGGAAAACATCCACATGTGTTGACAGATATTTTCCATGGGAGGTACAGGAGATGCTTCTGAGAAACAAATACTAATATACCTCCTTTCTGGTGTCTGAGATGTTTCTCCCCTTGATGCCAGGATGTTATTCTTTTTTGACCACTGCAAAATCAGGATGCCCCATTTTATAATCAGTAACTTCGCCTTTGTTTTTTTTTTTTAAATAATCCTCACCTACTCACACTTGGCCTTCTCATTTAGAAAGGTCAAGTATGAGAGGAAAAAAGGGCATTTTTATACAACTTATATATAGCTATTTTCTTCCATTTGTCCTGGGTGTGCCACTGCAGTGAATAGTCAACTAGGAGATTATTATCCTATGATCTAGGACCATATCAGTCCAACAAGAGAACCTAGGTGGCCTAACCAGAATTAATTTCCTTTATGCCCCCGTTTAGCTGTGCTGCCATACCAGCCAGGCTGGTCTGTGTTTTCCATTAGGGGAAAGTAAAAAACTTTATGCCCAGGAGTGGTAAGGAGGAATTCCTAATTTTCAAGATAGGTCTATGTAACCTTCTACCCTTTTGATCTTAACCATTACCCAAGAAACAGCGACAAGGAGATGATCTCTTCTGGGAGCAGTTGCATTCAATGACCAAACTGCCTTACTAGGATGTATGGATCAGGAGGAAATGCAAAAAGTAGTATAAGATTTTGTCAGTTTTTGAGGAGGGTGTTGCAGTGTACAACATCAGATATATGTGGGTACAAAGAAATGTGGAAACTCCCAATACCTTAATAATCAATTCATTAAGTGTTTTTTATCACAAAAGTCACCTATCAGACTGCAAATGGTTTGGAAGGCCAAACACATTTTAAGGATTGTTTTTAAGGATCACAACTGTGGCCAGATATAGCTGAGAGTATAGAAACATATACAAGAAAAAGTATAGAGTGGTAAAGCACCATTATCAGCCTTGATAAGGAGTTAAAGCTTGCTGTACTGAATTTACAGGTGTGGATAAGAGCCCTATCCTGTCCAATATGGTATCCCAAACCACAAGATAAATGGGTTAACTTTTGGCATGGGTTATGAATCTAGCAAGTAGTGGTAACCTGTGCATCAGATATAGTCCTCTATACTGTTCCAACCTATGATGGTGACTGTCTTGCCCCATCTAGTATGATGACGAATCCAAGCAGCAATGGTGGCAAGCTGAATATGCAATCTTGAGCAATCTGTCTATTCAGAGGATGGACCCTGATCATGGATATCTGCATGAGTCCATGATGGCTCCATTAATAGCAATGATTGGTTTTCAGTTTGTGGCCCCAGAGGGGGATTACTTTAAACTGCTGTCTGTAGTGTATTAAATGGCAGAGTATGCAGATAGGACAACACCAAGAGCCCAAAAGCCAGTAAAAATGGGAAGTTCACTAGGGACATAATACCCACCAACCAGTTATCCCATCCATTTTGGATGGATGATGCTGACATTGAATAGCTGCAGCAGCCCAGTGGGTACCATTGAATTTCAGCTTAGGTGTTCCATCACTGTGTATTGAGAGCACAATTGAGCTAACAACTTTATTTTAGATAGTGGGGAAGATAAAGGTTTTTCCCAAAGTAACAATTTTCAGGTTTAATGTAAAGCCAAAATGATGCCCCGGTTCAGGTTGGCTGTGTTCTTAAATATACCAGTTCCATTTGACAAGTGAGACTTGATGAGCTTTTAAAACATACCTTGTTACCTACCCATTGAGTCTAAATTGACCCATTCCAAAATAGGAATATCAGACTGGAGAGTCCTAAAGCCTCTCTGGGTCCAATTTTCAATATCAACAAGAACCCAGAAGCAAGCCAATAGCTTCTGTAGAAATGTACCTGATAGCCCTGTCAAGAAGGCAACAAGTCCAAAACCCAAAGGGTTGGATAGAGGCTACCTCTTTGCAAGGGGATACAATCAACAAAGTCATTTGTCACAGAGATTTGAAGCTTAAAGAGTCATTAGAAAAACCCAAGCAGATATGATGAATACAGTGAAAGCACAACATAGACAATCTGCTCAAATCCAGGGAGGAAAAATAAAGTCTTTAAAGCAGTAAGGGGAAAAACAATGATGCATTATGTAAGGAGTAATAGCAATAATGGTCTTCTTGTCAGAAACAATAAAGTTCAGAAGAAAATGGAATGACTTCTTTAAGTTGCTGAAGGAAAAAAAATTATCAAGAAAAACTAGCTTTCAAAATAGAGGGCATAAAAACCTTTTTAGATGAAGAAAAGAATAGAAAATGTACCTCAAGCCCCTTGAATCACAAGAAATGTTAGAAAATTTTTTACTCAGAAGGAAAATGATACCAGACAATTTGAATCTCTAGAAACAAAGGTCAATGGAAATGGTAAACCTAGAACATCATAATTTTATTCTCAATTTTTTAATAAATATTTAAAGCAAAATTTTAACACTGTAGGATATGCACATAAAGCATGTAGATATGAATGCATGACAATAGCACAAAAGGCAGTCTGTTAAATGAAAATATTCTATTTTTACAAAATTCCTATATTTTACACAAAATATTTTAGGTAGACTGTCAAAATTTAATGATTCCTATTTTTGTTTTTAATATTTCTTAATGTTTGTTTTTGAGAGAGAGAGAGAGAGAGCTGGGGGAGCAGAGAGAGAGGGAGACAGAATCTGAAGCAGACTCGAGGCTCTGAGCTGTCAGCACAGAGCCAGATGCGGGGCTTGAACTCAAGAACCGTGAGATCATGACCTGAGCTGAAGTCGGATGCTTAACCAACTGAGCCACCCAGGTGCCTCTAATGATTCCTATTGTAATCCCTAGAGCAATCACTAAAGGAAACAATGCAGGCAAGTACAGCAAAAAAGCCAAAAGAAGAATCAAAATAGAATATTAAAGATTGTTAACTCAAAAGTGGAAAGGAAACAGTAACAATGACGATGACGACAACAACAAACTAGATGAGCCAAAGAGAAAAGAAATCTCAAATGGCATATTTAATACATGTTAATATAAAAGTAGACTATAGACTACAATTAAAAAGCAGAAATGGTCAGACTGGATGAGGACTATTCTCAATGAGATGCATTCTAAATATAAAAGTAGAATAATCTGTACTTGACATTCTCATAGATCATTGGCACACCATATTAGGTAACTTAAGGCTTAAATCAGTCTGCAAATATTTACATACAAAAAATATGGAGACTGAGATAGTTGGACTAAAGTTTGTTGTAATCATAAGAGTGCAGTCCTAAATCTTGAAGAAGTAAAAGTGAAAATCTGAAAGGTATTTTTTAAAAGTCTATTTATTTGAGAGAGAAAAAACACTTGGGAAGGCCAGAGAGAGAGGAGAGAGAATCCCAAGCAAGCTCCACATTGTCAGCAGAGAGCCTGATGTGGGGCTCAAACTCATGAACCATGGAATCATGACCTGAGCTGAAACCAAGAGTTGGATGCTTAACCTACTGAGCCACCCAGGCGTCCCTGAAAGATATTTTAAAAGAAAAACACTGGAATTGGTGACAAATTGGATACAAAATGAGATAAAGGTGTGAAAAATGACTTTGAACTTATTTCAGAAGCATTTTGAAATTAACATTTTATTGAGCAACCTTTTTTTGTGAATACAGTGGTTTTTAGTGGTTGCCATAAAGGAAGCAAATATAGTTTTGTGAACCTGATCCCTGTACCTCTACACTTGGCCTCAATTAGTGACAAATGGTTTCCAAAATGGGGAGAATGCTACCATCCAGAGCCTTAAATTATGGGAAATGGCAGAGCCCAATTCATGAGAGAAATTTAGTTTCTACCAGTTTTGTTCAGGAAGTTTGTTTTCTATTCCTCAGCTAAATTTCCCTTTCTGGTACTATCAAATGTTCAGCTGTCATTTTCCCTTTAGTAATCTTACTAATTCTTATGTGTGATCTTCTATGTAATGGAAAAGCTTATCTTGCTGAGGAAGTAAAACTCCAGATACCTAACTTAGTTATAATACAAAAAACCCTCCGTGTGTTTGCCATCACCACTCAGCATGTAGAGATATGCACACTACCATCTTTCCACACGTAAACCACATTCAACCTCAGTACCTCTAACTTACAAATAAATGACACCTATAATTCTGCTTTGGTTTTTCCATGAAATGAAAATGTTCATCCTGAAATCACTCTAGGAGTCTCCCTGGAGAGCTGGATTGATTGGAGAACACAGTGTGCTCATTACCATTTTTTTTTTTTTTTTTTTTTTGCCAAGTCTCATGGGGATATTCTTAACAGATTTTCCTTTAATGTCAAAGGTGTCCCTATGTTTAGATTAGCTTTAGAAGTTCATATCGGAACAAGAAATAGCTTCATGGGGATAATACCTCTGTAAAGGAGACATTAATAGTCCAAATAAATCCCAACTGCCATGAGGAGATAAGATATGAAGAAATGAGTAGAAGGCTGAATGTAGATTGAAAAAGAGATGTCAAGTTCACAAAAGACTGTCCTAGGGAGGAAACCACCTACTATTCTCCATTTGAAATCACACAATTTTAGACATTGATGTAGCGATTTTACTAAAGCAAACACTGCAAGGTTGATAAGAGTTATTGTGTTTTCCAAAAGCACATATCCTCAGTCTCAAAGCATATATTGCATTACAAAGTCAGTTGAGCTAGCATCATGTAAAGTAATTCTTCATTTTTCTTTCCTTTCCAATCCTGCTGAGATGTCCTCAGCTAAAGCAAAGGGACTTCATATTCAGTGGTAAATATAAACTATTTTGGAAAGTAAATTTATTTCCAGAGAATTAAAAAGTATAATCTTAGATAAAATGTTTTTGAAATAGTCATTGATTTTGTTTCTTGGGGTCTATTCTTCATTTGAGAGACTGAATTAAGTTTCATTAGGACTATAACCTGTACACGTAGCTGCTTACCTGGTTAGTCCACTCCAGGCACCAGAATCTTGAATCTAATTTTATAAGGTGGATTCCATTCATCCCATAACAAAATACGGAAGGTTCTTTGAGAAATATTGTCTGTCTTTTGTCCTCTCCTGCATAAAATTTCATCTACACACATATAATGTACTTGAAAGTAATTCAATGGTTCTTAGTCTATTTGCAGTTCTAATTACTGTGGAGCTGATAATATCTCTAAGCATGTGATAAGGGACTAGTTCTGCTCTTCTCTGGGTTCTCTCTTTTGGGTATACTCTGATGTCTGTTTCTTTGGGTCCTAATGACTTCTCCTTTTGCTTGTGGGGCAGCCATTAGCAATTCACCCATAGAAGCTGTACTTTATTCCCATACATTCTTCACAGTGCCATCTTCCTATTTTTCATATTATCAAAAATAGCTCTGGGTTCCTGCAAATCTCTGCTCTCTACCTAAGGGATGTGGCTGTGCTGTCACCTGTGACCTCTCTGTGAGGTCAGTATTATCCTGGGTGCTATTGAGATGCAAGGGTATTTCAAAACCTCTTCTGTGGAAAAAGTCCTTTTCTGCCCAGAGACTTTGTAGAAATTGTGCTACTATCTAGCTTAAGCCAATGCAATGGAGTTATTCACAATTATGAGGGTTTTTTTTCAGTTGGCAATGGGAAGTATCCAGTAGCTTAGAGGTGGTTGGGAGCTAACGGATATCTCTTACTACCACAGTTAGGGAGTTACAATGAAATATTGTACTGTACAGATCAAGATTTATTAGCAAGCATGCACAAAAATCATAGGATGTGTTCAGTAGTACTGATGCAGTCCCAGGTCCCTGACCATTTCATTGTTCCAACATCACCATACATAATTACTAGGGACAGATGTGACATCATTCTAGAGCAGCACTGACTTAATGTTGGGACAGATGTCAAAATTCTGTAGGTAGTTGTGATGGTTAATTTTATGTATTAACTTGGCCATGGAGTGTTTAGATATTCAAACATTATCCTGAGTGTTTCTGTGAGGGTGTTTTTGGATGAGTTTAACACTTAAATTGATAGACTAAGTAAAGCAGATTGCTCTTCCTAATGTGAGTGGGCCTCATACCATCAGGTGAAGGCCTGAATAGAGTAAACAGGCTGACCTTTCCCCAGTTACAAGAGAAATCCTTCTGCCTAACTGCTTCTGAAGTGAGACACTGGTTTTATCTTGACCTCAGCCTTAAACTGAAACCTCAGCTCTTCCTGGGTTTTAGCCCAGCTAGCCTTCAGACTAGAACTTACGTCATTGGGTCTCCACCTTGCCTCCTGTAGATCTTGGATCTCATCACCCTCTGTAATTGCTTTAGCCAATTCTTGATTATCATTTAATACCCTATGTGTCTTATTTCTGTAGAATGCTGATGCAGTGGTAAAATACAGCTCTAATTTCAGAATCCTAAATCTAAGATTGCATCCTATAGTACTGAGCCTGTTGGGTATGCTGATTCTTACTCTCTGCCCTTACAAAGGTGTTTGAATGAGACATGTTCACCGTGAACAATAACTCTCTCCTCACCCATCTTAAATGCCACTTAGTTCACTGATGAAACACACTTTATCACCTAATATTTTAGCTTTTAAGGGCTCTGTTGTTGATTAGGAATAAAAACCTGTAAAGCTTCTGGACTAGAGACTCACATGGTTATAGGCTGGTGTATTCCAGTTAGGGAACTTGAAATGTTCACTTGGTGTCCCTATGTTATAGATTAAAAACCACACATGTAGATTGTCTGAGGTATTTTAAAATCAAGTACAGGCAATATAACATAACCAGATCCTTACCACAAGTACAAGGGCAGCAAAACCCTTCCTATATAACCCACTAATTTCCTTTCAGTGGCAGTAACTTGAGTCCTTTTAGTCTCATTATTCCATGACCTATATTATGGGACGATCCAAGAAATATGTCATTTCATATTTTGCATAATACCAAATCTTGAGATTCAGACTCTATTAGCGGCACTTTTAAAAGTATGTGGAGACCGGTGTCTTAATATGACCTGTTCTTACATACTCGTATTCTCATCTCAGCTCCCAGGCTTTTCTGAAGATATACCATTTCATTGCCCAAGTATAATGCATCTTGGAGCATTTCATGGGAGCAAATTTCACGCTGTCTGGGTTCTTTTGAATATATGAATATACAGACACAAAACCAGCATTCACTCCATATTATTCTAGTCTCCGTTGGTTACCCTCTTTCTTTAAAATGATTCCAGTTCCTAAACATACACCTTCCTATTTTTTCCTTTGAGTAAGAAAACAACATCCACTTCTTAGTCTCTTTACATCGTTTTAAAAAAAATTACCACAGAACCTGGGGCTGATGTTTATTGCTTCCCATGAAACCCTAGCATATAAATCATCTAGGAACTAAAATCTCTTCCCATTGCCAGTAATCTTCTGATACCGTCTGATATTAACTCAGTTTAGCAGTGCCATCAAGACACTTAGTCTGACTATTGCTAACCACCCACTGTGGTAACTGTACTGGTTTTCAGCCTCAAATGAAGTGACCGATAAAAATTCCAAATACATGAAAAATACTACAAGTCCAAAGCCCATATCCAACTAAAGTATTTCTCCTATCAATTTGGCACTCAACACGGGAAAGCAATAAATTAAGGGAATTTCCAGATCTAACCTTAGTGCTTCTGGAGGAAAAATTGGTTCCTTCCTTGTTTATTCTTCTCAAATCCTATTGGGGTACCAGGAAAGCTTCAGCTCCATTTTGAGTTTTAAGGTGGGATAATAACAATACGCTCCTTAATTAAGCTCACAACTTGTCATTTGGGCTAAAATTTAGGTTATTTTACCTGAATACAATCTGAAAGGGAAGCATTGAACATCTGGTCCCCAAGTTCAGTCAACCAATGTACAAAATAGTCTTCATAATTCCTTAATAAAAAGACTAATTAGAATAGGCCAATCAGTTATTCGAGTGAATTCCTATTATGATTCAATTTAGCAGCCTGTTTAATTTGTTATTTCCAAGTTATTCATTTTAAGTGGGTTCTTTTCTAGTATATCATAATTTACTAATAATCTCTATGGCCTAATTGGATAGATTGCTCTAGCACTTTCTAGATTTGAGGACACAACCAATAGGAGAGGAAACAGTGATATTATTATTTTTGCTCCTGCGTCCTCCTCCTCCTGTCTAGAATGATTTTGGAAGCCTCTGACAAATCCAGAAAGGCCACTACAAGCTATGACGGCCAGGTGGTTTTGTTGTGACAAGTTTTAGTATTGCTCTATAAGCCTGACTACCTGGAGGGTAAGGGAGGGTATAGGGCTGCACGTTCAGACTGCCTTCAAGGTCTAGGTCACAAAAAGCACCCTGAATCAAAATTTCTAGGGAAGAAGAGGGCATGGGTGACCCTTCTGTGGTAATAGGGAAGAAGTTAAAGGCAGAAAACAATGACATGGGGAAACTGGGCATCGCCCCATTCACCCCAAAAAGTGTCAGGGCTGAACTGGTTGGGAGAGATTAGAGCACCTGCATGGGCAGGAGCAGCTGGTGAAATGCCTGTGTGATAATCAGATCAGTAGCTGCCTGTGCACTGCGATAAGGAAATGCAAATTTCACAGGGTTAAAGGGGGAGAATATTGCGTATCTTTAACTGACAAGTTCTAATTGTCCTGTAGGACTGGCAAAGGATCAGCCTCTTAAGGAATACACTTCAAAAAATGCCAAGTGGAAACTTCAGGGCTTTTAGGCTGCTTAGAAATCTGTGTGCTCTTTCAGTGTCCCTCACTTAAAGGAGCACTCAACCGTGCAGTGTTTGCTGGTGGTAAAATGACCAGAAAGGAGGAGCTGAACAAATGGGCACATAAAAAACTGAATATCCAGGTCAGCATTTGGGAAGCCATAAGGCTGGTTTGGTTTCTTTCTTAAAGCAGTATTGGTAACTGGTGAGAAGAGCATTCTGGAGTCCTGTAGATTCACATTCTAGCTCTGCTACCCACTGTGTGACCCTGAGTAACACTTAATTTCTTTGCCTTGGTTTACTTAACCTATAAAATGAGGATAAAGGGATAATGGGTATGGAGGGCTTGGACCAGTGCCTGGAGCTGGATAACACATTTTCATTAGGATTTCTCATGGCTCCCAGGTGCTGCTATGTGACTAGGCTAAAAGAAAAGCCTTTAGAATTCTGGCCTTTCTCTTGATAATGAGAATGAGCAGAATAGATCACATGGCCCCTTCCTGCATGCCTTTTTAGGTGGGGGATTTGGGTGGAGATTATAGGAAGGAAGTTGCCAAAGAGACTTTGAGGGAATGGTGACACCCAAGGAAGTCTACTTAGAAGAGAGTGACAGGCTCCCGTACAGAAGGGATTGAGAGTTTACTGCTGCTTTGTTGCCTTTTCGTATTTAACTGAGACAAAAACATGTCCTGATGCCCACTCTTGGCATTTTTATCACACTGCCAGTCCCAGGTGCCCTGACACGATAACTTGGTGGTACCATCTACTTCGAAAAATCTGTTGGAAAACAGTTTTCGAATGAAAGGCCAAGCACCTTATGTAGCTAAACTATTTACAGGTATTGTGAAGGGTCAAAATCTTTTCTTAAGTTAATGAAGTAATAGTCTTCTACCTACAGCTTACATCACCTTGTCAGTTCAATTTACTTTCTTGCCCATTTTCTCTTCAGAATGCAAGGCTGTTGGAACCCAGCTTCATTTCTTTCTGTTGAGGCACGTGTCTTATATTCATTTAGTTACTGTGCGGCATTTTTATGTCCAGAAAACCACAATTGCTGTCATAAAATGACCCTAAGGTAATAAACCATGAATTATCTTTAAAACCTGGTAAAGGATTTTGAAGTTATAAACAAGTAAAATAATTTGCAGGCACTATTATTTCCACACCAGACTTACCTAAAGAGCAGATATTGTGGCAAGATTGATTTATTACACAACTTGTTGTAAAAATGGTGAATGGATATTCCAATTTTTATGCACTCTACTTTCAAATTGGGAGGGAACTGGATGTGGAAGTTGTGGAGAAGCGCTCCAAAATCAAGTTCACTAAAGAATTAGAGAAATAATTCTAAAGTGAGCAAGCTCTTTTAAGACCTGACATCATGTTTAGTATAAGAAATGGGGAAATTGATTTAAATCTGCTATGGAATAAAATTTTTAAGAGTTCATGTAGCATGTGCATACACATTGACATTTTATACCAGCAAGTACTAGGTCCTGCTATCAAAACCATTGGGATCAAGATGTGCCAAGAGGACTTTCTTTTTTTCTTTCATTTTTGCCAGCAATACGCTACGCTCTCACTAAATACCAACCAGTATATATGATGTGTATAAATGTTTATACATATGTTTGTGTACAGCCAGTTCACTGATAGTATTAGTCATTGTATTTGCCTGCTACAATGACTTCTGTATATTTTTCCATAATTTCAGTGGCTTAAGCATTTGGAAAGGTGAGAGAAAGAATAAGATAACTGAGTTTTCAGAATTAGAATATATATTTAAAAATGTATATTATGCAGGGGCACCTGGGTGGCTCAGTCGGTTAAGCGTCTGACCAGCTCAGGTCATGATCTCATGGTTCATGAGTTTGTGCTATGATAGCTCAGAGCCTGGGGCCTGCTTCAGATTCTGTGTCTCACTCTCTCTCTGCCCCTCCCCCACTCACACTCTGTCTCTTTCTTTCAAAAATAAATAAAAACATTAACATTTTTTTTTAATTTACAATAATGAAAAGGAAAAGACAAAATGGAGGCAAAGAAAAGCTAAAAGAAGGGAAAAAAGTAAAGGAGAAAGAAAGTAATGAAGTATTGAAGAAAAATAATCAGAAATTAGGGAAAGGAACTAAAAAGGAATTGGGAGGCAGTCTCTCAATTATCTATGAGTAAGAGGCTCAGAAATAGTTTCCTGAGGGAAGAGGTCTTTGTTAAAGAATAGGAGAAAAAGAAGAGGATGAAATGGGTACAGCTTCTCTTAAGATTGAAGACCTAACAGGAGGATGAAATCTTGCGAATTATCAACTAATAGTACAGAAAACCGACTTCAAAATTGTCTTGAAAAATGATCATTTCTTATACTGCACCTTCTAAAATACACATTATTTACTTCCTATTTAGTTAGTTATTTTCCCTGTAGCCCTGTAACTGTTGGAGGTTGAATTTATGGTTCCTGTAACCTACATTGGAGATTTATAGGCTACTCACACAGTAAGTCTGAGGGCAGGTATTTGCAGACATTGGTCCTGTTGCTCAAAGGTATCTGAGTCCAGGTTTCTGTGACTTTTCTTGGCTTTTCATCAGTGGTCTTAAGCTGGCTGCTCTCACATTTGCACCAGTCAGAAGGAAAGGAGATGGTAAAGTGTAAAAAGGCATGAATGTGCCAAGTCTACCCACTTCAAGGGAGATTTTCAGGAAGATGTCAGCTACTTGTACTTAAATCTACTTGACCAGAATTGCATTACAAGGTAATGTAATTGAACTACAGGTAGTGTAGGTTTTTAAAGGCTGAGCCCTTTGGTGCTGCCCACACAATTGGGATGTCAGTAAAGAAGGGGAGAATGAATACTAGGTATTCATTAATTCAGCTCCTTTCGAATTAAGTAAATTAAATTTACTGAAGTTAATTAAAATAATAAATAGGGCTGGCTTGGGGCACCTGGATGGCTCAGTTGGTTAAGTGTCAGACTCTTGTTTTCAGCTCAGGTCATGATCTCATGGTTCATGGGATCAAAACCCACATTGGGGTCTGTGCTGACAGCATGGAACCCGCTTGGGATTCTCTAGTTCCTTCTCTCTCTCTGCCCCTCCCCTGTTTGCTCTCTCTCAAAATAAACATTTAAAAAATAGATAGGACTGGCTTCACCATATCTTTGATATTAAAGTATTACATTTTTAGTGAATACCTAGGTCTCATAAAAAAATTCTAAAGCATAAATAAATGTTTAATAATGTCTGCATTCTTTTAATATACTTCAAATAATCACCAGGGAAAGTTGAAACTTAAATGCAAATGAATAAATTAAACTATTTACATGAATAAAATCAAACAGAATAAAAAGATGAAAATATTTCTTGCATGAGTGGTATGGATGTCCACAGTTTCTGGGAACATTTATGAATTATTTGTAAGCAATATTCTTACTAAAAATAAGAGTAAACTTGGCAGTTTATAAAGCGATAATATGACTGAGTTGGGATTAGTTTGGCTGCATAAAAGAGAAAATCAAATAACAGTGACATAAAAACGCATAAGAAGTAGGTAAGCCAGTCTCATCTGCTCGTTTGATGAATTAGTCACCTAATGTCTAGGTTTCTACTCAGATGTCTTCACTACAGGGCTTCTATCCTTAAGGTGGTTGATTTCTGGATAAGAGGAATTCTAGGGTTCAAGACATCTTACCTTCAATACAGGTCATAAGAAAAGTGGCTAGAAGGACAGTGAGGCTGTGGAACTGAGTCCGTTCCCCATCTGCAACTTTCCAGGAAACCCCACAGTCCTGCATATATCTTATCAGCAGTGATCCACTCACATGCTCACAATTTGTTGAAATCTGGAAAAACAAGTGGAAATTGATTACATCCTCACTCTAAATAAAAATTTAGAGTTTGGTTTTTATGGAAGAAATGGAAAAATAGATATTGGCTGGCAATTAACATCATCTGTCACAGCAAGTTACACTACTCTACTTCCAGCAGTTTGTAGAGCTCTTAACAATTTGCAGTGCCTGAGTAAATAGAGTAGTGGCCACCCAGCCAACTTCATGATTAGAAATAGGAACTTCATGATATATACAACACAGTAACAACAAGGGAAAAAGGTTTGGGTTGCACATTGTAACAGGTGTACTTTTGCAGCTCAGCCCTTGTCTTCTGCTGATGCTGAGGCTAGGTGTAACATTTTGTAACTTCTCCTGAAAATCCCATACATTCATCTTTGGGAGATTTGCTGAATAATAAAGATGGCAGGAAAGATGTGTGCAGGGAAAGAGATAGATGATCACTTTGCATATAATGTAAGAAATGTCCCTGTATGCCACATCAAACCACTTGGTCTTCGTGGGTTTTTTCCCTTTGGTGGGCAAATATCCACCGTTCTACCAACTCTTGATTCTGTAGAAGCTTCTCCTGCTTTCTGTTTGAGCCAAACACTCAGATTCGCAGAACCTTATTATCTTATCCATGGCAACACCAACAAGAAACCTAAAAGTCCCCTCCGATACCCTACCAATGAAGAACACATAATATTCCTTAACTAGTATCACTACATATTGAGTAGTTATTAAATTTTTCCTATTTAGATATAACAGGATCTGGATTCTTAACAAAATACAAGTGTGTATAAATTGGTGTCTTGGGGCTTTAGGAGTTTGAGCTCCAGTGTAATGTAGAATGTAAGTTCCATGAGGACTAAGGGTGTTCTGCTTGGCTACCAGTGAGTGCTATGAACATCAATGAAGAGAATCATGAGCAAGTGTTGACTTTATTTCTCACGGGGCCAAGCATACCTTCTTTGCAGCTATGTGTTCTCTCCTTGGTGGCTGCTTTCAACAAATGTTGTTCTGGAGTCTTTTCTTCCTATATTTTCCAGCTGGTTTTGTGATGAACATTAGAAAAAAAAATAATTTTTTTTTCCCAATAGTAGCAAAAAGTAGGTGTACCCCATAGGGCTGATAGAAAATAGATACTATTTATTATACTTTACTGTGTGCCAAGCTCAGTGCTAGGTGCCTTACAGATATTATTTCGTCCTTTATACATAGCTTTAAGCTACTTATCTCTTTTTAATTTATTTTTTTAAGTTTAAGTATAGTTGATATACACTATTATTTCAGATGTACAACATAGTGATTTGACATTTACATGTTACAAAATGATCAACATGAAAGGTCTAATCACCACCTGTCACTATACATAGTTATTCAATATTATTGACTACATTTTCTATGCTGTACTCAATATCCCTGTGACTTATTTTATAACAGAAAGTTTGTACCTCTTAATTTTTTTCACCATTTAGCCCATCCACCCCCCCCCCCCCTTCTCTCTGGCAACCACCTGTTCTCTGTATTTATGAGTCTGTTTCA
This sequence comes from Panthera pardus, assembly GCF_024362965.1. NCBI lineage: Eukaryota > Metazoa > Chordata > Mammalia > Carnivora > Felidae > Panthera > Panthera pardus. The sequence goes on from NW_026526655.1 coordinate 92,107,561, forward strand.
CTTTTGTTTATTGGTTCACTTGTTTTGATTTTTAGATTCCACATGTAAATGAAATCATACGGCATTTGTCTTTTCTCAGCCTGACTTACTTAACCTAGCATAATACCCTCTAGGTCCATCCATTTTATAACAAATAAGATTTTATTCTTTTTTATGTCTAAGTAATCTGTTGTATAGCCTTTTATATGCATATACCATATCTTCTTTACCCATTCATCTATCAGTGGACACTTAGGTTGCTTCCATATCTTGGCTATTGTAAATAATACTACAATAGATGTCTTTTGGAATTAGGGTTTTCATTTTCTTTAAGTAAATACCTAGAAGTGGAATCACGTCTGGATCATATGCTACCTTTTTTAAAAATGTTTTGAGGAACCTCCATACCATTTTCCATAGGGCTGCATTAGTTTACATTCCTATCAACAGTGCATGAGGGTTAGATTTTTCTACACATCCTTGCTAGCATTTATTATTTCTGGTCTTTTTGCTGCTAGCCATTCTGATAGAAATGAGGTGATACTTCATTGTGGTGTTGATTTGCATTTCCCTGATGATCAGTGATAGTGAACATCTTTTCATGTCTGTGACCATCTGTATGTCTTCTTTGGGGGAAAAAAAAAGTATTTAGGTCCTGTGCCAAATTTTTAATTGGATTTTTTTTTATTTAGTGTGGAGTTGTTTAAGTCCCTTGTGTATTGTTTTTATTAACCCTTTGGTATATATCAGATATACCATTTGCAAATATATTTTCCTAGTCAGTAGGTTGCCTTTTTCAATTTATTCATGGTTTCCTTTGCTGTGCAAAAGCTTTTTATTTATTTTATTTTTTTAAAGTTTATTTATTTTGAGAGAGAGAGCAGTGGAGGGGCGGGTGGGCGGGAGGAGACAGAATCTCAAGCAGGCTCCATACTGCAGTGCAGAGCCCGACACGTGGCTTGAACCCACAAACAGATCATAACCTAAGCTGAGATCAAGAGCCAGGTGCTTAACTGACTAAGCCACCCAGGCATCCATATTTTTCTTAATTTTTTAAATGTTTATTTATTTTTGAGAAACAGAGAGAACAAGCAGGGGAAGGACAGAGAGAGAAGGAGGCACAGAATCTGAAGCAGACTCCAGGCTCTAGGCTGTCAGCACAGAACCTGATGAGGGCTCCAACCCATGAACTGTGAGATCATGACCCGAGACGAAGTCAGTTGCTTAACCGACTGAGCTGCCCAGGTGCCCCCTAGATCTTTAATCCATCTTGATTTTATTTTGTATATGCAATATAAAAGTATTCCAGATTGATTCATTTGCATGCAGTTAAATTTAACAAAGAGACTGTTCTTTCCCTCTTTGTATTATTCTTGCCTCTTTTGCAGTATGTTAATTGACAATATAAGCATAAGTTTATTTCTGGGCTCTCTCTATTCTGTTTCATTGGTCTATGTCTTTGTGCCAGTACCACACTCTTTTGATTACTATAGATTTGTAGTGTAGTTTGAAATCTGAGATTGTGATACTTGCAACTTTGTTCTTTTGTAAGATTGCTTTGGTTAGTTGGGGTCTTTTTCTGATTCCACACAAATTTTAGGATTCTTGATTCTAGTTCTGTGAAAAATGCCATTGGCATTTTCATAGGAATTGCACGAAATCTGTAGATTACTTTAGGTACTATGGACAATTTAACAATATTCTTCCAATCCATGAGCATGGTATATCTTTCTGTTTACTTGTGTCATCTTCACTTTCTTTCATCACTGTTTTACACAATTCCATTCCATTCAGAATACCAGTCTTTCACCTTGTTAAATTTATTACAAATATTTTATCCTTCTTGATGAAATCATATTATTTTCTAAATTTCTATTTTTGATAGTTTGTTATTAGTGTGTAGAAATGCAACACATTTCTGTATATTTTGTATTCTGCAACTTCACTGAGTTTATTAGTCCAAGGAGGTTTTGGGTGGAGTCTTTCAGATTCTGTATTTCTGGTATCCTGCCATCCATAAATAATGACACTTTTACTTCTTTCTTTCCAATTTTGATGCCTTTTATTTCATATTTGGATGTCTTTTATTTCTTGTCTGACTGCTGTAGCTAGGACTTCCAGTACTATGTTCAATAAAAGTGGTAAGAGTTGGGATTCTTGTCTTGTTTCTGATCTTAGAAAAACAACTTTCAGGGGTACCTGGGTATTTTAGTAGGTTAAGCATCTGACTCTTGATTTCAGCTCAGGTCATGATCTCATGTTCATGGGTTTGAGCCCCATGTCAGGCTCTGCACTGACACATGAAGCCAGCTTGGGATTATCCTCCTCTCTCTCTGCCCCAACCCCACTCGCATATGCATGCACTCTCTCTCAAACTTAAGAAAAAATAGCTTGAAGCTTTTCACCATTGAGTGTATTAACAGTGTGATTGTTAAATATGGCTTATATTGAGGTATATTGCTTTTATACCCACTTCTTAAGAGACTTTATTGTAATGGATGTTGGATTTTGTCAAATCATGTTTCTGCACCTATTGAGATGATCTGATGATTTTTGTCTTTCATTTTGTTAAGGTGGTGTATCACATTGATTAACTTGCAGATAAAAAGCCATCCTTGTATCCCTGTAATAAATCCCACTTGATTGTGGTTTATTTCCTTTCAATGTATTATTGAATTTGGTTTGCTAATATTTTATTGAATATTTTTGCATTTATGTTTGTCAAGGATATAGGCCTATAATTTTTTGGAGTGTCCTTGTCTGGTTTTCTATTATGTTAATGCTGGCCTGGTAGAATAAATTTAGAAGCATCCCTTCCTCTTCATTTTTTGGAGTAGTTTGAGAGGATAAGTATTAAGTCTTCTTTAAATGTTTAGTAAATTCACCTGTGAAGTCATCTGCTCCTGGGCTTTTGTTTCTTGGGACTTTTTGATTACTGACTTAATTTCATTTCTAGTAATAAATCTGTTCAGACTTTGTTTTTACTGATTTAGTCTTGAGAGATTGCATGTTTCCAGGAATTTATCCATTTCTTTTGGGTTTTCCAATTTGTTGGCATAATTGTTTATAGAGGCCTTTTATAATCTTGTATTTTTATGGTGTCAGTTGTAACTTACGGTTTTTTTAATTTGAATTCTTTTTTTCCTGATGAGTCTGGTTAAAGTGTCATCAATTTTATTTATATTATCAAAGAACCAGCTCTTAATTTCATTAATCTATTCCATTTTTTTAGTCTATATATTCACTCTAACTTTTAAGGATTTTTTTATGTTGATTTTTGAGAGTGAGTAAGTGGGAGAGGGGCAGAGAGAGAAGACAGAGAATCCCAAGCAAGCTGCATGCTGTCAGCACAGAGTCCAATGTAGGACTCAAACTCACAAACTGTGAGATCATGACCTGAGCCAAGATCAAGAATTGGACACTCAACCAACTGAGCCATCCAGGAGCCCCTCATTCAATCTTTATTCTTTCCTACCTTCTGCTGACTTTGGGGTTTTTAAAAATTCTTCTTTTACCAGTTCCTTTAGGTGTAAAGTTAGATTTTTTTTGAGATTTTCTAATTTCTCGATGTACACCTGCATTGCTATAAACTTCTCTCTTAGAACTGTTTTTCCTGAATTTCACAGATTTGAGGATGTTATGTGTTTTGTTTTTGATCTTCTATTTTTTTTCTTGTAATTGATTTCTTGTTTCATATCATTGTGGTTGGAAAAGATGCTTGATATGATTTAAATCTTAAGCTTATTGAGATTTGTTGTGGCCTAAGTTGTGATCTACTCTGGACAATGTTCTATATGCACTTGAAAATAATATGTATTCTGTTTTAGGTTGGAAATTTCTGTATATATTTGTTAAGTACAAATGGTTTAACGTGTTATTCAAGGCCAATGTTTCCTTATTGATTTTCTGTATTATCTATCCATTTATGTAAGTGGGATATTAAAGTCCCCAAATATTACCATGTTACTATCAATTTATCCCTTTTACATCTGTTAATAATTCTTTCATATATTTATATGCTTTCATGATTGGTGCATATATAATTGTTATAGCCTCTTTAAAAATTTTTTTAACGTTTATTTGTTTATGAGAGAGAGAGAGAGAGAGAAAACGAACAAGTGGGGGGGAGGGGCAGAGAGAGAGGGAGACACAGAATCTAAAGCAGGCTCTAGGCTCTGAGCTGTCAGCACAGAGCCCAATGTGGAGCTCAAACCCAAAAACTGTGAGATAATGACCTGAGCTGAAGTCTGATGCCCAACCAACTTAACCACCCAGGTGCCCCTTTTAACAATTCTTGAATCAGGCTTAGTGATGGACTCCTTTGACTTTTGTTTTTCTGGGAAGCTGTGTCTCTTTCAAACCTGAATGATAACGTTGCTGGGGAGAGTATTCTTGGTTGTTGTTTTTTTCTTTTCAGCACTTTGATTATATCATGCCACTCCTTTCTGGCCTGCAAAGTTTCTGCTGAAAGATCAGCTCATAGCTTACCAGGGTGTCTCTTGTTTGTAACTATTGGCTTTTCTCTTGCTGCTTTTAAAATTCTTTATCTTTTATTTTTGCCATTTTAATTATAATTAATCTTGGTGTGGGCCTCCTCCTCCTTGTTTGGGGATTTTTGTGCCTCCTGGACCTGGATGTCTGTTTTCTTCCCCAAGTTAGGGACATTTTCAGCTATTATTTCTTCAAATATGTTTTCTGCCCCTTTCTCTACTCTTTCTGGGATCCCTATAATGTGAATATTTGTACACTCGATGTTGTCCTAGAGGCCCATCAAACTATCCTAATTATATATATATATGTGTGTGTGTGTGTATGTATATATATATAATTTGTATATATTATTTAGATTTATATATATTTGTATATATTATATATTATATATGTATATACATATATATGTACATATATATACATATACATATATATATATATATATATATGTATATGTATATATATGTATCCATCCATCCAATTGGATGATTTCCACTACCTTGTCTTTCAAATTGTTGATCCATTCTTCTGCGCTCTCCAGTATGCTGTTGATTTTCTCAAGTGTATTTTTGCCTTCAGTTATTGTATCCTTCATCTCTGATTGATTCTTTTTTATTATTTCCATCTCTTTTTTGAAGTTCTGTTTATTCTCCAACGATTAGTGACTATATTACCATTTCTTTGTACTCTTTAACAGATAATTGGTTTATCTCCATTTCCTTTAGTCCTTTTTCTGAGATTTTGTTTTATTTAATTTGGACCTTTCCTATTTTGCCTGGCTCTCTGTGTTTTTTCTATGTAGAAGGTACATCAGCTATGTCCCCTGATCTTAAAGGAATTGCCTTATGTGGAAAGTATCCTATGGGGCCTAAAAGTGCAATCCCTCATGATCACCAGAATCAGGTGCTTTAAGGGTATCCCCTCTGTTGGGTTGTATATTTTATCCTGTTGTGGGTAGGCTGACTGCTGCAGATGTATTGGCTGGTGGGGCTGGCCCCCTACCCAACTGGTTGTGATTCCCAGCTGTGATTCCTACAGACTGCCCCACCACCACCACCACCACCACCACCACCACCACCACCACACACCAGCTGCAGTTGCTGCAGGTGCACTGGTGGGCAGGGTTACCACCTGTCCCCAGTGGTCAGCCTCTTTGGAGGAGCACCAGACCCAGCTGATGCTACCTGCTGGGTGTGGTGGGGTGGGAGCCATTTGGGGGGTGGGCAGTAATGCCCAGTCTGCCTACTAGTGTGGCAGGCTGCTGGCCACTTTGGAGGGACACCTGGCATGGCAGTTGGATTGTGTGGGGGTGAGTCTGATGAGGAACTCCACGTTGGATGAGCATTGCTAGCAAGGTGATAGAGAATATCAGAACTAGTACCACCAGTGTCAGGCCAGGTAGGTAGAAGGTGGGCAAGAAAAATAGCACTTACTAGTGCTTCTCTTCCCAGAGGAAGTTCCTATAGATCCCTGCTCCTCTTGTACACATGTTAAAGTTAGTCAATAAATCTTTTTTACATATAGTTCAGGTGGTTATCTTTTTCTTTTTTTTTAATGTTTTTAAATTAATTTTGGGAGAGAAAGAGAGAGGTGCAGAGAGAGGGAGACACAGAATCTGAAGCAGGCTGCAGGCTCTGAGCTGTTAGCACAGAGCCCAATGCAGGGCTCAAACTCAAGAAACATGAGATCAGGACCTGACCTGAAGTCAGACACTTAACTAAGCCACCCAGGCGCCCCAGTTCAGGTGCTTTTCAAACTGCTACCTCTGTGCTAGGTCTGTGCTAGTAAGTGAGGTTGCATGTGGGTCCTTTAAGAGCCATCTCTATTTCCTATAGGCCTTTGGCTCTAGCAAGATTAAACCCCATAGACATTCAAAACTTCTGCCATTAAGCCACTGATTTTCAAAGCCAGACCTTATGGGGGCTCTTCTTCCCCAATATGGGGCTTGAACACCTTACTTCTTAGTGAGGACCTCTGTACTTCTGATGTCTCTCCCACTTATGAGTCATCACACAAGCAGTGTGGGTCCCAACCAGACCATGTCTCTCACCCTCCTACCATCCTCAGTGTGGCTCTTTCTTTATATGTTTGTCGAAGAGCTGTTCTGCTAGTCTTTAGGTCAGTTCTCAGAGTTGCTCCAAACGTAATTGCAGACTTGGTATGTCCATAGAAGTTGAGCTCAGGATTCTCCTACTCCACCATCATGATCAGGTGAGTGTAGTGTCTTAAGCAGATCATAACTAAAATGATTGAAAGAGGAATCTTGATTAAAATTTTATGTTTATGCTAATACAGAAAAAATAAAATCGTAAGCTACGTTTCATTATTTACATATTTTTTTTCTCTACTTGTGACAATTTTATCAAAATTTTGATAGTTAAAACATTTCCTTCCTACCCAGTAATCCCTATCTTCCCTCTAGGAGCTTAAGAGCCACAGTACTTGCCTCTCTTCTCTACATGGTCCCTCTATACCTTATTTAAGATAATTAACATATCTGTGATTTATGGATGAAGAAGAAACTTAGAGACATTAAGTAACATCCCCAAGGTTATGTAACCAGTAGCAGGACAGGAATTTAAAGTAAGAATTATCGGGGCACCTGCGTGGTTCAGTTGGTTAAGCATTTAACTTTGGTTCAGGTCCTGAACTCCTGGTTTGTGGGTTCGAGCCCCACATAGGGCTCTGTGCTGACAGCTCACAGCCTGGAGCCTGCTTTGGATTCTGAGTCTCCCTTTCTCTCTGCCCCTCTCCTGCTTGTGCTCTATCTCTCTCTGTCTCTCAAAAATAAATATCAAAAAAATGTTTTTTAATAAAGTAAGAATTATCAACCAAAAATTGTATTCTCCTAATCATTATTATATTTAGTCTTTTAGACTCTTAGTATTAGGGGGAGGCTCTCCATAAACAAAGAATAAAACCTTGAATGACCATATCATTCATTAAAAAGAGTATGCTGGTAAATGTTTAATGGCTGGCTATCCAAAAACCCCTGTTTTTAGCATTTATTGATTTCTGTGATATAAATAGTCCCTCCATGGCTGATTTCAAGCAATTAATCCAACAGCACTGAAAGAGGAGTTGAGAAAAGATATGCACAAAAGGCTGTCATTATCCAGTGTGAGCCAACACATCAGTGACTCCATGAAAATTAGATAATTAATCTGTGAACTAAATAAGGCATATGTTGGATAGATTTAGACTTTTCAGCCAGGTCAATCAAAACTGAACCCTTGCCGTACTACTAAATAGCTAATAGATATAATAGATAATATGTGTGTGTGTGTGTGTGCGCGCGCGCGTATGTATACACACATGTATATATACATATATGTATATGTATATACACATTTATACATATACATGTGTGTATACACACACACATTACCTATTTTTCCTTTATTCATCTATCAGCAGACACCACTTAGGTTGTATCCATGTATTTGCTATCATAAATAATGCTGCAATTAACATGGTGGTACAGATTTCTTTCTGAGTTAGAGGTTTTATTTCCTTCCAACAAATATCCAGCAGTGGAATTGCTGGATCAAAGGGTAGTTCTATTTTTAATATTTTTGAGGAAACTCCATGCTGTTTTCCACAGTAGCTTTACCAACTTACCTTCCTACCAAAAGCACACAGAGGTTGCCCTTTTTCCACGTCTTATCCAACACTGGTTATTTCTTATCTTTTTTGATAATAGCCATTCTAACAAGTGTGAAGTCATATCTCGTTGTGGCTTTGATTTGTATTTTCCTGATGATTAGTGATGATGAGCACTTTCTCATGTACCTGTTGACCATCTATCTGTAGGTCTTGTTTGGAAAAGTGTCTATTCGATCCCCTACACATTTTTTTAACTTTTTTTTTTTAACGTTTATTTATTTTTGAGACAGAGACGGAGCATGAACGGGGAAGGGTCAGAGAGAGAAGGAGACACAGAATCTGAAACAGGCTCCAGACTCTGAGCTGTCAGCACAGAACCCAATGTGGGGCTCAAACTCACGGACCGTGAGATCATGACCTGAGCCAAAGTTGGATGCTCAACTGACTGAGTCACCCAGGTGCCCCCCCCCCCTGCACATTTTTTAATTGAATTTTTTTTGTTTTTGCTATTGGCATTGTATGAGTTTTTAAATATATCTTGGATATTAACCCCAAATCAGATCTATGATTTGCAAATATTTTCTCCCATTTAAGTTGCCTTTTCATTTTGTTGATGGTTTCTCTTGCTGTGCAGAGCCTATTTAGTTTGATGTAGTCCTACTTACTCATTTTTGCTTTTGTTGCTTTTGGTTTTGGTGTCCAATCCAAAAAAAAATTATCACCAAGACCAGTATGAAGAAGCTTAGGTCCTCTGTTTTTTGTCTTTTTGTTTTTTTGGTTTTTTGTTTTTTCTAGGAGTTTGATGGTTTCAGAGCTTGCATTCAAGTCTTTAATCTATTTTGAATTGATGTTTGTGTATTGTGTAACATAGTGGCCTGGTTTCATTCTGATCTTTAAATATCTTCCTTTAAAACACCATAAAACCACTGCTGGATAGGCCAGGTCTGACAGATCTGCTACAAGTTTGTAGCTTTTGAATTAGTGAATAAGGAGAGATTGGATAGCAGAAAAAGTAGATAGAGGAGCCTGAAAAAGAAGATACAGAGACAAAAATAATGAAGGGAGGGGCATTTGGGGCATTCTCCAGGAAGATTAGGGAGTCTGCTGCTAGTAGAGAGAAGTACTCTTGCAGTAGACAAGCTTGGATCAGTATCATCGACATAAATTGATCATGGTTGAATTCCAAGAAATATGATTTTTCTGTAGAAAATGAAGAATTTTTATCATAGAAAGTGATATAATTAATCTGGGAGTTGTAGATGAATTTGAGAATGTAAAAGCAGAACATGTGTTTTCAGAACCTCGTCCTTGGTGCCAAGCTGCCTGGATTTGCCTCTGGCTCACCACTTGATAATTCTGCTACTGTGAAGAAGACATTGTTTTTTTCTGGGTCTCAGGTTAATACAATTATTGTGAAGATTAAATGAGTTACTGATTATGGAATGTTTAGGTAGTACATAACACATAGGAAGCATTCAAAGCAATGTTAATTGTTATTATGAATGTTCAGATAAGGGAAATGAGCAGCAGAAACTGATTAAGAAGTCACTATAAATGCAGGTGTAAATTGTTTAATGAATCAAAGGCATTTTATGGCTTTATGAATCAAAGGCATTTTATGGCTTTAAAAAGAAAGTGTAAAAGTAAAGACTGAGGTCTCTCTCTTTTTTTTTTTTTTTTTTTTTAACTTGCCTAGTAAGAAAAAATGTCTTACACTGACACAAATAAGGAATTGTAGATGACGAATCCTGTGATCAGGGGAAGAGGAGTTCAACTTCACATGCGAGTAGAAATTGAGATAAAATATAAAAATGTGCTGTCAGCAGTTGAAGATATAGGACAAGAGGTAGATTGCAATTTAAATATGACACATTTACTGAACAGTGAATGATGTGCAGCATTTTATGTTCAGTGCTTTAGAAAAACCAGATATGCAAAACAAAATCTATGCTGTTCATCAAACAATATGAAGTTTACTTAACACAGAAAATTAGACAAGGAGAATTAAGCAAGGATGATCATTCCACCAGGTAAGCACTAAAGAAATGATGGCAACAAATGCCCTGGGTGTTCACAGAAGAAAAAGATAATGTCAGAGATGGAGGAGCATAGGAACCTTGGGAAACAGTTTCCCACAGGATGTGCAATGATGTGGTACAGACTTGGAGGGGGGAAAAGTAAGCTTGAGAAGACACACACTGTGGAAGATAGAGGGCACATTGACGGTCCAGGCTCAAGTTAGTTTGGCTAGAATGTGGACTTTCTTTGGGTGTGCATGTTGTTAAAGCAAGAAAAATGGTTAGGAACATACTACATAGGGTCCTAATGGTAGGGTGATGACTTTCTTTTAATGTATAAGGTGAAGAGTGGCACTGAGCATTTTGGCAGTACAGTAATACAAGGAATCTCTGCTTTTGAAAGATTGCTATAGTATTTTATATTGAGTACTGAGTATTTTATATACTCAAATAGGAATTAGTAAATGGAGAAGGCAGATAATTACATGAGGTACAATTTCCATGATTTAGCACAGACTGTGTGAAGGTGGTGAGCTTGAAGGAGAAGAGACGTGCATTTAAGGAAAGCAGCACAGTTGGGCAAAGCAGCTGGTACCCAGGAAAACATCTGCAACTGAGAAAAGAGACTGAGCTTTAAATTGAAAATTTAATAATCACCTAGAAATCACTACTGAAACCGGAAGATAAATGGGATTGTCAGGGGAGCAAATTCAGTGTTAACTGAATCCCTTGGGTGATGCCTACACAGAAAGAATGGGAGAAAGGAGAGAAAACTTAGTGAAAAGGGCAAACTAAAGTGTTCATTGATGTAAAGGAGGAGCTAAGATAGGTCAACGTCATGAAAAACAGATTCAAGAGTGTTGGACAGCAGAGAACCAAAATCATTGAGGAAGAGTTCCTGGACCTCCTTCACTTTTTTCCTTCAACGAAAAGGAGGTCTGTAGGGAAAGTGCCCTGAGCTCTGTCCGACAGTGGGGAAGACCCTTCACTGTAGAGGAGAGAATAGGAATAGCCAGAAAGAATTGAGAAGTCCAAAATATTCCCAATTAAAACTGAAAATGCAATTGGGGTTTTTGGAAACTTATTTACATGATATATGCCTATATAAATTATTTGGATTTTAAAAGTTGTTCGCTTTTAATGGAAATGTCTGGTTCTATGTAGACCTATCTTGATCATGTAACTCCATTACACTAAGGAACCATTCAGTAATTCAAGATTCATCAGCCTTGACTCTAATGACATTTTTGACTAGGTATTTTGTTGTTTAGGACTGCTCTTTGATTATAGGCTGTTGAGAAGTATCCGTAGCCTCTACCCACTAGATGCCAGTAGCATCCCTCAGGGGTTGAAAATTTCTTCAGTTACGAATATCCTTTGAAGGGCAAAATTGCCCCCAATGCCCTGCACTGGGAACCACTGCTATAGTTTAATAGTAGCCAGAGTAAGGGTTTTTGTTTTTGCTTTTGTTTTTCTTACTTCTATAAGGGGAAATAAAGCATACCTAGACAATGAAGCTCCTGGAGAATAAAATTTAAAGTTACAAGATTTGTGACATAAAGATGTCTTATACATATACATAAACATATACATATATTGGCAGAAAGAAAAAGTTATGCTTTTAAGTATCTAACGAGTGGAAGAGGCTGAAGTTATAAAACCGCAAAATAAATTAACCATTATATCTAAGCAGATATGCCAAAGGGTAGTATTTCCGTTTAGTGGCAAATACAATTAAGCAGACATTCAGTTTGAAGCAAATAAAATCCTCCATATATCTGGTGGCATCTTTACACTGACATAAACTGCAGTGAGAAGCAATTTGTATAAATCACTATTATTCCACAGAGAGATATATAGACCAAGCAAATCTAATGTGACAGATGTTATAAATGTCGTCATTATGGTTTTTCATTTCAATTCAAACAGTTCATAGACTTCCTTCACTGATTGTATTAAATAGGGGATTTGATCTTTTCTCGTCAAAAAAAGACAACAAACAGCCTTGTCACATAGTAAATTTGTTCACTCAAGTTGAGCCTTTTTAACTTCCTGTAGATAAAATGGGCTCCATACTATGGTATTCAAAACAAATACTTTGGATCAGAAATAGTCTAAGAATTTATCTGAAATCACAGATCAAGACAAAACAAGAAAAAAAATCCAGCCCATATGTAAGCAATTTTAGGTAAGTCTACGCAAAATAATAATTTTATTTTTTTCATATCAATAAATATCAAAATGCACAATACAGAGCCTGATCAGTGGTTTATAAAGGTCTTAATTCCCACATGCAGACACTGTAAGAGCTGTCTTGTGGCTGAAGTTGGCAATTTCCTTTCATTCCCTCAAAAGCAGTGGATGATATACAGGCAGATGAATTCTGCTCTACATGCATGTCTGTAAGGCTATTTCGTGAGAAATATTATTTCCCCTTGAGATCGTTCCTAAAATAATAATATACTGCTATCTATTAGGGGTGAGTTGATTATGTAATCTTAATAGCAAAATGCAGACTTGATTTTAAGATCCTTCTCAGAATAATAAGTTTAATACTTATAATATTTATATACATAGCTCTGTATATAACATTTATGAATGTGACTTATATATAATAGGTTTATTGGATGTTTTGGACTGAATTGTGTCCCCCTAAAAATTCATATGTTGAAGCCCTAACCGCCACTATGACTGTATTTGGAGATAGGGCCATAAGAAGATAATTAGGGTTAAATGAGGTCTTAAGATTGAGGCCCAATTCAGTATGACTGGTGTCCCTATAAGATGAAGAGACACCAGGGATGCATTTGCTCAAACAAAAGTACATTTGAAAGCCAAGGAGAGGCCTCAGGGGAAACCTAATCTGCTGACCACTTAATCTTGAACTTCCATCCCCTAGAACTGTGAGAAAATTTGTTGCCTAAGCCACCCAGTTTGTGGTTGTGATCTTTTGTTATGGCAGCCCCAGCAGACAAATACACCAGAGAAGGTAATCTCTGCCTAAATTTCCCAAAGCCTGTATGCTCACTGCTACCACTTCTTTTTTTTTTTTTAATTTTTTTTTTTAACGTTTATTTATTTTTGAGACAGAGAGAGACAGAGTATGAACAGGGTTGGGGCAGAGAGAGAGGGAGACACAGAATCTGAAATGGGCTCCAGGCTCTGAGCTGTCAGCACAGAGCCCCACGCGGGGCTCAAACTCACGACCATGAGATCACGACCTGAGCTGAAGTCGGACGCTTAACCGACTGAGCCACCCAGGCGCCCCTCACTGCTACCACTTCTTAGACATAAAAGAACATGTAGAATTTTAAAGATTCTACCTCTGCAAATATCCCCAAATTCCTTAGAAATGCATGTGCTCCATGCAGAAATGAGAATTGACTAAAACTTGTGGTCCTTTTTCAGTGGAATAGCAATGAATGTGAGCCTATTAAGACAGGATTCCAAGCCACTGGTTTTTAAGGTTAGGTGCCCAAGAAAGTTTGGGCTACTGTCATCTCAGGTATTGCCCCACAATGATCGTAGTAGCAAATCTGACACAGCTGCTATTGTCTTAAAGGACTAGCTTTGGAAATGCACTGCTACCATCATATTGTAGGTGCCATTTCTACAGAAAAGAATTGGACTGCTGCCACATTTGTGGCAGTTGCTGTGCACAGGTCTAAAAGCAGCAGGGGCAAAACACATGGCCACAGGGGGCTGATAATCTAGTGAGAGAAATAACAATTCAGTAAATTATCTTGTATTTAAATAAAAGAATTTTCATGTAACTGAAGTACTTAATGATGGAGGTTGACGAAGGTTTCTCTGAAGAGGCAACTTTAAAGTTGAGACCAGAATGATGATTAAGAGTCAACTGCTTGAACAGTTAACCAATGAATGGCATTAGTGAAGACCTGAGGACGCACAGAGCTGGGGGAACCCCAGCGATAGAATGTTTGTAGGCTAGACCCCACTGTGCATGCACAAAAGGGCTGGACAGGCAGTGGGAGAAAAGGCTGGTGAGAATACAAGCTAGAGGAGGACAAAGGCAGATCCCATGCAACATGATGCTTGCAAACCACTGTTTGTGTCTGGCAAAAAGTGAAATCTATGTTATGTTTTCAAGGTGATTAATTATGCTATGCCAACTAATTTTTTTAAGTTTCTTTTCAGAGAGAGAGAGGGAGAGTGCATGGAGAGTGTATTAGGGGCAGAGAGACAGAGAGAGAGAATCCCAAGCAGGCTTTGTGCTGTCAGCACAGAGCCTGATGCGGGGCTCGAACTCACAAACCGTGAGATCATGACCTGAGCCAAAATCAAGAGCTGGATGCTTAACCGACTGAGCCACCCAGGAACTCCAAAGCTAATCTTCCTGTGCCAAATAATTTGGAAACAAATTACCCTGAAGTGATGATTTAATGTGTATATTGGTGGTAATTGAACAATCAAAGGAGATTAATTCAATTGAGTACAGGGGAGTATTTCTTTGGAGCCTGGTACAGAGATTGCCTGTGTTTGATCTGTTGCTTGACATGGATGCCTGTGGAGGGCACTTAAGATATTTGAAATGGAGCTAGAGCATGTGTTCAAAATATTTAAAACTCATTGATTCCTGATAAGAATCTTCACTTATCCAGAAAATAATAGGTTGTTTCTTAGTTTGTTGTAGCCCCGGAGGTCAGCTGCCTGAAGAATTACAGCTTCTGAGGCTAATTCTTTGCCAAACTAGAGTTGGCCAGAATATGGGAGTTGAGCCTAGTAAGACCAGAACACCACCTTCCTGCCATATTCTGTACCCCTACCAGGAAAGTGAAAGCATGTGATTCTCTATGCTGTGTTAAACACCCTACTTAGTCTTGGATATAAGAACTAGATCTTCAGTGGCAGGTCAACAAAACTAGTGAGTATATTCTCAATTTATTTTGTTACTAGAGAAAAGTTCCTGATTAGAAATAATTTCCAAGTCAGGGTAGCTTTTGAAAGTCTTAAGCCGCTGGTGCCTCAGCCACAATCTGTTATAACCCCGTCTAATAATTTCAGCAAATGAGTCTTATGTGCAAATGGCTCAACCATGCTTTTAGCCTATAATTTATTTTCAAGACACTTAGTATACCCTATAGCTGTTAAAATTGTTAAAGCTACAAAAATAGTGATGCCTTTAAAAATGAAAACTAAGTAATTAGGGTTGGCCCTCAAAATACCCCCCAGGTGATCATGGAATTCATAAAGCAAAGATAACTGGTGAAATGAACCTTTAGGTCTTTATAGTTGTTGAGCTACTTGGTAGTCTCTACAGTAAAGATTTAAACATTACAGGTAAAAGAAGTGCTGGCTGGCCCAAACTTTATTCTCACATATTTCCAACTCAACCCTGTATTAAATATTAAACAAACAAAAAAGTTTCTCCTGGGCTACATGGCACAACCCTCAGTAACTTCTATATAATCAATCCTCAGTAATAAGACATGTATTAGGGGCTGCCTGGGTATGATGAAGACGACAATGATCAACAAGAGAACCATTTTTCCTCCAAGGGGAATACCATTTAATGGAAGAGAAAGATGTCTTCATAAATATAATACCAACTATGAACTGACAGGTGCTAAATAAAAGTGAAGGATGAGAAGTGCCATCAGACCAAGGTTTGGTGCCAGATTATCATGAACTAAGAAAAATATAACGAGATTTTTCAAAAAAATTAAATATAGCTGAAAGGACTCAATTTTAAGATCAAGGTTATTCCTGATTTTGAGTGGGGAGGATGAACATAATTATTTCATAAAAAGAAGATGTTATGGGTGGTAAGATGAAAAATCCAGTGATGAACCCAGAATGTCTTTAGTGGACAAAGACCTCTAAATATCTGAAATCCACTGCTTTGAGAGCCAAAGAGGAAGAATTCAGTGTCTATGTTTAAATATGTCTTCATAAAGGAGATGGTTTTGAGGTAGCTCTGCCTTGAATGGACTACTCAACATTCTGATTTTGTTCTCTCCTACACACAATAACTAAAACACTATTGATACAAAAATAGATATTAAATAGATCACCCTAGTCACCTTAACATTTAACTAGTACTAGAATATTCCCTACAATCAAGAGATTCTACCCCTACATATTGTGAAATTCTTTTTTGTTGACAGAAACAGAAATCAAGAAAACATGTAAACACACTAAGTATAGGAGCCCCTAAGTGTCCCCTAGGACCCAAAGGTAGAAAACAAGTAGAGCTGGATCTCAACCAAAAAACAAACAAACAAACAAAACTAGAAGATACAGCTGCACCATAGGTCCCAGTTTCACTTGTTTCCGTTCAAGTTACCAATAGAGACTTACTTTCTCAGTGTTAATTCGACATTCCCAGGAGACACTTGCTTGACTCAGCATGAAACAGGTAATTCCCCTCTCCTATCACATTAATTCCACCTAGGATGAAGAAGGGGAAGTGGACACATGAGTTTGTATAAAATAATAGTCCTATGTCAGGTACTATTTTAAAAACAGTACTTGTATTACTGTTGTATTATTTAATTGTATTATAGACATAGTATTGTATTTATTATTTAATCCAGCAATTCAATGAGAAAATATTATAACTATTATTCTCAATTTGGAAATGAGGAAACTAAGGTCCAGTAAGGGTAAGATCCTTGCTCAAAGTCTTAAAACACTTAAGTGGAAGAACTTAAACCTAAACTCATGTAACTTGGCTTTGGGAACAAAACTTACATCACATGACTCCTTGGATCTCACACCTGTGATCAGAGAGCAACTGCCTCAAAACGGGAGAGAACTCTGAGCTGAAGAAACTATAAAATAATTAGAATTACAATTAGAATAATTATAATCACTGAAAATGTAATCATCTAAATGTTAGGGACAGCTTCAGTTTTTCCAGACAACTATACATGAAAACTATAAATGAGTTTTTTAAATGTGCAATTAGAGTATAAATTCAGATATAGCATATTCTCAAACTTCCTCTTATTTTGATAAAGTTATACAAATATGTTCTTGACAGAAAAAAAACAGTATCAAAATAGGGGTAACATAAATTTCATGTTGAATTCTTACACCTTGAAACTTAACAAAATTATAATAACAATCTACAGAGATTTTAGTATCCACATTTTAATAAATACTGCTATCTGGGACACTGGAATATACCTTGACAATATGCTTTCATATACAAGTTAGAAATTCTAAATTATCTTAAATACTAAAAGACAATTAGTACTGAGTTATCTTTGCAATGAAAGATAACATCCAAGATGAGCTAGGAAAATACAAAAGTACTTTAAAAATATAAATTGGTGAAGCACCTGGGTGGCTCAGTCAATCATCCAACTCTTGATTTCGGCCCAGGTCATGATCTTACAGTTTGTGGGATTGAGCCCCACACTGTCAGTGCAGAGACTGCTTGGGATAGATAGGTAGATAAGTAGGGAGGTAGGTATTGGGATAGGTAGGTATTGGTAAGCTATCCCAATCTAGGAAAACGTGACAAAGTTGAATTTTCTATGAAGAAACTGATGTACCTAAATGTCTTAAGTAAATATCCAAAGAAAAGTGATCACTAAAAGGGGAAGGAGACCATTTTCCTTTATGTAAATATAATACAGATTTAAAAGTATATTGAGTATATATAAAATCATATCAAACAGCATTTTTTTTATTGTAAAATATTTTCCCAAAAAAAAGGAATAAGAAAATATTAAGGAAGATAAAATGAAAAAAAAGTAAAATCTTAGATCTATATATTAGCTATTAAAGTAAGATTATATTGAGTATTTCAGATCAAATGTAGCTGAACTAAAAATACATTTCCATTGAAATTAGATACATGTTTCAGTTGCAAAAATTAAACTATGTCCATCATGAAAATCTTTTTATGTTTATTATTTTTGAGAGAGGGAGAGAGAAAGAGTGTATGTGTGCGAGCAGGGGAGGGATAGAGAGAGAGATGCAGAATCCAAAGAAGTCTCCAGGCTCTGGGCTGTCAGCATAGAGCCAGATACAAGGCTCAAACTCACAAACCACGAGATCATGACCTGAGCTGGAGTAGGACACTTAAAAGACAGAGCTACCCAGGCACCCCGAAAATAATCTTCTCATAAACTCATTAAGACTTAGGTAAACTAAAGTAGAATAAAAAGTGCAATTATTTTAGTCAATCTAAAGTAAACCTGTGGAGGTTTTCAACCCTGTCCAAGTTGGAAATAGGAGAAAAATATCCCCAGCGGTAGGTTCCCCTTTTCCAGTGTTGCAGGTCTGGAAAGTTGGCCTGGTGACTCTACAGGAACCTCCATATTAGATGTGTCCCCAACTCAGACCAGATCTACCTTTCCTCAAACCAGATCTACCTATCTTTTAAGTTCATCTCTATTTTATTTCCACCTCTTCTTGGCTTCTATTACTATGCCCCCTGTTCCATGCTACTAAAATACAAATCTGAATAGTGTTTGTTGAAGCAGCTCTAGATCTCTGTACCTTTGGGTAATGCCCACACTGCTTATTACACTATGGATATCTCTTTACAATCCAGCTCCTCTCTCCCTCTCAAGAAGTCCATTCCCTAGTCCCACTTATATCTATGCTTCTGTCATATGATAGTTTCCAAGTATATCCAGTGTGTTATACCTCCACAGTATTCTGCCTCTGATTATGTGCCTGGAATGCCACTCCCCAATCTAGCTCCATACTTTGCTCCAAGTTCTTTGTGCAGACATCACCTAGTCATTCTAGGCTACCTTAGTGTCTCTGGTCTTCCAGTGTATTCTGAACATGCTTCTATAATATTACCTAAACATTCTATTTTATCATACCATTTATGAGTCTTCCTTCCCCACAACGGATTATAAGTTCCTTGAGAGCAATGTTCATATCTCAACACCTAATACACAACATTGCTGGTTAGATGTGGTTACATACTAGTATCCTACCAGTTGTGGCTGTACAATGTCCTGAATGAACTAGAAAAGATCGAGACACTTCAAGTTGTAATGACTTGTGAAATTCTGTCATCCTCTTGAAGTCAAGACTCCATCAAAACAGGTAAATGGAACTCTAATGGTCATCTCATCTCCTATATTTTCACATAATTTATATCATAAATACATTTGTCCTCTATTCTTTCTAATTTGCTTTATGGATTTTGGCCTTTTACATATATTAACAATCCCATTTTTTAAAAATAATAACAATATCTTCAGAATAATGTTGAATAATAGCAATCATACTGGATACCCTTGACATACTCCTGACCTGTCTCCTTTACCAATGATAACTTATGCCGATGACTTATAGTAGGCTAAGGAACTTTTAATTTGTTAGTTTGCTAGTAGTTGTTAATCATTAATGGGCATTGAATTTAATCAAATACTTTTCATATATTTGAGATAATAATTTCTCCTAATTTTTAAATGTAGCAAGCTACATCTATAAATTTGTTTTTGAATGCCAATCATCATCATTACATTCTTGAGAAAACCTGATCTGGTTGTGATATACTTATAACAAATGTTTGTTTTGGATGCTAACATTTTTTTTTTAATATTTGCATCTATGGTCAGAGTTGCTGTAATTTTACTTTTGAATTATTTTTTTATATTTTATTCTTTGTCTTTATTTTCATTCTCTATTGTTTATCTTGGCATATCTGTTTATTCACTAAAACAAAAACTAATCAGTTCGGGCTGTATTTTTCTTAGTTTAAATTTGTCTAATCCTCTTGTTCTCATCTTTCCACAAATGTTAATCCTCACCCAAGAATGTAGGCATTATTCAGATTTCTCCATGGCCTCACAATAATATATAACATTTATAGACATAAAGCATACATGTTCAAACATAGAAGTTTTAGGTGATTATTGAAAATTGAAGAGTCTGGATCCTTTTACTACTTTTTAGCACCTCAGTTTATTCAGTTGCTATTTCATAGAAATATTTCCAAGTTGGATGGTAACTCTAATTTTTTCTAATGGCTGTAAAATACTTCATGATGTACAGATATAATTATTAAACAGTCTTCATTATAAGGCACTTGCCTCTTTTATTCTTGTTCTATGAAAAATGCTGCAATTATATTGTGTATATGTTATGCATTGGTGTTTTAACCTCTATAATATGGTTTCCTAAGAAATACAGTTCTGGAAACCTGAAGATGTATATTTGATTCTTTTTCAGTAAATTTTTAGTAACATCCGCATACCAGATAGTGCACAAATCATAAGTGTACACCACATAGTTTAAGATGTGCAAGATAAGCAATACTTCATTCTTGAACCTTACATAGAATCGTTATACATTCTGCTGTTTATCACTTCTTTTGCTTAATGTGTATGTGAAATTATTGTTGCATGTAAAAATATTTACATCATTCTCACTGTATGAAACTCCATTGTATTAACTGACCACATTTGATCCAATCCTTCATTTGAACATTTCAGTTGTTTCTACTTTAGGGTTCTAATTAATGGTGCAGTATGTACATGCTTCTACATATCTTTGGGTGCACATAGGTCCATTTGTATACAGAAATAGAATCAGTGGGCTTTGGGATGTGCTTTTATTCTACTTTAGTGGAGACTGCTACAGTATTCTTAAGGTTACTGTAACAATTTACATTCCTTATGGTAGTATACAGTCGTATGCCACACTCTGACCTACCCTTGATACTATCTTATTTTAGCCATTTTGCAAATGTGTAGTGGTAACTCATTGTAGTTTTTTTTTGTTTTTTTTTGTTTTTTTTTTTTTTTTTGAGAGAGAGAAAGAGCATGAGCAGGGGAGGGGCAGGGAGAGGGAGACACAGGATCCAAAGCAGGCTCCAGGCTCTGAGCTGTCAGCACAGAGCCTGATGGGGGCCTTGAACCCATGAACCATGAGGTTATGACCTGAGCTGGAGTCAGTGCTTAACCAACTGAGCCACCCAGACACCCCTAGCTCATTGTAGTTTTAACTTTAGTGTGTTGAAGACTAGTGAAATTTAGCACTTTTTTCATTTATTGGCCAATTGGATATTGTTTTATAAAATGTTCAGGTTTTTGGTTTATTTTCCTGTTGTGTTGTCTTCCTTTTATTGGTTCATAATAGTTCATATGTTCTGGATGCTTATATATCTTCTTGCTTTACCTTTTCACTTTCTCCAGTGGTATCTTTTGATGAATAGATGTTTTAAATTTTAATGCAGTTTGTCTATCAATTTTTTATTTAATGGTTTATGTTTTTATGTCCAGCATAAGAAACCTTTGCCAACCCCAAGCCTATTAAGATATTCTAACATATTTGCTGCCAGAAATTTTATTGCTTTATCTATGACATTTAGATTTATAGTCCTTCTGGAATTGATTTTTGCATATGGTGTGAGGTACGTGTCAAGATTAAACATTTTTCTATACCAGTACGCAGTAGACTCAGCATCAATTACTGGAAAGATGATTCTTTCCATGCAATATTACAGAGTCATCTTTGATATAAATCAAAGATGTGTAGAGTCTTTTTTTAGATTCTCTATTTTATTCATTTTATTTATTAATCTGTTTTGCATCCACACCACATGGCCTTAATTGGTGTAGCTTTATAATAGGTTTTGATACCTGGTAGTAACATTCCTCCAACTGTGTTCTTTTGAAGATTTGTCTTACTTATTCTTGGATCATCGCATTCTCCTATATATTTAAGAACCAGCTTATGAATTTATATACACATATATATTTTAGGATTTCCTTTAATTTACAGATAAATTTGAAGATAACTGGCATCTTTACACCTCTTAATATTGTTATTATATTGTTATTCATAAAGTTCCACTTAGGCAGGCCACCTTTAAATTCTCTCAAAAATGTTTTGTAATTTTTCTTTCTTACACAACTTTTAGTTTTACTCAATATTTGGTCCTTGGTGCTAATGTAAATGGTATAATTTCAAGAAGACAGGAGTTTGTAATTGTATCTATTATTGCATAGATATCTATACTTTTATATCAACTTTGTAAAATAGATTTTTTAATTCTATTTTTAATATTTTTTCTATATATATGTGTATATGTATGTAATGTCATTTGCGAATTATGACCATTTTGTTATTTTTCCTAAACCCTTTTTTTAAATTTTTGCTATATTTTAGTAGAGAGGAATTTTCACAATGTTGTACAATGTTGGGTAAAGGTAGTAATAATGGATATCTTCCTCTTGTTTTTTATCTCCTGAGGAAAAACCAAAAGATCACTATTAAGTAGAGTGTTATAGAAACACTTCAATATTTTTAATTGGAGCTTACATACAGTGAAGTGCACAAATGTTAAGTATTCAGCCTAACCGATGTTTACATACGTATATACTTTTGGAGCCACCACTGAGTCAATCTTCATAAATCCTAGTACATTGCAGGTATCTCAGAATCTCACATGTGGCCCCCTCCCATTTCTACCATACTTCTTGTTTAGTGACTGAACCCAATTGTTGTTAAATGGGTAAGAGAGCTCACTGATGACATTAACTATTTTCTGGAGAGTAGAGCATGATGAGGAATGTGAAGGTTAAATCAGCAGGACAAAAGGTCAGCCCTTTTTCCTCCTGAGAATTCACTTTTCCCTTCTGTTCTGTTGAAAAACATCTGTCCCCATGCAAAGTCCCAGCAGCTACTTTATCATCCTGAGATGATAGCAATTCAGTCATGCTGCTGAAACCTAAGACACTGCTCTTTGCTCTCTGACAGCAGGAAGGGTGGGAATAAAAGGAATTAACGTAGGGGCACCTGGGTGGCTCAGTTGGTTGAGCATCAGACTTGGGCTCAGGTCATGATCTCACAGTCGGTGAGTTGGAGCACCCCCTGTCAGGCTCTGTGCTGACAGCTCAGAGCCTGGAGCCTGCTTCAGATTCTGTGTCTCCCTCTCTCTGCTCCTCCCCATCTCATGCTCTGTCTCTCTATCAAAAATAAACATTTAAAAAAAGGAATTAACATAAAATATGTATGTTGGAGTTGTGATCTCAGTTAAATTAGAGTAACAAAAGTCAGTTGAGCACACTGTAATATTAAAAAAAACCTAAAACTTGGGGCGCCTGGGTGGCTCAGTTGGTTAAGTGTTTGACTTCGGCTCAGGTCATGATCTCATAGATGGTGGGTTCGAGCCCCGCAACAGGCTCTGTGCTGACAGCTCAGAGCCTGGAGCCTGCTTCGGATTCTGTGTCTCCCTCTCTCTCTGCCCCTCCCCTGCTCACACTCTGTTCTCTCTCTGTCAAAAATAAACAAACATAAAAAAATTAAAAACTTTAAAAATTGTATACCTTTAAAAAAATTTTTTTTAAAGTTTATTCTGAGAGAGGGAGAACAAGAACAGGGGAGGGACAGAGACAGAGAGGGAGAGAGAGAATCCCAAGCAGGCTCCACACTGACAGTGCATAGCAGGGCTCAAACTCATGAACCTGTGAGATCATGACCTGAACCAAGATCAAGAGTCATACACTTAACTGACTGAGCCACCCAGGCACCCCTAAAATTTATATACCTTTCAAAGTCATGAAAGAGCTATAGGCACAAAGAAATCTAAATAATTTATTTTTATTTTTTTTAACGTTTATTTATTTTTGAGACAGAGAGAGACAGAGCATGAACGGGGGAGGGGCAGAGAGAGAGGGAAACACAGAATAGGAAGTAGGCTCCAGGCTCGGAGCCATCAGCCCAGAGCCTGACGCGGGGCTCGAACTCACAGACCGCGAGATTGTGACCTGAGTTGAAGTCGGACGCTTAACCGACTGAGCCACCCAGGCGCCCCTAAATTAAATAATTTTTGAAAGAGGATGGCTCTTCAGAGATGAGAAAGACCAGAGATGTTATTTCTTAATACAGTTGCTCAGTCTACATGGGAAAGAAAATAGGTGTAAAAGTAAGACCATTATAGGCAGAGGAACCTTAAGGAGAAAAGAAGTCATCTGAGATTTTTACCCCTGCAAATTGGCTGACATGGCTGCTAACCAATTCTCCACCTGAGAAATCTGGGTAACTGAGCAGTGGTCCTTGAAAACTGGAGGCTGTTGGGAAAATGAAGAGAAATTGTTTAATTTATCTCTGATTAAATTTCAAAGCCCTGCTGGAGGGTATGGCCTGATTTCACTATGAAGAACTAGAATACAAATTACCTAAACTACTGATTAAAGTGAAGATGTATAAGCACTTAGCTGCATAACAAAGGAACGAGGCAAGTCCTTTATGGAAGAATTTATTATCCACTTGAGTCTCTGCTGCTATTTTGTACCTAAAGTGCAATACGCACACAAAAAATTAGAAGACCCACAAAGTGGCAAGTCAATGTGAGCACAGTAAAAAGTAAGAGAGTCCCAAAAAGTAGAACCACTGATGAGACAAATGCAGGAATTAATAGAGTAAAAAAAAAGTATTATAAACAAGTAATTTAGAAGAAAAGGTGGATGAAATGGTATAAAGATGAAGAATTTAAGCAGAAAAACAAGAAAATCTAAAACTAAAAGCTGTTTGAAGAATTCATTTGATTGGCTTAAAATAGACTGGACACAGAAGAAAATCAGAATTAATAACTTGAAATTTGAAATAATCTAAACTGAAAGAATTTTCTCTAGAGAGAAAATAAATGTAAAATTAACAACTGGGGATTAAAGCTTTTTAAGAGACTTAATATTTCTGTATATATGTAGTAACAAATTGGGAAATAAAATTGAAAAATAATACAATTTACAATAACAGACAAAAAAACAATAGAATACTTAATTTCAAATAACCACAGGTAAGAATAATTTTCATACACTGAAAATGGGTGAAAGAAGTGAAAGGTATAAGTAAATGTAGAGAGATACTATCATCATAAATTGAAAGTCTGGATATTAAGATGTCATTTCTCCTGAAGTTGATAGATTCACATTTACCCCCTTCCAAATTCCAGTGTATTTTTATCTTAAAGTTTATTGCTTATAAAAGAATTATAAACTTTATAATAGATACCTAATTACATGTTAATATATATTTTAATAATCATGGTCAACTAAATTTGGACAAAGCAGGAAATATTTCCAATGGAAAGACAGTCTCTTCAATAAATAGTGTTGGGAAAACTGGATTAAAACATGCAGAAGAATAAAATGCATTCCTTGCAGTGTAAGGGACCACTTCCTTACACTATAGACAAAAATAAATTCAAATGGATGAAAGCCCTAAATATGAGACAAAACCCATCAAAATTCTAGAAGAGAACACAGGTAGCAACCTCTTTGACATTAGTAGGAGCAACTTCTTACTAGACACGTCACCAAAGGCAAGGGAAACAAAAGCAAACATGAACTACTGGGACTTCATCAAGATAAAACCTTCTGCACAGTGAAGGAAACAGTCCACAAAACTAAAAGGCAGCCTACAGAATGGGAGAAGATATTTGCAAATGACATATATGATAAAGGGTTAGTATCCAAAATCTATAAAGAACTTATCAAACTCAACACCGAAAAAAACAACCTAGTGAAGAAATGGGCAGTAGACATGCATAGACATTTTCCCAAAGACATCCAGATGGCTAACAGACACATGAAAAGATGCTTAACATCATCCATCAGGGAAATACAAATCAAAACCACGATGAGATACCACCTCACACCTGTCAGAATGGCTAACATTAACAACTCGGGAAACAACAGATGTTGGCAAGGATGCCGAGAAAGAGGATCTCTTTTGCACTGCTAGTGTGAATGCAAACTGGTGCAGCCACTCTGGAGAACAGTATGGAGATTCATCAAAGTTAAAAATAGAACTATCCTATGATCTAGCAACTGCACTATTAGGTGTTTACCCAAAGGATACAAAAACACTCATTCAAAAGGGTATATGCACCCCGATGTTTACAGCAGCATTATCAACAATAGCCAAACTATGGAAAGAACCTAAATGTCCCTTGAATGATGAATGGATAAAGAAGATGTGGTATATATACAATGGAATATTACTTCACCATCAAAAAGAATTAAATCTTGCCATTTGCCAGGATGTGGAGGGAACTAGAATGTATTGTGAAATAAGTCAGAGAAAGACAAATACCATATGATTTCATTCATGTGGAATTTAAGAAACAAAACAGGTAGACATATGGGAGGGGCGAGAGAAGAGAGGGAAACAAACCACAAGAGACTCTTAATGATAGAGAAAAAACAATGGGTTGACAGAGGGAGGTGGGTAGAAGATGGGCTAGATTAGTGATGGGTACTAAGGGCATTTGTTGGGATGAACACTGGGTGTTGTATGTAAGGGATTAATCACAGAATTATACTCCTGAATCCAATATCGCACTGTATGTTAGCTAACTAAAATTTGAATTAAAAAAAGTGATTATACTTGCAAAAAAAAAAATCCAGAATGTAATTGTTGCTCCCATTAGATACTGCATCACATATAGACTTTTTACTTCTTTCAATACGTTCATAGAAATAAATAATTTGTTACATATTATATAATTAGAATTAGAATTCTAAAACTTATGGTATATGTGCTGCCAAAGTGAGCACTGGAATTCTAAAACTTATAAAACATATATAAGTGTATCTTTTATGTATAAATTTAAAGAGGAGCCAAGGCAGTCTGGAAAAAAAGGTGATGTACTGTATTTGAAGATTTAAAATAAAACTACATTAACCCAATAAAATATTAGCATAGAGGTGAGCAAATAGATTAGCGGAACAACAATAAAAAGTCTAGAAATAAACCCTATATACAATCACTTGATTTTGACAAAGACATCGATGCAGTTAAGTAAGCCAAGGGAGGTTCATTCAGTTAAAAATACACACATTTATTAGGATTCTCAAGAGAAATAGAACTAATTGGATATATATAGATAAGAGGAGATTCATTATAGAAATTGTCTCTGCAGTTATGGATTCTAAGTCTCACAATATGCTTTATTTGTAAATTGGAGTACCAGGAGAACCAGTGGTATAATATAAGCTGAATGTGAAGTGGATAGGTGCTTGTTTAAATCCCAAAGTCTAAAGGCCGAAGAACAGGAGCTACAAAGGTTTGAGGACAGGAAAAGATGGATATCTCAGCTCAAGGTACGAGAAAGAAAGAATTCACCCTTCCTTCATTTTTTGTTCTATCCTGACCCTCAGTGTATTGGGTGATGCCCACCCACACTGGTGAGGGTAGATCTCTTTATTCAGTCTACTGATCAAAATGCTAATCTCTCACAGGTACACCCAGAAATAATGTTTTACCAGCTATCTGGGCTTCCCTTAGCCTAGTCAAGTTGACACATAAAATTTATCATTGCAACAAATATTTCTGGAGAAATTAGATAACCAAATGGAAAAAAAAGATGTTTACAAAATTAGTTACCTTTGACCTCCCCCCACCTTACCCCATGTACCAAAATTAATTAAAAAAGGATCATAAGCCTAAATGTCAAAACAGTGTTTAAACTTGGAGAAGGAAACAGATAAATCTGGTGTAGGCAAATATTTCTTAATTAGAACAAAAAGTGCTAACATAAAAACAATTTGACTTAAAATCTTCTACAACTGAAAGATTAAGGAAGTAAAAAGGCAAACCACAGACATGGAAAGTATATTTACAAAACCTATATCTGGCAAAGGATTTATATCCAGAACGTATAAAGAAATCCTAGAAATCATTAAAATGATAACTTTTTTTCAAATAACCAAGATATTTAGACAAACACCTTAGGAAATGAGATATCCATATGGTCAATGAGCATATGAAAAGGTTCTCAATGCCATGACTATAATTTAAATTATGTTCACAATGAAATTTTAAAATTAAAACAATACCAAACACCACACTTACCAAATCAAATGTTAAACTCCGAGGATTTGCGAGGATGTAGAGCAACTAGAACTTTCTGTATTGAGAGTCTAACATTGTACAACCACTTTGGAAAACTGTCTGCTAGTCTAGAATAAAATTAACCAAGCTTCGATCATATGAACCAGCAACTCTGTATATATCATGCACATCTTCCTTGAGAATATCCATTAAAATTTATAAAAGTTCCTAATTAGAAAGAACCTGAATTTTAAGCAATAATATATTGGGTAAGTAAATTAAGGCTCTAAGACCTTCAAAACTACTAATCCCAAGCTGCTATAAACAGGAAGCAAAGATTTATTAGGTAATTTGGTGAAATCTAAGAAGAATCACTCCTACCCTGCAACAAACTGAATATTTATCTGCCCAAAATTCATACGTTGAAACCTAATCCCCATTGTGATGGTATTTGGAGATGGAGACTTTGGGAGGTGATTAGGTCATGAGGGTAGAATGCTCATAAATTGGATTAATGTCCCTATAAGAGAGACCCCAGAGATCTCTCCCACCCATTCCTCTCATGTTGAGGTTAAAGTGAAAATATAACTATCTAGGGTATATAGTCAGTGGCATTGTAATAGTGTTGTATGGTGTCAGATGGGAACTACGTTTGTGGTGAGTATAGCATAATGCATAGAGTTGTTGAATCACTATGTTATACACCTGAAACTAATGTAACATTGTCAGCTATACTGAAAAAACAATAAAACCAAAAACAAACAAAACAACCAAGCTTATCAAGGAAATGGGTTTTAACCAGACACAAAATTTGCTAGTACCTTTGTCTTGGACTTCCAGAACTATTAACTTTGTACAGTTTCCAGAATTGTAAGAAACTTCTGTTGTTTATAAGCCATGCAGTATATGTTATTGTGTTGTAGCAGCCCAATCAGACTAAGACATACCCTAACACTTTGATTTTACAACCCATTCATGGGGGAGACAATAACTGGTGGACAATTCAAAGGGGGCTTACTGCATCATTTAGGATGCTCCCTTTGACCTTGAGTAGTCAGTCTCCCAAATGTTTCCATCCATAAGCAATTCCACCTTCAGCTGAACTTCTTATAAGACATGGGAGTATGTGGCGAGACTTCTGAATTTAGTGAGCCTATTGTGACACTTCATATGTGTGAAATGAGTTCTCTAGTCCCAGGTGATATTGTGTGGAATACCTTACAAATGATAATAATTCTGTAAGTCTATTAATAGAGGTGCTGTAAAAGTAATTGATAGTAAATCCTACCCCAGGATATATTTCTATATTTGTGAGATCGACTCCTTCTTCCCTCTATGATGAAGGGTCCAGTATAAATGGTCAACCATCTAGTGGTTAGCTGGTTTATTTGGAGCTGGTGCCATTTTGCTCTCAACATTGGTGTCCATTAGTGGCAGGTTTTGCAGTCAACAATAATGATAGTAGTTAAGCATTTGCAAGAGAAAGTACAGGCTTTTGAGCTATATATACCTCCACTCCTGTTATCAGGGCCTCATTATATGTGAGCTCATTGACCAAACATCAGAATGCAGGGGGAAAGAGGCTAACATCAGAGAATGGATCTTATGCATTAATTAAAAGTATCTGATGTTGTGGATATCCTCTGATAAGAATTTATGTAAAACATGGATATCTTTATACTCTGTGCCAAGATATTTATCAACTTACTTCACTCGGACCTCATTGTCACCAATTTTCCAATTTTGTTCAAGTCCCTGACCTACCAGCCAGCATACAGGATCACCTATGAGTTACTGTCGGTTTTTACCATGGGTCCTCTCTATCTTATGTAAGTGAAGAACCAGCTCACTGGGAAGATACCCATCACCACTGTCTTTCTCTTTTCTCTATTTCCACCTAGTGAGAGAACACTGTGTTGATTTATTCATAATCCAGATCTTTTTTTTTTTTCTTTAACTACAGCCTCTAATTAATGTAACTAGTCTGTAACTAGGATAAGGAAGAGACAGTAAAACAGTAGGAGTAGGCACTGAAATCTAAGCCTCTGTGCAGTGTAGCCCCTACAATCTGGACCTGCTAATGCCAGATTGCATCCTATTTCCTCTGTATAATACAATGGCTGCTGAAAATGTTCCAATTTTCTGATTTGGTAACTTATATAACACCAAGTATGTAACAAGTACATAAGGAGTGATTTAGATTGCATAGCTACTTGGTGCCCTGTGGTCATGTGTTCAGCTTCTCCTAGTGCCCAACACCAAACCAGGGGCTGCTTTTCAAATGGAGTATAATTGTTAGTTGAAGAGAGCAAAATGGACATGACTGAACTCCAAAGTCCTCAGGGTCTGCACTGTGGTTCTTCTATGGGGGCTTGCTAGATGTTTCATTAAGCATCTCTCTAGCATAGACATTTCCAAAACCGTATGTCTGCTAGTCACAAGTCTCAATGACAGTACAGCTTTCACTGCAGCCTGTGCTTGCTGCAGAGGCTTTTTGTTGCAAGGCCCCACCCAAATCAAGAGTCTTTCAGTTAACCCAGTAAATACCTTGAAACAGTGCACCTTAATAAATGATAGTTACCCCCAAATCTAGATTATCATCACACTTGGATCTCTTTTTTCATTGATGTGCAGGGCGAAGTATAGCAGTTTCTTTTTAACTTTATAGGAGATATCCCAACATGCTGCATATCAGTGGGTTCAGAAATTCCCACATGGCAGGCCTCTGAATGTTCATAGGTATTTATTGCCCACTCTCTGGCACACATGTATTACTTTGTACTCATTAACTACAATGAGGAACTAGCATAATGTTTTTTGGGATATCCAGAAAATCAAACTCCCTTTGGAATATGTTATAGACAGAGAACAGAAAGGTTAATATGACAAGATCATAAAATAGTACACCATTGTTCATATGTGAAGCTAAACACCTTCTAACTTACTTTGCTCATACCAATAAGGGGAAAAACTTGTCAAGTTATTATCTGTATATTAGGTGCCAAGGGCTGTGTTGTTTTGCTGCAGAAAAATACCACATCTAGAAAGACAACTGTAATTGATATCACTAGCTGATTATGTTTATGCTGATGTATACTAGAAGACTTCTTCAGAGAAGATAAAAGGTAATAAATGGCTCTCATTCCATGGGTCAGAAGACATTTTGAGAACCACTAAGCTAGAATAACACTCAATTGGTTACCTGAACCCTAGAACAAGGGATATTATGGTAAGTAGGGTTCTCAAAGTATGATCCCCAGACTAGAAACATCACTATCACTTAGAAACTTAGATGTGCACTTTAGTGGGCTCCATCAGAGACCTAAAGACAGAAACTTTGAGAGGGGGTGCCCTGAAATCTGTATTTTTGGTAATCTTCCAGAGAAATGGGCAAAAAGACATGAATGTACACTTTTCCAAAGAAGACATCCAGATGGCTAACAGACATGAAGAAATGCTCAACATCACTCATCATCAGGGAAATACAAATCAAAACCACAATGAGATACCACCTCACACCTGTCAGAATAGCTAAAATTAACAACTCAGGCAACAAGAGACGTTGGTGAGGATACAGAGAAAGAGGACCTCTTTTGCACTCCTGGTGGGAATGCAAACTGGTTCAGCCACTCTGGAAAACAGTAGGAGGTTCCTCAAAAAATTAAAAATAGAACTATCCTACGATCCAGGAATTGCACTACTAGGTATTTATCCAAAGGATATAGGAATGCTGTTTTGAAGGGGCACATGCACCCAATGTTTATAGCAGTGCTATTGACAATAACCAAAGTATGGAAAGGGCCTAAATGTCCATTGACAGATGAATGGATAAAGAAGATGTGTGTGTGTGTCTGTGTGTGTGTGTGTCTGTGTGTACACACACAATGGAGTATTACTTGGCAATGAAAAAGAATGAAATCTTGCCATTTGCAACAATGTGGATGGAACTAGAGTATATTCTAAATGAAATTAGAGAAAGACACATATATTAATTAATATGTGGAATTTAAGATCCAAAACAGGTGTACATAAGGGAAGAGAAGTAAAAATAATATAAAAACAGGGAGGGGGACAAAACAGAAGAGACTCTTAAATACAGAGAGCAAACTGAAGGTTGCTGGAGAGGCTGTGGGTGGGGACATGGGCTAAATGGGTAAGGGACATTAAGGAGGACACGTGTTGGGATGAGCACTGGGTATTATATGTAGGGGATGAATCACCAGATTCTGTTCCTGAAGTCATTATTGCACTATATGCTAACTAACTTGGATGCAAATCTAAATAAATAAAAAATAATAATTTAATCTTCTGGGTGACTCTGGTGTATGGTAAGGTTTGAAAACCACTGCTCTCTTATTATAGTAAGTCTTAATTCTTGGATAGGGTAAATCACAGTATGTGTATGAGCTTGCACTGGACTCATTGTGAGATAATGGATTGGAGTCAGAAGTTTATCACCTGACCTTCATAAGTCCACTCTTTGACTTGTGAAACATATTGTTTTTAGTACCTAGGGATTTGAATCAATGAATAGCCAGTACCTAATTATGTCCCAAAGTCCAGAATTAGGTCTTTGTGTTTCCATTTCTGTAGTGCAAAAAGATGATGGAAAATGGCCATGGGTATCTCTGGGGAAGGCTTGAGCTATGATTTGTAGTATACTGTACTAGTTACATTGTAGCTCTCCTTTCCTATCAAGGAGCTCTAGGTCCATAAATTAGCCTAGGTCTGGGTATTGTGTAAGAGGCCACAATTCCCTACTTAGCCAGATTTGTGCCACCAATCTAGAATTTTCTGTATATGCAAAGCAGGGTCTTAATGAACTTACAATGTATTTCTAGGGAAATTGTGGTCAATTAACAATCACTAAAGATCCTTATGGGTTGAAATATTCTGATTACTACACTGTCCCTATGAATTTTGTGAATGTTGTTCCCAATTTCCATTGCTGATTTTTAAGTACAGCAGCCTGAGCTTTCCCATGTAGAATCTTAATGTTCTCTTTAAAAACAGGAACCTAATTTGATTGCAATATTACCCAACATTATCTCTAGTCTATATAAGTCAGCCACCATAAAACTTATGGAAACTGGAGCTCTCTTTGCAATGCATTTTTATAATTTTTCTTTCAGTTTTAGTTAGCTATAATTGGCATACAGCACTATATAAGTTTAAAGCATGCAGCACAAAGACTTATATATAGTGTAAGATGATTACCACAATAAGTTTAATATCCAGCACTCATATAGGTACATTTTTAAAAGAATTTTTTTTTCCTTTCTTCTATTGCTATTTGTCAAACTTCTTATTTTGTTCATGTGTTGTTTTCCTAATTCTGTTTAGTTGTCTGTACGTGTGTTCTTGTAGTTCACTAAATCTCTTTAAGATAATTATTCTGAATTCTCCATCTGACGGTTCACAGATCACATTTCTTTAGGATCAGTTATTGGAGCCTTATTAGTTTCCTTTGGCATCATATTGACCTTTTTCATGATACGTGATTCCTTACATTGGCATCTGTGCATTTGAGTAAGCAGTGTCCTATTCCAGACTTTACAGGTTCACTTTGGCAGAGACATTTTTTCACCATGCCGTTTAGCTTAGGGTTCTGAATACATTCAGCTGGTAGCATTCTTGGGTAGGTGGAACCTGCTATCAGGATCTATTTTGGGCAATAGTACTGCATAAGCTCTGAGGTTGGTTGAGTAGTACTTCGGGCTGACGGCAGCTGAATAGGACAATTGGTTTGGTTCCCTGCCCAAGCAAAGTCCACAGTTGCTTGGGTTCCCTGGTCAGGAACCCAATTCTAAAATTCTAAAATCCAAATCTAAAATTCCTAGACTGGCAGGACTGGGTAATATACCAATAGGTATGGCTATTAGCTTCCCTGTCTTCTGGGGCATCAGAACAGACCCCATGTCTTTGGGGACCAGAATCAAGCAAGACTGACTACTGAATTCCCTGGCTAGACAGGGCCACCAGTTTTTCTCTGCCGATGGAGAAAAACATGTTTTTGTTTTTGGTTTTTTTCCTGTATAAGTGCCAACTGTAAGCAAGGCTGTAGGGTTGGCTAGGCGGCTTCCCTGTTCTACTTAGGTTTCCTTCTCGGACAGACTGAAAGCTGTGTTCACCTATGGGCAGGACTATTAATTAGTTTACCTGCCCATACAGGGCCCCCATACATGCCCCAAGGCTGGCAAATGTCTTGTTTAGTGATCAGATTAGGCTAAACTATGCATTGGGTTCCTTGGCGTAATGGGCCATTATCCTAACACTGCAGAAAAGTAGAGTTGCCAGCCAGGTTCTCTGCTCAAGTGCCACTCTAAGAATTCAGAAAGGGCTGCATAGATTCTTGGGGGCCCCTAGTTAGATTTCCTGGTCTAGAGGCTGTATTCAGCATTGCACAGGGCTATAAGTTAGCTTTTCTCCCAGGTTGGGACTGCAGAAGAGGCCCAGGGCTGGCAAGGCTTTTTGGGAATCAAATCAGGCATGACTTCATGCTAAACTCCCTGAACAGATGGGGCCACTGTCTGAGTTCTGCAGATGGAGAGCCACTGGTCAGCCTCTCCACTCAAGTGCCACTATAATCTGGGCTGCAGAGTCAGCTTTCAATATTCTCCAGGGCTCTAGATAGGAATCCTGGTTAGCAGGGTTGGAGACTATATTCAAATGTGGGCAGGACTGCAGAATAATTTCCCTGCCTAGGAAGGGTGGGTCGTAGAACAGGCTCCAAGTCTGGAAATGCTTTTGTTTGGGGAGCTAATCAGACATACTTATGCACCAAACTCTGGCCATAAAGGATTGCTGGCTTGACTCTTTAGATGGACAGAGCTGCAGACTAGGTTCACTGCTTGAATGCTGCTGGCTTCAGCAATTTCTGGCTTCCTGGTCAGGGAGGGTGGAAAGCTATCCTCAGTAGTGGGCAGGGACATGAGTTTACTCCCTTTCCCTTGGCAAAGTGGCAGAACAAACTGTCTGGCAACACTCTATTTGGAATCTTGACACAAGCCAAACTGTGCCCCATGTTCCCTAGGCAAATGGAATCACTGGCTTTGCTGTGTGGATGATCATTATGCCTACCAAGCTCTCTGCTCCAGTGTTGCTTGGCTAAGCAGCTCACCAAGTGTCCCAACCAAGCTTTCTGGCCAGGTGGGGCTCAGAGTTACACTCAGCAGTGACCATGGTTATAACTTTGCTTTCCTGCCCTAGTGAAGGGATCGACCTCATTCCAGGGCCAGCGAAGCTCTTTATTTAAGGTTCCAATCAGGCAGACTTATACCCTATCAAGTACTAAGGTCAGGTTTGGCCAACATCTTGACTCTAGTTGAACAAAGCCACTGGTTGGGAA
The DNA here is from genome assembly GCF_024362965.1 of Panthera pardus. Lineage (NCBI taxonomy): Eukaryota > Metazoa > Chordata > Mammalia > Carnivora > Felidae > Panthera > Panthera pardus. The sequence goes on from NW_026526655.1 coordinate 92,142,784, forward strand.
TACTACTTGGGTACTGCAAGGAGGATCTTAGTATGTGAAGTTCCAAGTATTGGTTACTATAAGCTCCTCTCCATTTCTCCATCACAATTCAATTCCTATAAGTCAAATCCTGCAGATTCCTCCATGATCTCCATGAGGAGAGACCAGAGTGGGACTCCCAACAAGCAACCCATGGTGCTGGGGGAAGTAGATGTCCACCCTGGACTGTTTTTTTTTCCCCCACTGGAGTAACTGTGGGCTCAGGGGAGCCCTCTTAGTTTGGTGCCGTGCCAGCCTGGGTGAGAAGGTGATGTGATTAGTGTGTGGCCTCTCCTCTTACCTTTGTAATACATTTTTTCTCTGTGGTACAGGGAGTGGAGGTTGCTTCAAGCCTCACTGCTGTGTTTCTAGGAATTTCACAGTGTGTTCATAAATAGTTGCTCTTATGAGGGGTAATGAATTCAAGAATGACCTATGTCCCTATCTTGGTGAAATTACTTTCTCAATTTACTGGTGCATTTCTTAATGCCTTGGGAAAGGCAGTAAGCTCTGAGATTTCTAAGAAAGCAAAGTTAATGTGTCACTGAGCAGGTTCAGAATAGTTCCATTCAAACTATTTGTTCTCTGGAGCTTTTGTCCTCTTCTTCTAGAGTATGTTTAATTCACTATTGTCTCTAGGTTTAAATTAGTCAACCTAGATGTCAATTAATATGACTCCTCAGATGTCCAATGTAACGCATTAAACCATAAATTCTAGGTGATCATCTCCATGGCGACACACTCAGGTTAATCAAGTCTCCTGTTTTCCATTTTGGGTCTATCACTAGAATCTACTCACATTATGGGCACCTGGGTTGCTCAGTTGGTTAAGCATCCAATTCTTAGCTCAGGTCATGAGCTCACAGTTTGTGAGACCGAGCCTGGCATTGGATTCTGCTCTGACAGTATGGAGCCTGCTTGGGATCCTCTGTCTCCCTCTCTCTCTGCCCCTCTCCCACTCGTGCACGTGTATGCACGTGCTCGCTCTCTCAAAAACAAACATTCAAAAAAATCTCACATAATTCTCCTCAGATTCCTGCCTAAACAAATTCGGTGAATATTTTAATTTTTCTCACCAATCTATACTTCACAATGGGATCTAATTCTCTTATGAGTCTATAGGAAATAAGTGGTGATGATAATGGATACCGAACAGAGTTGACATCTCCTGTGACAAAACTTTCAGAAGTTTTTATGCATGGAGAAAGTTAGTCCTTCTAAGTGGGGGGCGAGGAATTGCCTTTGTTGGCAAAAGAATTACAGAGTAATTTGGTGGTTTATAGTTCACAGGATTATTTGTCTGCTTAAATGCCCTGTCTCATATCTCAGAGCCATATTTCTCCCAAATCAGTGGCTATATTTATTGTAAGATATCTGCAGTGCTTTACAATGAAGACTTGGGCTCATGTCTCAGCCATAACTATACTGAGAAACTAGCTGGCATACCAGTTTAATTTTTCACCCACCCATATTATGAGTTGGTATTCAAAACCTTTAATTTTTCGTTTTCCTTCTATGTGCTTTCCATCATTATGATCACTTTTGCCATCATAGCAATGAAGGGCAATCCTCCAATGTTTTGCTTTCTGTTTGTACTCCATAACATTTTACCACCAGTGTAAATCTGGGTAATTGTGAATCTATTGCATATTAATTACTAGGGTGAGAAAGTAATTTGTGTTCCCCTTAAACATATGAGCAATACCAGAATCCCATTTCCTAGGGTCACATTGGTACAAATTACCACTCAATTAAAGCAAGAAAGAAATGGCTTCAGCAACTGATTGATTTGAGTCTAATAAAAGTATTTTTAAATAATTAAACAGGATTAAGGAAAGCCAGTAGTCATAAACAAGTATCACTTCTATGTTTAAAGGAGCAAAAGGAGGAAGATGGAAAGATAGGGTACTGGAACCCAGAGGGAAAATCTCTTGTTGAATGAGAGAGACACTCAGCAGAAGCTGTGGCCTTAATTAGAGAAATGTAATGAATTCATGGCAATCCATCAGGGAGGTGGTTGGCTGAATGAATAATCTCTATTTGTTCTTTGATCTCCTACCGGTATCTCTCACTGACTGATTGTCTTCCAGAGTTCAAGGAAGCCCACTGATATAATCCATAAATTCAGTAATCTGGAGTTGGTGAAAGAATTGAGAAAAAAGTCTGGAGAGAAAAATGGAAAACATCTAAGACATACTGCCATTTATTTAAATTTACATTATTGCCTCTAAATAAACAAATATCCATCAGAAAGATCTGATCTGCCCTTTGTTTACCCTGTCTCCCAGATCACTGACCCATCTTTTGTCTCCTCTAATCTGCTATTGATTTTCTCTAGTGTATTTTTTTAAAGTTTAGTTATTGAGGTCTTCATCTCTGACTGGTTTGTATATTTTTTTTCTATCTCTTTATTGAAGGTATCACTGAGATCCTCTACTCTTCAGTCCAGTTAGTATGACCATTACTTTGAAATCTTTATTAGGAATATTGCTTGTCTCTATTTTATTTAGCTCTTTTGCCTAATTTTGTCCTGTTCTTTCATTTGGGACATATTTCTCTATTTCCTTATTTTTCCTAACTGTGCTTGTTTCTGTGTATTAAGAAATACAGCTGTGCATTAGCTGGAGTGCAATAGCCCCAGTTCACCAGAACCAGGCACTTCAGGGGTATCTCCTAAGTGGGTTGCAGGTGCTTTACTATTATGGCTGAACTGCATTTTCCCAGTGAGTTGTGATTGCTTACTTTGCCTGTTGTGGGCATAGCAGGTAAGGTTTGTCCCTGTGCTGTTACAGAGCCAGTCTTGGGACAGGACAGGCTTGTAGTTGGGTGGTGTCAGCAGTGAAACCAGATTCCTGCCCTCAGCCCATCTACCAAGGCTGCTGTAACACCAGCCAGCAGTACCTTCTCCCTGTGTTTTCCCTTGAGAGGACACTGATGGATGGATCTGGCAATCAGACTACATACCTGCTTCCAGTCCTGGACTGATTAGCAGGGGATGCTCTCTGCACTGTTAGCTATAAGGTTTGACTGCTGGGACTATAGGCGCACTGGTGTATGTATAGTTATCTTCCTCTCTTCCCAAGGCAGGAGTCACTTTGGAGTGTCATCAGTCTCTCTTGGGTTTGATTGCAGGATGTGTTGGGCAGGAGCTGCTTTGGAGTGATGACAGCTGAGGGGACAGGTTGGATGGGATAGATCCTCAGGACTGGGTTACAAGATGCTAACAAGATAGGTGGAGAGTGTTTACACTGATTCCTTCAAGTGTTCTGCTATCTGGGATATGAGGGTGGGAGGAGAAAAGTGGTGCCCACTAGCACTTCTGTTCTTGGAGAAATCTCCTAATAATCCCTGCCCTCTAGAGCCTGTTTTAAAATTAATAAATAAATCTGCTTCTCTCCCAGGCACTTTTCAAACTCCTGCTTTGATGCTATATCTCATCCAGGTTATTTATTATCCTGGGTCTATAAAGACAGAGACTCCGTTTCCTATTTCTCTCAGGCTCTCCCTGAGCTAACTCTGCTGATTTTTCAAGTACTGAGAGTAAGTCTGCTGATTGTAAAAACTTATAAAATTAAGCCCTACTGGTTTTCAAAGCCAAACATTATCTTCTCAATGCAGGTCCCCATGTCTTGGGGTGCCTGGGGTGGGGTCTAATCCTCTCACTTCTCCATGCCTGTGGTGTCCCTCCTGTTTGTGGTTAGTCTACTTGGAAAGTTTGGTTCCCAACCATGTCTGGGCCCTCCTACTATTTTTGATTCAGCTTCTTCTTTAGATATAACTGTGGAAAGTCTGTTTTGCCAGTCTTCAGGTCATTTACAAGTCAGTTGCACTAATGGTGGCTATTATCTCAGTGTGTCCATGAAACAAGTTGAGCTCCATAACCTCCTGCTTCACCATCTTCCCAGAACTCCCCATGACTTATTTTATAACTGGAAGTTGGTACGTGTTGAACCCCTTCATCCATGTCCCTACCACCCAGCCCTTGCTTCTGGCAACTACCAATCTGTCCTCTGTTTTTGTGAGGTTTTTTACATTAATATTTTACATATAACTGAGATCATAAGGTATTTTTTTCCTCTAACTTATTTCACTTAGCATAATGTCCTTTATGTCCATCCATGTTGTTGCAAATGGCAAGATTCCGTTCTTTTTATGGCTGAAAAACACTCCATGTATACATATACCATAATTTCATTTTACCTTTATCTGTCAGTTGGCACTTAGGTTGTTTACATATCTGGTTATTGTAAATAATGCTGCAATAAACATGGGGAGGTACATATATCTCTTGAAGTTAGTGTTTTTGTTTTCTTTGAATAAATACCCAGAAGTGGAATTCCTGGATCATATTTTAAATATGATCATATTAAAAGTAGTTCTATTTTTAATTTTTTGAAAAATCTCCATACTGTTTTCCAAAGTGGTTGCACAAATTTACTTTCCCACCAACAGTGCATGATGATTTCCTTCCCTTCTCATCCTCACCAACACTTATATCTTGTCTTTTTGATAATAGCTATTCAACAGGTCTGAGGTGATGTCTCACTGTGATATTGGTTTGAATTTACCTGATTATTACTTATTTTGAGCATCTTTTCATATATTGTTGGCCATCTATGCCTTCTTTAAAAATGTCTATTCTGAACTTATGCTCATTTTTCAGTGGGATTGCTTTTGGTTTCTATTTTGCTATTGAGTTGTGTGAGTTCTTTTATATTTGGGTATTAGCCCCATAAGATATATGATTTGAAAATATTTCTCCCATTCAGTAGTTTGCCTTTTCATTTAGTTGATGGTTTCCTTTGCTGTGCAGGTTTTTGGTGTGATATAATCCCACTTCTTTATTTTTGCTTTTGTTTTACTTTTTGTGTCAAACCTAAAAAATCTATTGTAAAACCAGTGTCAAGGAGCTGACTACCTATGCTTTCTTTTAGGAGTTTGATGGTCTCAGAACTTACATTCAAGCACCTTAATTCATTTTGAGTTAATTTTCGTATATGATATAATATGGTGATCTGGTTTCATCCTTGAGCATATGGCTTTTCACTTTATAAAAACCATTTATTGCCAAGACTGTCCTCTCTCCATTGTGTATTCTTGGATCCTTTGTCAAATATTGATTGACCATATATGTATTGGCTTATTTCTGGGCTTTCTATTCTGTTTCATTGATCCATGTATCTGTTTTATACAATGCCATACTTTTTGATTACTATAACTTTGTAATATAGTTCAAAATCAGAGTGTGATGCTTCCACCTTTGTTTTCCTTTCACAAGATTATTTTGACTATTTGGGGTCTTGTTTGGTTCCAAAAAATTTTAGAATTGTTTTTCTATTTTGTGAGAATTGCTATTGGAATTTTGATAGGGATTGCATTAAATCTTAAATTGCCTTAGGTAGCATGGAGATTTTAATAATATTTTTCCACTCTATGAGCACAGATTATATTTCCATTTATCTGTGTCTTTAATTTTTTGTGTGTGTGTCTTTAATTTTTTATCTGTGTTTTAAAGTTTTCAGTGTATATATAGGTCTTTTACTTCCTTGATTTAATTTGTCCCTAGTATTTTATTTTTCTTGATACAATGATAAATGGGGTTGTTTTCTTAGTTTCTCTTCCTTATAGTTTGGCATAGAAATACAACAATTTTGTGTATTCATTTTGGCATTCTGTAAGCTCAACTAATTTGTTAGTTCTAATAATTTTTTGGTGGAGTCTTTAGGGTTTTCTGTATATAATATATGTCATCTGTAAACAGCGACAGTTTTACTTCTTCCTTTCCAATTTGGATGTCTTTTATTCCTTTTTTATTGCCTAATATCTCTCACTAGGACTTCCAGTACCCCGTTGAATAAAAGTGGTAAAAGTGAACATCCTGTCTTGTTCCTGATCACAAAGGAATTCAGCTTTTCATTGTTGAGTATGATGGGAGCAGTGGGATTATCATATATGGCCTTTATTATGTTGAGTTATGTTCCCTCTATACCCACTTTGTTGAGAGTTTTTATCATGATGTTGAATTTTCTTACATGCTTTGCATCTATTGAGAAGACCACATTATTTTTATCCTTCTCTCAGTTCATGTGGTATATTACATTAATTGATTTGTGGATATTAAACCATCCTTATATTCATGTAATAAATCCCACTTGATCACAGTGTACGATCCTTTTAATGTATTGTTGAATAAGGGTTACTAATATTTTACTGAGGACTTTTGCACCTATGTTCACAGGTATACTGGCCTGTAATTTTCTTTTCTTGTGGCATTTTTGTTTGGTTTTGGTATCAAGGTAATGCTGGCCTCATCAAATGAGGAAGTGTTCCGTTTCTTTCTTTCTTTTCTTTTAAGTGTTTATTTATTAGTATGAGCAGGGAAGATGCAGAGAGAGATGGAGACAGAGGATCTGAAGCAGGCTCTGCAGTCATAGCAGAGAGCCAGAGCTGGGGCTCAAACTCAAGAACCAGGAGGTCCTGACCTGAGCCACAGTGGGATGCTCAACCAACTGAACTACCCAGGCACCCCATTTCTTCATTACTAAGTCTTGGTGAATCATTTGTTTTTTGAAATCAATCCATTTGTCCTAGATTATTGAATTTGCTGGCATATACTTGTTCATAATAGTCTCGTGATCCTTTACATTTCTGTGCATCAGTTATAATGTCTTCTTCATTTCTGATTTTGAGTCCTCTATTTTTTTTCCTTTTGACTCTACCTAAGGTTTATCAATTTTGTTTATCTTTCCAATAACTGCTCTTAGTTTTACTTATATTTTCCACTATGTTTTTCTTTATTTTATTTTTGCTCAATCTTTTTATTTTATTTTTCCCACTACTTTTGGCTTCGTTCTTCCTTTTCTACTTCTGATATAAAGATAGACTACTTAAAGTTTTTCTTCTTAAGGTAAACGTGTATCACCATGAACTTCCCTCTTTAAACTGCTTTTGCTGCATTCCATAAGTTTTGGTATGTTGTTTTCCATTCTCATTTGTCGCGAGGTGTTTTCTCACATTTCTCTTGATTTCTTCTGACCCATTAGTTGTTCAGTATGTTGTTTAATTTCCACATATTTATTAGTTTTCCAGTTTTCTTTTTGTAGTTTGATTTCTAGTTTCATACCATTGTGGTTAGAAAAAATGCTTGATATGATTTCAGTTTTCTTAAGTTTATTAAGACTTGTTTTTTGGCCTAACATATGATTTATCCTAGAGAAGATTTCATGTGCAATTGAGAATGTATTTTGTTGCTTGTGGATGGAATGAAATGTATATGTCTCTTAAGTTCATATTCATAATTTAAGGCTAATGTTTTCTTATTGATTTTCTGTGGGTGATCTTTTTGTTGATCTAAGTAGAATATTAAAATCACCTATTTTTTTATCATTACTCTCTTTAGATCTATTGATATTTATATATTTTGGTGCTTCCATCATGAGTGCATAAATATTGATAAATATTTTATTGCTGTTGGATTTCCCCTTTATTATTATGGGACCACATTCTTTGTCTCTGATCACAGTCTATGTTTAAAATCTATTTTGCCTGAAATCAATATAGATAACACCAGCTGTTTGTTTGTTTCCATTTGCAGAATATGTTTTTTCATCCCTTTACTTTTAGTTTGTGTGTCCTTATATCTTAAGTGTATCTCTTATAAGTAGCATATAGATTGATCCTGTTTTTGTATCCATTGATCCACTCTTTGTCTTTTAAATTGGAGAATTTAATCCATTTAAATTTAAAGAAATTATTGATAGGTATGTACTTATTGCCATTTTGTTCATTGTTTTCTTGGTGATTTCTAATTCCTTTGCTCCCTTCTTCTCTTGTCTCTTCTTTGTGGTTTGATGACTCTCTTTAATGTTGTATTTAGAGACCTTTCTTTTTCTCTTTTGCATGTTGGTTTTTGCTTTAAGTTACCATGAGAATTACATATAACAACTTATATTGATAACAGTCTATTTTGAGTTGATAACTATGTAATTTTGGACACATTCTAAAGCTGTACTTTTTTACTATTTCTACTTTTTTTTGAGGTCGTATCTTACATCTTTTTATCTTGTGTATCCCTCATGTTATTACAGTAGTTAAAGTTAATTTCACTTCTTCTCTCTTTTAATGATCTTACTAAGCTTTTTAAATGATTAATGCTATACTTATATATTTACCTTTTCCAGTGAGATTTATACATGTGTATGTTTTGTTGTTACTCATTAGCACACATTCTTTCTCACTTAAAGAGATTCCTTTAAAATTTCATGAAAGGCCAGTTTAATATTGATGAAATCCTTTAGTTTTCATTTATCTAAAAGTTCTTTATGTCTATTTGAATTCTGAATGATAATCTTGCTGGATAGTGTAGTCTGGTTAGGTTTTTTTTTTCTTTGTGCACTTTGGATATGTCTCGCTGATCACTTCTGGTCTGTAAAATTTCTGCTGGAAAATCTGCTAAATGTTATGGGGGTTACCTTGTACATAACAAACTATTTCTCTATTGCTTTTTATTTATTTTTTTAAGATTCTCTTAATCTTTTCACATTTTAATTATAATGTGTCTTGGTATAAGTTTCTTTGGGTATCTCTTATTAGAACTCTGAGATTTCTGGATCTAGATGTTTGTTTTCTTCTCCAAGTTAGTGAAGCTTTCAGCCTTTATTTCTTCATATACATTTTCTGCCCTCTCTCTCCTTCTCAGTCCCCTGTTGTGCGAGTGCTAGCCTAATTGATGTCTTAGAGGTCCTTTAAACTGTCATTACTTTTTTTTCCCCCTGCTCTGATTGGCAGAGTTCCACTGCCTTGTATTTGAGTTCACTAACCACTTTTTTTATGTTCCATCTAGTCTACTGTCAAACTTTATTATTGTATTTTTTAGTTTATTTTATTCTTCAACTCTGTAACTTCTGTTTGGTACTGTATAAGATATTTTGTCTCTTTGTTGAAGTTCTCAATGTGTTTATTTTTCTCCCCAAGTTCAGTAAGCATCTTTTAACCATGACTTTGAACTCTATTTCAGGTAAATTATTATAATATTTGTTTCATTAAGGTTTTTTTCCTGAAGTTTTATATTGTTTTTCATTTGGAACATATTCCTCTGTTTCTTCATTTTGCTTGACTCTGTTTGGTTTCTATGCATTAAATGAAACAGCCAGCATTCCCAGTCTTGAAGAAGTGGTTTTGTTTTGAAAATAAAACTTGTTTAACCATGCCCTAGCTCATGTTTGTCCTCAAACCATTGTGTTTGTTCAAGCAGCCTGTTTTTTTTTTAATTCCAATATGATTATCATACAGTGTTATGTTTCAGTTATAAAATATAACAAGTCAGATATTCTATGCATTATACATTGCTCATCACAATAAGCATACTCTTAATCCCTTTCACCTATTTCACCTATCCCCCTAACCAGCACACCTCTGGTAACCACCAGCTCTCTATATTTGAGTCTCTTTTTCTTTGCTTTGTTTTTTAAATTCCATATATGGTGAAATCATATGCTATTTGTTTTTTCCTGACTTATTTCACATTGCATTGTAACCTCTAGATCCATCCATGTTGTTGCTAATGACAAGATACACACACACACACACACACACACACAGGTTAAAAAGGTCAATGTTTTCTTATTGATTTTCTGTGGATTCTTTATATATATGTCTGTGTATATATATGTATGTATATATATATATACACACATACATACACACACATATACATGTACATATATACTTACATCTTCTCACTTGTTCATCTATATTTGGACGCTTAGGTTTCTTCCATAACTTGGTTATTGTAAGTAATGGTGCCATAAACAAGGGATGCATATGTATTTTCAAATTAGTGTTTTTGTATTTTTTGGGTAAATACTCAGTAGTGGAATTACTGGATCATATGACAATTTTATTAATTTTTTGAGAGACATCCATACTGTTTTCTACAGTGGCTGTACAAGTTTGCATTCCTACCAACAGTGCATGAGGGTTCCTTTCTCTCTACATTCTTTGACAATGGTTATTTTCTTGTGTTTTTAATTTTAGCCATTCTGACAGCTGAGTTAATATCTCAGTGTGGTGTTGATTTGAATTTCCCTGATGATTAGTGATATTGAGCATCTTTGCATGTGTCTGTTGGCCATCTGTATATCTGTTCATGTTTTCTGCTGATTTTTTAATTGGATTAAATGGGTTTTTTGATATTGAGTTGTAGAAGTTTTTGTAATATATTTTCCATACCAACCCCTTATCAGATATATTATTTGCAAATATCTTCTTCTATTCAGTAGGTTACCTTTTTGTTTTTTTCACTGTTTCCTTTGCTGTAGAGAAGCTTTTTATTTTGATATAGTCCCAATGGTTTATTTTTCTTTTGTTACCCTTAATTAGGAGACCTATCTAGAAAAATGTTGCTGTGGCCAGTGTCCAAGAAATTATTGCCTATGCTCTCTTCTAGGCTTTTTATGGTTTTGGGTTTCACATTTAGCCCCATAATCCATTTTGAGGTCATTTTTCTGTATGGTGTGAAAAAGTTTCATTCTTTTGCATGTAACTGTCTAGTTTTCCCAGCACTGTTTGCTGAAGAGACTGTCTTTTTTCCACTGGGTTTTCTTTCCCACTTTGTTGAAGATTAACTATTTAATTGTGAGTTTACTTTTGAGTTCTTTATTCTATCCCACTGATCTGTGTGTCTATTTTTGTGATAGTAGCATACTATTTTAACTATTACAGCTTTGTAGTACATCTTTGAAAACTGGGATTAGGATCCCTCCAGTATTGGCCATCTTTTTCAAGATTGCTTTGGTTATGCAGGGTCCTTTTTTATTTCATACAAATTTTAGGATTATTTGTTCTAGTTTTATGAACAATGTTATTGGTATTCTGATAGGGATTTCATTACATTTGTAGATTTCTTTGAGTAGTATAGGCATTTTAACAATGTTTGTTCTCCCAATTCATGAGTATGGAATATCTTTCCATTTGTTGTGTTATCTTCCATTTCATTCATCAATATTTTACATATTTCAAAATATATACCTTTTACCTCCTAGGTATTTTATTCTTTTTGGCACAATTGTAAATAGAATTGTTAATTTCTTTTCATGCTACTGCATTATTAAAGTGTATAGAAATGCAACAAATTTGTGTGTACTGATTTTGTGTCCTATTATCTTACTGAATTCATTTATAAGTTCCAGAAGTTATTTTGGTGAATTTTTAGGATTTTCTATATATCGTATCATGTCATCTGCAAATATTAAAGGTTTTACTTCTTCCTATCCAATTTGGAACCCTTTTACTTCTTCTTGTCTGATTGCTGGGCCTAGGACTTCCAGTACTATGTTGAATAAAAGTGGTGGGAGTAGACATCCTTGTGTTGTTCCTGATCTTAGGGGAAAAGCTCTCAGTTTCTCACCAGTGAGTATGATGTTACTTGTGGCCTTTATTATGGCCTTCATTATGTTGACATATGTTCCCTTTAAACCTACTTTGTTGAGAGTTTTCATCATGAATGGATGTTGTAGTTTGTCACATGCTTTTTCTGCATCTGTTGAAATGATCATATCATTTTATCCTTTCTCTTATTGGTGAAATGTATTATGCTTTTTAATTTGCAAATTTTGGACCATGCTTGCATTCCAATAGGAATAAATTCCATTTGATTTTGGTGAATGCTTTTTTAAAAATATATTGTTGGATTCAGTTTGCTAATATTTTGTTGAAGATTTTTGCATCATGTTCATCAGATATATTGGCCTGTAGTTCTCTTTTATTGAAATGTCTTTATCGTTTTTTTGTATCAGTATTATCCTGGTCTCATAGAATGAATTTTGAAGCTTTCCTTCTTCTCTGATTTTTTGAAATAGTTTGAGAATGATAGGCATTAACTCTTCTTTAAATGTTTGGTAGAATTCACCTGGGAGGTAGTCTGGTCCTAAACTTATGTTTGTTGGGAGTTTTTTAATTACTAATTCAATTTCATTACTGGTAATTGATCAAATTTTCTTTTTGTTTTCATTTCTGTTTTGGGAGATTATATGTTTTTATAAATTCATCCTTTTCTTCTAGGTTGTTCAATTTGTTGGCATATAAATTTTCATAATCTCTTATAATCCATTATAGTTTTGTGATTTTCAGTGTTATTTTTGTCTTTCATTTCTGATATTGAGTTCTTTTCTTTTTCTTTTTTTCTTTCTCTTTCCTTCTTTCCCTCTTTCTTCTTTCCCTGCTTCCCTCCTTCCCTCTTTCCCTCTTATCCTTTCTCTTTCCTTCCTTTGTTCTTTCTTTCATGAGTCTGACTAAATCTTTACCAATTTTGTTGATCTTTTTAATGAACCAACTCCTACTTTCACTGATACATTTTATCATTTATTTTTGCTTGTTTGTTTTTTGTTTGGTTGGTTTTTTTTAGTTTCTATTTCATTTGTTTCTTCTCTAATCCTTATTATTTCTTTCCTTCTAATCCTTATTATTTCTTTCCTTCTATCCTTCTACCATTTTGGAGTTTGTTCTTTCTTTTCTAGCTCCTTTAGATATAGGGTTAGTTTGTTCATTTAAGACTTTCTTACAGGGGTGCCCAGGTGACTCAATCAGTTAAGCATCTGACTTCAGCTCAGGTCATAATCTCATGGTTTGTGAGTTTAAGCCCCGTGTCTGGCTCTGTGCTGACACCTTGGAGCCTCCTTCAGATTCTGTATCTCCCTCTCTTCCTACCCCTCCTCTGCTCAAGCTCTGTCTCTCTCTGTCTCAAAAGTAAATAAACACTAAAAAGAAAAAAAAGAAAAAATACTTTTTCTCTTTTGAGGTAGGCTTGTATTGTAATAAACTTCTTAGAACTGCTTTTGGTACATTCTAAAGATTTTGGACCATTGTGTTTTCATTTGCATTTGTCTCCATGTATTCTTTTATTTCCTCTTTGATTTCTTGGTTGACCTGTTCATTGTTTATTAGAATAGTATTTAATCTCCATGTATTTGTGTTTTATCCAGATTTTTTTCTTGTGATTAATTTCTAGTTTCATAGTGTTGTGGTCAGAAAAGATGCATGGTATGACTTCGATCTTTTTTAATTTTTTGAGGCTTGTTTTGTGGGTTAATATGTGATCTATTCTGGCAGATGTTCCATGTGTCCTTGAAAAGAATGTGTATTCTGCTGTTTTAGGAGGGAATATTCTGAATATGTTTGTTAGATCCAACTTTGATCCAACACTTGAATGTGTTATTCAAAGCCACTGTCTCCTATTTGATTTTCAGTTTGGAATATCCACTGATATAAGTGGGGTGTTAAAGTCCCCTATTATTACTTATCACTGTCAGTTACTTCCTTTATGTTTGTTAATAGCTACTTTTTGTGTTTGGGTGCTCTTATCTTGAGTAGATAAACATTTACAATTGCTATTATCTTTTCCTTGGATTGTTTCCTTTATATAGAGTCCTTCTTTGTCTCTTGTTACAGTCTTTGTTTTCAAGACTATTTTGCCTGATGGGGCATCTGGGTGGCTCAGTTGGTTGAACGTCGGACTTTGGCTCAGGTCATGATCTCATGTTTTGTGGGTTCGAGCCCTGCATTGAGCTCTGTGCTGACAGCTTGCTCAGAGCCCAGAGCCTGCTTCAGATTCTGTGTCTCCTTCTCTCTCTGCCCCTCCCCCACTTGGACTTTGTCTCTCTCTCTCAAAAATAAATAAATGTTAAAAAAATTAAAAACAAAAGACTATTTTGCCTGAAGTTGGTGTTGTTATCCTGGCTTCCTTCTTACTCCCTTTGGCATGATAAATGATTTTTCATCCCTTCACTTTCAATTTTTATGTGTCTTTAGGTTTGAAATAAGTCTTTTGTAGGCAGCCTATATATGGGTCTTGCTTTTTTTTTTTTTTAAATCCCCTCCTATATTTTTGGATTAGAACACTTAGTCCATTTACATTCAAATTATTGATAGGAATTTACTTTTTGCCATTTTGTTACTTGCTTTATGGGTTGTTTTTTTAGTTCTTTTCTGTATCTTTCTCCTCTTACTCCCTTCTCTCACAGTTTGCTGACTTTAGTTATTAATATACTTGGATTTCTTTCTGTTTAATTTTTGCATATCTATTACCAGTTTTTATTTGTGGTTATCATTAGGTTTATATATAACATGTTATGCGTATAGCAGTCTATATCAAGTTGATGGCTTGAACTTGTGAACTGTGAGATCATGACCTGAGCTGAAGTCAGACAATTAATGGATTGAGCCACCCAGATGGCCCTTTAAAATGCTTATTTTTGAGAGAGAAAGAAAGAGAGAGAGCATGCATGGTGGAGGGGCAAAGAGAGGGGACAGAGGATCTCAAGCAGGCTCTGTGCTGACAGCAGAGAGCCCATTGTAGGGCTTGAACTCACAAACTGTGAGATCATGACCTGAGCCAAAGTGGGTCACTTAACCAACTGAATTACCCAGGTATCCTGCTGAATACAGTATTCTTGGCTTCAGGTTTTTCTTTTTCAGCACTTTGACTATATCATGCCCCTCCCTTCTGGCCTACAAAATTTATGCTGAAAAATCAGCTGATAGTGTTATAGAGTTTTCCTTGTATATAACTATTCTCTCTTTCCACTTTACAAATTCTCTTTATCACTAATTTTTGCCATTTCAATTATTCTGTGTCTTGGAGTGGACCTCCTTGGGGGTTATTTTGTTGGAGGTTCTCTGGGCATCCAGAATATGGATATCTATTTCATATCAGATATGATATGATTCAGGGCATTTTCAGCTATTATTTCTTCAGTTATATTTTCTGCCCCCTTTTCTCTTCTAATGGGATCCCTATAATGCAAACATTATCACTGAGTTTCCTTAAGTCTATTTGCATTTATTTTCCCTCTCCTGTTCTCTTTGATTGCCTTCAATTACACTATCCTTCAGGTTGCTGATCTGTTTTTTTTCCCCCCTCTAGTGTATTTCTTACTCCGTCTACTGTATTTTTAATCTCAGCCACTGAATTATTCATCATTATTTCTTTTTTTTTTATGTTTTCTCTCTTAGTTTAGGGTCTCACTGGGGTCCTCTACTCTTCTCCAGTCAAGTGAGTATCTTTATGACCATTACTTTAAATTTTCTCTCAAGCATATTGCCTCTCTCTCTCTCTCTCTCTCTCTCTCTCTCTCTCTCTCTCTCTCTCTCTCTTTGTTTAGCTTTCTTGCTGTGATTTTGTCCTGTCTTTCATTTGGGACATATACTTTGGCTTCCTCATTTTGTCTAACATTCTGTGTCTGTTTCTATGTCTTAGGAAAGTCAACTATGTCTCCTGCATCTTGAAAGTAGTGGCCTATAGAGGAAGAAGTCTACCTCTTATAGTGTCCTGCAATGCATTGTCTATGTTCATCAGAACCTGGCACTGCAGTGATGTCTGTGCGTGTTGTGTGTGCCTGAGCCACTTTTGCCTTCAGTCTAGTCATTTGCAATGTCTCTCTTTGCCTGTTGTGGGCAGGATTTTGTTCCTGTGTTGTTAGTGGCCAGTGTGGGACCACTATGGTTGAGTCAGACCAGGCATTTGCCAGAGATGCAGTAGCACCCAAGTGCAGAGTGATTTCCATTGTTATCCTCTGAAAATCTTTCATTGGTGGGCAGGCTCTGTAGTTAAACCAGGTGTTTATCCCCAGCCCACTGCTGGGGTCACAGTCAGACTGGTGTATATTGTTATCTTCCCATCTTCAGGTCAGGAGTTACTTTGGAGTGGTGCTATCCCCTATTTGGGCTTCTTACACCCTGCCTGGCTTGTAGTATCACTTTGCAGGGCTCCACAGTGTGTACTGGAGGGGGCAGGGCTGCAGGAGAACGTGGGTTTGGGGTGAGGAGTGCTAGCAAGGTTTTCACAGGTCTGCTATGAGGAGGGGACCTGGATCTGCTTTAGAAAACTGCTGCCTTATGGCTGGAGAGGGTGAATTCACAGGAGAGTGTAGAGCTAGGAAACACAGTGTCAGTCAGTTCCTCACTGTCTGTTGTAGGAAGGACCTGTATCTGCCCAAAATGCAGAGGCCAGCTGGAGAGAGAGCAGATCTGCAGGAGCACATGGGGGTGGGGCATGCTCTTAGCAAACTAGGTGGGAAGTGTTCTAGCTATGCTAGTTTCGTGTTATCTAGGCTGGAGGGTTGGGGAGAGAAATGGTACCCCACACACACCATGCCTAGCTCTTTTGTTCTTGGAGAAGTTTCCCAAAGATCCCTGCCCCTCCAGCACACACTCTGAGATTAGTAAATAAGTCTCCCTTATACCCCAGGATTCTTCAAGCTGCTGCTTCCATGTTGTATCTCTGTGAGTGTGTTTGTTGTGCTATCTCTTCAAGGATGGAGACTTAGTTTCCTGTTGCCCTCCTGTTGCCCTACCAGACCTGAGCCCACCAATTTTTAAAATTCCAGATGTTAAGCCACACTGATTGTAAGAACTTGTAAAATAAGGTTGCTCTGGTTTTCAAAGCCAAACATTATGAGAATTCATCTTCCCTAGGTGGGTTCCCCATGCCTGGGTGCCTGATGTGGGGATCTATTTCTCTCCACTCTCTGTGTCGATGGCATTCCTTCCTCCTAGGGACAGTCCTGAGGGCCTATTTAGCTCCTCACCCATCTCTGACCTTCCTAACCTCTTCAATGTAGCCTCTTCTCTATATTTAGCTTCAGAGAGTCTGTTCTGCCAATTTTCAGGTCATTTTCTGTGTTATTTACATTGATGTGGGTGTTATCTAGGTGTGTTTGTGAGAAGAGGTAAGCTTAGGATCCTTGTACTCCCCCATATTTCCTGGAGGTACAGGTCACATTTTTTGTAGAGCCTTTAATATCTATAAATCCTGATGGTTTTTTTAGTCCTAGGTCACAGCTTCTCATTCACATTGTTTAAGCCAGTTATTTACCTCATTCCTTAGATGTCCCAGTCTTAAGAAGATCATTTGGTGGTTAGCTTGGTGGTTAGTGGCTGTTAATAGGCATTTAAAACATTTGAGAGAATATAGTACACCCAGGGGGATGATTATGGTTACTATAAGTGGGACAGTTCCCAATATTTGGAGTGTACTTTAAGAACCGTGGTCTCCAAGACCTAAACCAGTCAAACTCAGATAAGTCAAAGATCTCATGGAAGGAGTTACTGTTTTAGACCAAGTTGGCTTATTCCTATGTAATCAAGTTTTAACTTCTCCAGAAAGGTTAATCCAGGCATGGCAGGTGGTGTTGGACACGGCCCAGATCCCTCCTTGCTGAGCTCAAAGATAATCAAGAGCTATTCTATTATTAAGGACAACTTAGGCCAGAGACACTAAAGATTTTTGTTAGGCTGCTATTGCTTTAGAAGATTTTGTAATAATTTTAAGAATTAAGGAGAAATTTTTGATCATAAGTTCATTTACATTTATCCCTAACCAGGGAGATGGGGACCTGCCAAAAGAGGTTTCCTTTTTAACTCAACAAAGTGAATTTAGGGGAGTGACAAATGAGATGTCTTATTTTTCTTATGAAAATTTAAAGGCACAGTTAGATTTTTTTTTTCTTAGCCTGAAATAAGTTACCTTTCTTTTGCAAAGGTCTGGGAGATACTAATGAGATTTCCATCTTTTTAGGCCAATGCCAGAGTAAAGGAAAGGAAAAGAAAGAGAAAGGGTTTTATATTTAGTTGAAGTATGAAGTCTTGATCTGGTGTCTTGGATGGAAGAAGTCCACACCTTGATATTAGTTAATTCTCCTTGTCAATTTGGCTTAGAGGTCTCTAGCATCTTTTAGTTTGGCAGCAGTGTCAGTGGTCAGAAGCACTTGGTAAGGTTGCTTTTAATGGTGCAAGGGGTGTCTTTGCTTTAGAATACCAGTTACTGGGCTATAGACTGTGATGGACAGGCTTTTTTGAATTGGAATTTAGGAACGCTTTTTAAAGCAGTTGATGAAGCCTGAGTATAAAACATTAGAGATTTAACATTAGAAACTTAAACATCAGGTCATACTAGGGTAAGACAACAGATCAGGAGGAGGTTGTGTACTGATAGAATATCAAGAATTTTGTAAGGTTTTTACTAAGGTTTCTATGATGTATTTAGTGGCTCCCTTGATCACTGGAGTTAATGGAAAGTACACTCCAGGTGGGAAACTTTTTTTAGGTTTATTTATTTATTTTCAAAGGGAGAGAAAGAAGCAGCAGGGGAGGGATAGAGAGGAAGGGGGACAGAGGATCCAAAGCTGGCTCTATGCCGACAACAGGGAATCTGATGTCATGCTTGAACTCACGAACCTTGAGATCATGACCTGAGCTGAAGTTAGACATTGAATGTACTGAACCACCAAGGTGCCCAAAACTTTTTTTCTTTTCTTTTCTTTTCTTTCCTTCTTTTTTTTTTTTTTTTTTTACAGTTTCCTTTTGTTTTGTTTTGTTTTGTTTTGTTTTACTGCAAGGACATCAGCCTTAAGCCAAAGAAAGGCTTTAACATATCTAGAAAACATATATACAGTAACAAGAACGTATTGATAACTCATACTAAATGGCAATTGAATAAGGTCCAGTTGCAAGTTTTAAAATTTTATAGAAGTCTCTACACAAATGTCTGTTGATAATTTGAGTCATTTTAAGTGTACTATTGTGGGTGAAGGAATGTAAAAACTGATAAATGGGGTTTGTCAGGGAGCCTGGAAAAACCAAGTGGCTGTTTGGGGCTTCTCACAGTCCTATTTATTGAATTTATAGCCATCATTTGTCTATTAATTTTTTTCCAGGAGCAGATTATTGCCATATCACAAGGACATTAGAATGGTGAAAATCTGATAAAGGGACCATTTTTGCAGAAAACAGAAATGCACTTTGTCTATATATGCCACAATCTTACAAACATAATCTAAAGAAGTCTTAGTATTATTTATCTGGCAATATTTTCTATGTATTTTACATATTAAATAATCTAATTAACAAATCTTTTGGATATTCCAGGTTAAAAAGACCTTTATATATATTTATATATAAATATATATAAACTTTATATACATAAATAATATGTTATATATTTATTTATATTTATATTTATAATATATATTGTATATATTGTTTACATATATGTTTATTATATAATATATATATTTACTATATAATATATATCTTATATATTATATAAATTACATACTATATATTTTTATATATATTACATATATATAAACTTAGTTACTTCAATCTTAGTTCTGACTACTCATATAATTCTTTTCCAAAGCTGCTTTTTCTCACAAACTTTCTACAACTTTCTTTTTCATTTATATTTTATCCTAAATTTTCCTTCTCTATAAACGAGTCTCATTTTAAGAGAAAATTACTTACTTTTCCCTTCACAAAAATGTATTCCCATTTCTCATTTCTTACCAAAAAAATTCTCTTTTTTTCAAAAACACATTTCTTACATTTCTTGCTTACAGAGTTGTTTCCCTTAGTATTCCAGTAGTTTTAATTATATTTATTATAATTCTTAATGCTTAGAAAACTTTTTACCTAGATATCCAAATTTATCTTTAGTTTCTTTGTGATAAGAAAGATACATAAACCTATGTTTAATAATCAATATTTTACTATTTTATCTTACTTGGAAAAGACTTAGATATCCAACAAAATTAACCCAATACATCATTTAACCTAGCAAAACTGCAAAGTTTTAGGTTAACAATATTTTGGAAGCTATTTAAATGTTACCTACAAACCATTTATCTATTCCACTTATTCTTAACAATTACCCAGAAAAAGTTCATGAGACAAACAAAATCAACCATCATTTTAAGTCACTTTTGGTGACAGATTGCAACAGGTAGAATATGAATTTAATAAATTTAAGTAGAATAAAAGTGGGTTATGATGATGAGGTTAGGAACTATGGTGGTGGGGGGAGGATAGGGTGGGTACAGTTCAGAGTTGAGGGCCAAGAAAGAATTCTTGAAGAAGTCTTTGGTGCAAAATAGTGATTTTATTAAAGCACAGGCACAGGACCAGTGGGCACAAAGAGTTGCACTGGTGTTGTAAAGAATGATTGGTTATATACCATGGACTTGGGGGAGGTAAAGTCAAAAGGAAAGTTTCCAAAGAGATTTCATATGCTAAAGACTCACAGATTACTGGAGGGAGGCCTAGCTGTTGTCAAGCTAAGGTTGTTTTTCCTTTCTAGCAAAGCATAAACATTAAGACTATAAGGAGTTTCTGGATTTTAGGCTATTGATAAGATTGCCCTTTTTTGTAATTGTACTAAGATATATGTAAACTGATGGAGACTCTTAACAGTTTAACCATCTGTTTTCTGTCTTTTCCTTTGTCCTTGGGCAGCCAGGAGCTCCTGAGGAATATTACACATATCCCACCTGGGTGGGGGTGCTGTTAGCCTGTACTTTGCCCTCAACTTGCCCCACACTCACTCATCAGGTCGTTTGTGTCATATTTGATATTGATAAGTTGAAATGAGATGTCTATGTTAATTAAACCATCAATTTCAAGCTAACTTTTATATCAGATATATATATTTTTTAGATCCCATGAACCTTAAAAACATTGGGGTAGCTTTTATCTTTCTGAGTTTTAAAATGCTCAATTTTTATAAGTGCTTGTCTTCAAACCAGCTAAATGTTATTTTACAAATTAATTTTAGCAATACCATCTGGAGATAGAGAAACACATTTACAACACAAATATAAACACATGTCAACATACAGTTAGATGCAAACCTTATAGCTTCTGTTTTAAAATTACTGCCATCAAATAGGTATAAAATTTACTAGTTATAAAGGCTGGATGTGACTTTGTTTTTCTGGTAGATGTAATAAATTAAGGTCATATTAATTATACATACATATATATATATATATATATATATATGTATGTGTGTGTATGTTAAGGTTATATTAATAAGTTAATATTTGTGGAGAATATACTTAAGATTTGTATTTGTCCTTGACCAGTTAAGTTTTAAATGGCTTCTCCCCCTTGTTTTTACATCCCTGAAATTTGCATTTTAAAGAGATGGGCTAATTAAAGAATCCCTGCAGAAGACCAGGCAGAACACTGTATATTTACATTATAGAGGCACAGGGGAAAATGCAAGCACTTTCTAGAAGGACTTTTGCTCTTTTAAGGCCAGACTTTTTACAATACTTATAATCCTTTTGAGATAAATAAGGGAGGTTTGGGAATTAGTGAAAAGGATTGGTCTTGGAATTGTTTTTGGAACTGTGTCTCTGGTCCTGTAAAGACTAGAGTTGTAAAACAAGAACAGCTGTTTTTTTAATTTCTCAAAGAATTTGGTTATGCCCTAAATAATATTAAAGGACTGACACACCCATCCACCTATGAGAAAGTCTTTTTTTTCTGCTCTGAATACATTTAGCTTAGGGGAGAAGACCTAAACAAATTATTATCTGGCTTTGAATATCAGCTTTTAATTTGGCCAAAATTCTGATTATAGAGCTATTAAATTTTTTAAAAATATCTTGTTATGTTTTAGCCAGGACAAACAGTAAAGATTTCTAGCAGTATTAGCCCACATGGACCTAAAAGACATTTGCAAAGAGGGTACAAAGGATACTTTTTTTATAGAGTTTAGAGCCACTCTCAAAGATAGCCAAATAAAGAACTGACAACCTGCATGTCACAGGCAGGCAGAAAGCCAAATCTTGTTTTTAGGATGTAAAACAAGACTTGCAAGAAGGAAATAGTTATTCCCAGGAGGAAAGGGATTAATAACCAGCGAATCTGGATTAGGAAAGGAAGGGATAACATGAATTTTTATTTTCCCCTCTCAACTGTGCTCAGGAGGTAATCAATTAAAAACAACAAGTTCTGAGGATTCTTCCTGGGTTTAAGCTTTTTTTTTGGTTTTATTTTTGTTTTGGGTTTTTTTTTTTTCCCCTATGGCTTTTATTTAATCTTTGACCAAAGAATGAAGTATCTGAGGAGGATCTCCTGTAACTTCAGGTGGTTTTATTTTAAAATGTAATTGTTGCTTCAGAGTAGAAAGGCAGTTGAGACAGAAAATTAGTAGACTGAGAACTCAGGTAAAGAAGGATTGAAAGGAGGAGTAGGAGTTAGGTCAGTATTACAATCTTTTGTTTCAGGTACTGTGTGTGTGTGTGTGTGTGTGTGTGTGTGTGTGTGTGTGTGTGTTTTATTAACCTTTGTAATGAATTTTTAATGAGACTATTTTGGACTCTTGAAGCCTTTTGGAGACTTCTGTACACCAGTTAAAATAGACATCCCATTTTGTTTAATTTGGGAACACTATTTTTTAAGTGCACTTTTTAAATGAACAATCTTGTCTTACTGGAACATTCCCCATAATGGCCACTGTGATTTTAGTTTATTTATTTATTTATTTTAATTTTTTCTTGCTAGATATCTGCAACTTCTGGGACTATAATTCTTAGATAAGATAAACAGGTGTGCAGGGAAGTAGTGTGCTTGATCTTTAGAATTCAAATATCTTATGAGCTAAGACTTAAGGTTTCTTAGAGCCAAACCAGTACCCAAAAGGGATGTGCTGCTGGGTTGGGAATTGGGAAGTGTGCCTTTTTGTACAGTTTACTTGAAGTCAGCAGGTGATCTAGTGTCAGTCTAACATATCCTATGACCAACTTATCCTATCATGCAAGCCTGTTTTAAAGTGGCAAGCACTGTAATAACCTTCCAATACTCAACCTATGCACATCAGTTTTTGCAGTTTTTTGGGCTCCTAGATCCCCACTAGAAATAGCCTTTATATACACAAAACAATATAAACATTGGCCTTAATGTATTAGTAGTCCTGCATCCTGGCCATAAAAAGGCCCTGTGAGCCCCACCACCAATTCCTATGAAACCTTACTGACATTTTCCACCCAGGAACTATAGCCTGGAAGGCTAGGGGCTTGAGTCTGCAGCAAAATATGCCAGCTCAACTGGGCTCTGGGCAGAACTGCCAACTCAGCTGGGCTATGGTTATACTTCTCTGCCAGCTCAAGCTGAACCGCCCTGTAAAGGAAAGCCAATTAGATCAGGAGCTCAAATACAAAACAGAGCAGAGCTCAGACTGAGCTGCCTCTGAAATGACAAGATCACAAATTAAAAGGACACATAGATGCCATGCCTCTGTTTCTTGTCTCCAAATGCTGGGGGATGTTCACTTCAGATCCCACCACTGTCACCAAATCTGTTAAAAAACAAAACCAAGTAAGGCTGAAGATCTGATTGGCTTTATTAAATGATTCATGAATCAGGCACTTTTTAATAAGGCATTTCTTAACTCACCTACCACATATAGAGATGCTCTGAGGAGTTGTACAAAATGGAAAGTTTGGGGGCACCTGGGTAGCTTAGTTTGTTAAGCATCAGACTCTTGATTTCAGCTCAGGTTATGATCTCACAGTTCATGATTTCAAGCCCCACATTAGGCTCTGTGCTGACAATGTAGAGCCTGCTTGGGATTGTCTCTCTCTCTCTGTCTCTGTCTCTGTCTCTCTGCCCCTCCCACATGTGCACTTTGTCTCAAAGCAAAAACAAAACCGAATGTTTTCATAGGAAGGAGGAGATTGGATAAGGAAGTTATTAACAGAAGAAAATAAAGGATTATTTTAGACAAGGTCACTTTCCTTTAGGGGAAAGGGCAGGGTGTCTTATCAGGCAGATTGCTTCATCTTCCTTTGGGGGTTGGAGAGGACCCATGTAACTGAGTTTTTCACTGGTGCTGATCAAAACATTCCTGACTGACCAGTTTAGGCTACTTTTCTGTGGGGAGGTTAAAAGTACAATTAGATTAGATACAAAGTCTCAGTGGGAACTTTGTAAGTGACACCATTTTGAGCCTTGGGTCCCCCTCCCCCTTTCTTTCCTAAACAACTAAAACTATTATACCAGCATCCTTTAGATTTGCAAAAATATGAAGATACTTCATAATTTCTAGAATCATATGCCTTTAAAATTTTTCCAATGTAGGATTAGTGATGGAGTTTTGGACTGGTAGGGGTCCAGAGATGATGGCCAAGAAATAATTCTTGAGATGTCTTTGGTGCACAAAAGTGATTTTATTAAAGCAAGGGGACAGGATCCATTGCCAGAAAGAGCTGCACTGGGGTTGTGAAGAATGCCTGACTATATACTATTGAGTTGGGGGAGGTAAAGGCAAAAGGGAGGCCTCCACAGAAGGCTAAAGAGGACTCTTAAGATGCTAGGGTCCTTGCTATTGTTAAGCTAAGGTTGTTTTCCCTCTGATAAGGTATTAACATTAGGATAATAGGGGGTTCCTGGAGAAATGTTACAATTTGTATTTGCCTCAAGTACTTGTCAATGGGCTGCATGTTATAAGGAAATTTAATTTTACTTTCCATTTATTTTTTGCCTTTGTTGTCCATATCACTCTGGAGGAGAGAGTGATATTGGAACTCCAGGAAACTGAGTCTATAGGTTTCTGGAGATTAGGCTAGTGATAATATTGTCTTTTTCTTGTAATTTACTAAGGACATATGTAAACTGATGGAGATTTATGTCCTATATGACTGTCATCTCTTATCAGTGAACCATTTGTTTTCCCCTTTCCTTTCTTACTGGGCAGGCAGAAGTGTCTGAGGAGTGTCACATCCCACCTAGGGGAGAGGGGGGTGTTGTTAGCTTGTGCTTGGCCCTCAGCTTACCTTATGCTCCTTCATCACTAGTATTTCCAAATATGTTTTAGTTCCTCTGTAATAAGAAACCAAAAGTAGATAAACCTGTTTAGTAATTAATGTTGTAGTATTTGTCCTGTTTAGAAAATGATCCAGATAATTATTAAAATATTTGGAAGGCTACTTAAAAGTTAAAAATTTTAAATTTTATTTATATCTATTTAATATACATGTTCTTTATAACTACGTTTAGATTAGAAATAAAAGTTTTACAGGACATTAAACAGCTAACCATCATCTTTATGTTATTTTTGCTGACAAATTGCAACAGATAAACCATTTAATATAACTAGTAAATTCAGGTAGAATAAAAGTTTATCTGCATCATATTCGATGTAGATAACTCTAAAGACATGCCTGTTTTAATTAAACCAACAAATTTAAGCTAGATTTTATACTGAATATTTTTCCAGATCATGTGAACTTGAAAAATGTTTGGGTTAGTTTCTATCTTCCTGAGAGTTTTAGAATGCTCAATTTTTACAAGCACTTGTTTTAAAACCAACTGAATAAAGCTCTTTACAGATTAGTTTTAACAGTGCCATCCAGAGGTATAAAAATATCTCACATCATTAATTTGTGTGGGTGTGTGTGGGTGTGTAGTTCCTAATTTGTGGAGAAAATTTTTAAGATTTCTATTTGTCCCCGGAATTAATCTTAAGGAGGCTATGCTAGAGTTGGGCACAAGAGACATTTTGGAAGTTTGTTTTAAAGAGGCCTCTTTCCCCCCACCTTTTCTTCCCCCCACCTTTTCTTCCCCCATTCATCTCAGATGATTGTGGCCTATGTGTACATTTTAAAGACATGATAAGATGAGTAACTTTAAGGGATGGAGAAAAAATGTAAGTTCCTAGAAGAAGAGCTTCCTTTTCCTAAGGCAAATAATTTACAAGCCTTTTGAGATAAACAGGGCAAGTTTGGGATTGGTAAAGAAATAGGTGAACTTTGAATTTCTTCTAGAGCTACATTTCTAGTTTTTGAAAAGATCTTTAAGATAAGGACAGTTGCTTTTAATTCCTCCAGGAATTGGGTTGTAACTTAAATGACATCAGAGGTTGATCCACTTATCTAACTACATTATCTTCAATTTGCTTCTTTCCTTCTGGATACATAGCTCTAATTTTAACTTAAAGGAGAAGGTGTTTTAAAAAAGATTCCTATCAGGCTTTGAATATCGGCTTCCAATCTGGTTGACATTTGACTGCAGAGCTAATAAAAAAAACAAAAAGAAAACTTTCCAGTTTTCAGCCAGGAGAAACAATAAATATTTCTGGCAGTATTTAAGAACCATCGCTTTGGTGTAAGATGGGTACTAAAGAAGTTGTGAGGATACTCCCTGAGATGCAGAGTTACTCCCAAAGATATTCCCCAAACCCCACAACCAATATGCCCCAGGCAGGAAGACAAAATGAGGCACCATACAACACCCAGTGCTCATCCCAACAGGTGCCCTCCTCAATGCCCATCACCCACTTTCCCCTCCCTTCCACCCACCATCAACCCTCAGTTTACTCTCAAGTTTTTAAGAGTCTCTTATGGTTTGCCTCCCTCCCTCTCTTTTTTTTTTTTTCCCCTCTTCCCCTTCCCCATGGCCTTCTGTTAAGTTTCTCAGGATCCACATAAAAGTGAAAACATATGGTATCTGTCTTTCTCTGTATGACTTATTTCACTTAGCATAACACTCTCCAGTTCCATCCACGTTGCTACAAAGGACCATATTTCATTCGTTCTCATTGCCAAATAGTATTCCATTGTGAGTATAAACCACAATTTCTTTATTCATCAGTTGATAGACATTTGGGTTCTTTCCATAATTTGGCTATTGTTGAAAGTGAGGCTATAAACATTGGGGTACAAGTGCCCCTATGTATCAGCACTCCTATATCCCTTGGGTAAATTCTTAGCAGTGCTATTGCTGAGTCATAGGATAGATCTATTTTTAATTTTTTGAGGAACCTTCACACCGTTTTCCAGAGTGGCTGCACCAGTTTGCATTCCCACCAGCAGTGCAGGAGAGTTCCCGTTTCTCCACATCCTCTCCAGCATCTATAGTCTCCTGATTTGTTCACTTTAGCCACTCTGACTGGCATGAGGTGATATCTCAGTGTGGTTTTGATTTGTATTTCCCTGATGAGGAGTGACGTTGAGCATCTTTTCATATGCCTGTTGGCCATCTGGATGTCTTTAGAGAAGTGTCTATTCATGTTTTCTGCCCATTTCTTCACTGAATTATTTGTTTTTCGGGTGTGGGGTTTGGTGAGTTCTTTATAGATATTAGATACTAGCCCTTTGTTTGATATGTCATTTGCAAATATCCTTTCCCATTCTGTCAGTTGCCTTTTAGTTTTGTTGATTGTTTCCTTTGCAGTGCAGAAGCTTTTTATCTTGATGAGGTTCCAATAGTTCATTTTTGCTTTTAATTCCCTTGCCTTTGGAGATGTGTCAAGTAAGAAATTGCTGTGGCCGAGGTCAGAGAGGTATTTTCCTTCTTTCTTCTCTAGGGTTTTGATGGTTTTCTGTCTCACATTCAGGTCTTTCATCCATTTTGAGTTTATTTTTGTGTATGGTGTAAGAAAGTGGTCTAGGGTCATTCTTCTGCCTGTTGCTGTCCAGTTCTCCCAGCACCATTTGTTAAAGAGACTGTCTTGTTTCCATTGGATATTCTTTCCTGCTTTATCAAAGATCAGTGGGCCATACATTTGTAGGTCCAATTCTGGAGTCTCTATTCTATTCCATTGGTCTATGTGATAGGTATTTCTTATGAGTCTATAGGGTCTCCATTGCCTTCAGCTCAAAATAGTCCATATGTTGGGGAAACTTGCTCTGTACCCCTTCAGTCCTGCCTAGAAAGTTTAAAGAAAATTCACAATCTGGCAGTTAACTTGATTTTTTAAAATCTGCTGTTTTGCTAAGAATATAGAGGAAAAAGTGGATAGTAAGGGATAGAAACAGCATGGGGAGGGAACAGGAGAAGGAAAGTGTTGAAATCTTAGGGGAAAGAATGGTGGGTAGGGCGAAAGGAGGAGGTAGAAGAGGAGGAGTTTGAGAAGAGGAGGAGTTTGTGAGGCTTCAGCCCACATATCAAATTTGAAAGCCTCTCAAAAGACCTCAATTAGCTTTTGAACATTTTGAGTTAACTCCTTGAAGGGAAGCAACCTTTTTAGTATTTCTTTTGTAGGCCTCCAGATGCCAATTAAAATAAGCTTTCCACTCTTTTGCTTTGATTTTTATAATCTTTCTCTTTCCAGTTGTGCACACATAGAATAATTTGGGGATATCAAAAGTGTCCCATTTTAGCCCATGAAATTTTAAATTATCCTGGGTAATGTGATTCTAATAGGAAAAACATTTATAGGACGAGGGCCATAATCTTTACAAAAAAATCCAGCTGGCATTCCCAAAGAAGGTTGATCATTTAGGGCTGTTATAGAGGAAACATTTCCTATGATTTGGAAACAATTTAAGTTTAAAGAAAACATGGCCACCAGAAAATAAGTTGAGCACTCACCAATAAATATCTTGAAACCCAAATCCTCCCCCATTTAAGGGGAGAATGGCATTAGAGTGAGGACAGAACCGGTTAGCTTGCTCAAATAAAGTTGGCCTGAACATTGAGTAAAAGAGGTGTAGGAGGTTCAGATCCAGGAGACCTCACAACTAGAACTCTGAGCTTCACACATTGGAAATGCATAGAGAACAATGGTCTCTCGGAGGCATCATCTTCATGTCCACACAGGCAACCAGGATCCAGTATCCATTGCTCTGGATCCTGTCAGCTATGCCAAGAAATGTCAACCAAGGAAGAATTCACTAAACATTTAAGCAAACAGGCATTTACTTAAGCAATTGGAATTGCAATTTGGGAGACAGCATCAAGTAGAAACCTGACCCCTCTTCTAAGGGAGACAAAAAAGGGGTATAAAGGTGAAAGGTGATGAGGATAGTTCTCATTTATTTCCTCTATGCAAAAAAGGGATTGAAACTAGGTTAACTGGGCTAAATTGGATTAATATGCAAATGAAGGATTGAAATTTATCAAATAGCTTTGGCTCCTTTTCAAGTGAAGAATGCAAACAATTCAGCTGTCATGGTGGTGAGGAAGAAGTTAAGTTCTGGCTGAGGACACATAGGTCCTCCCATGAGGCCATGCAAAAATTCTTAATCCTTTATGGTCTCCTGAGTCTATTTTAAAGGAGACTCTCTTAACTAGGCTTGCTTGCTCCATTTTGAAATCTCTTTTTACAGTGACCATCAGCATGATATAATTTTTGATTGGAGACACATTGCTGTTACATTAAAGCATCCACATTTATTTTGAAAAGCATGACTTTTTCTTATTTTTAAATATATATATATGGCAATATACTTTCCTGCCCTATTGGTCTTGAATTTTATATAAGTGAATGTCTTCCTTAAAATACCCATAATAATACATTCTTTGCTTCCCAGCCCTTAGGGAACAGTGTGCTTTAATTAACATATACATTGCACAAATATCTGCTCATCTTAGTTTTCTGCCTGAAAGGGATTGAAATTTGTTCCACCAAAGAAGCAAAATCAACACACTTGGAGGCTTGGTGCAGGTATATTAGCATTTCAGAGGCTCAAGTGTCATAACTGGTTTAACTAAACAAAGCCATAATGTACATTTCAGAAAACTGCCGGCAAGGAAAATCAATTCTGTATTTCAATTGAATTCAAATAAATTCAGCACCTTGTATCTGTACTCTGCATAGCCCTGCTAGGATTTCTATGAATTATTTGCAATCAAAGTTTTACTTAAGCTTGTTTGAAAAGAGGCATAAATTTACCATTTTTCTTAAACTAAAATGTTTGTCCTCACAGATTTATGGATAGTTTGTATCCTTAAAAGTGACTAATGTTGACCTATTTTTCAATTTAGAACTAGATTTAATTATTATAAATTAAAATTTTAATTATAAATTTACTCATTATGTTTGAAGATGGACTAAATGAACTGGTAGTAGCATATAATGCCTAGAAGCAGATGAATCACTTTTAGTGAAGAAAATGCACCAAATATTAAGTCATGTGTATATTTAGTGTTTCTGTAAATTGATACTGACTAGCCTTCTAAGGGAAGTCTAGAAAGCTAACGGATTGGTGGATTACTATGTAGTACTTAAGCATTGTTTTTCATTTTTATTTTTTTTGAATCTTAGGATCAGACAAGATACTTAGGATAAGGCAATATTATAATATTTGAAAGATACACTGCAGATGAAAAGCTGATAAATTTAAGATCTTATACTTAAGCTATTTAAAGAATATATCAATAAAATATAGTTTTTTAGGTAAAAACATATTTATAGAACTTTTTTTTTCATTAAACTTCTGTTTATGTGGTGTTTTTGCTTCAGTGTAAAACATTTTTTTTTAAATATTTATGTTTGAGAGAGAGAAAGAGAGAGAATGCATGTGCATGCATGTGAGCATGAGTGGGTGAGGGGAAGAGAGGGAGGGAGACAGAGAATCCAAAGCAGAGTCCACACTGTCAGCACAAAGCCAATGCAGGGCTCAAACTCATGAACCTGTGAGATCATTACCTGAGCCAAAATCAAATGCTTAACCAACTGAGCCACCAGACATCCTTAAAACATTGCTTTTTTTAAGAGTTTTTCATTTTAATCCCAGTATAATGTATAGTGTTATATTAGCTTCAGGTGTACAGCATAATGATTCAACAATTCTATACATTACTTAGTGTTCATCACGATAAGTGTACACTTAATCTCCTTCACTTGTTTTACCTGGCACCCACCCCCCGCCCCTGCCACACACACACACACACACACACACACACACACACACCCTTTGGTAACCATCTGTTCTCTATAGTTAAGAGTTTGTTTCTTGGTTTGTCTCTCTTTGTTTTGTTTCTTAAATTCTAGAAATTAATGAAATTGTATTGTATTTGTCTTTCTCTGACTTATTTTGCTTAGCATTATACTCTCTAGCTCTATCCATGTTGCTGAAAATGGCAAGATTTAATTCTTTTTTATGGGTTTTTAAAATACGTATTATATTTATGTATACAATACACACACATACACATATCTTCTTTATCGATTCATCTATCAATGGACACTTGGGCTGATTCCATTGTAACACTACAATAAATATAGGGGTGTATATATCCTTTCGAATTAGTGTTTTAACATTCTTTGTGTAAAAACCCAGGAGTGTGATTACTAGACCATAGAGCAGTTCTATCTTTTTAATTTTTGAGGAACCTCCATAATGGTTTCCACAGTGGCTGCACCAGTTTGCATTCCTACCAATAGTACACAAGAGTTCCTTTTTCTCCATATCCTTGCCAATGCTTGTTGTCTCTTATGTTTTTGATTTCAACCATCCTGAGAAGTGTGAGATGACACTTCATTGTGGTTGGGATTTGCATTTCCCTGATGATGGGTAATATTGAGCATCTTTTCATGTGTTTGTTGGCCATCTGGATGTCTTATTTGGAGAAGTGTCTATCTATGTCTTTTGCTTGATTTTTAATTTGATTTTTTGGGTTTTTTTTTGTGTGTTTTATGTATTAAAGTTCTTTATGTATTTTGAATACTAACCTTTTGTCAGATATGTCATTTGCAAATATCTTCTCTCAGGTTGTCTTATAGTTTTGTTGACTGTTTCCTTCACTGTGCAGAAGCGTCTTATTTTGATGTAGTCTTAATAGTTAATTTTTGCTTTTATTTCCTTTGCCTCAGGAGACCTATCTAAAAGATGTTGCTACAGTTGTTTCTCTGTCAGAGAAATTACTGCCTGTGCTCTCTTTTTATGGTTTTCAGGTCTCACTTATAGATCCTTAGTCCATTTTGAGTTTATTTTTGTGTATGGTCTAAGCAAGTGGTCCAATTTCATTTTACATGTTGCTCATTCCCAACACCATTTGTTGAAAAGACTTTTTCCCATTGCATTTTCTTGCCTCTTTGGTTGAAAAGTAATTGACCATAAAATCATGGGTTTGTTTCTGGGCTTTCCATTCTGTTCTATTGATCAATACATCTATTTTTTGTGCCCATACCATACTGTTTTGATTACTGTAGTTTTGAATTATAACTTTAAATCTGGAATTATGATATCTCCAGCTTTGTTTTTCTTTTACAAGATTGTTTTGGCTATTTGGGGTCTTTTGTAGTTCCAAACAAATTTTAGGATTATTCTAATTCTGTGAAAAATGCTATTGGTATTTTGATAAGGATTGTATTCAGTGTAAAACATTCTTATTCTTTATTTAAAATACAAAATAATATAATTTATCTTGCAAAATACTAAAACTAAAGGCAATTATTCCAATCTATCAAACTTTGAACACCATCAGGGTTGGAGCGTTATACAACTGTAGATGGAGCTACATGAAAACCAGAGAACAGCAACCCTGTTTTGCAACTAGTATATGTGAATTGAGTTTTGGGGGCTGGGCAATGCCCTATAGCTTCCATGAAGGCTATAAATGTTTCCTATATTTTGTATCCAACATCCAAAGAGGAGGACTTGAAATTCTTGTTTTTGTTTTGTTTTGTTTTGTTTTCTCTCTCCTAATGACATCTTTTTAAACTGCCAGAGTATTTTCTCCATTCCCATCCAAGTGATTAGCCTCATTGGCTTGTCCTGTTGTTCCCTTCAAGAGAAGATACAGTATGGAACCATTAAGAGGGATTACCTCTTATTCTGCTAAAGATAAAAGAATGGGAACAATAATGTTTAGGATCCTTCAGTGACCATGCCTCGAGCATAGCCATATGTTCATGCTTAAATTACACACAAATCTGTATGAAGATTTTAGTTTGCAATGTGATTAACAGCAATTCCAAGCACTGGCTAGGCTATGACATTGCCTATTAGTTAAACGATTAATCCCCTGAGTACTTGGAGGCCTGTTCTAGTGGATTTGTTACAATTTACTGATGGGATCATCTTTCAAAGTACCCAACCTCAATGTAAAATGAGAATAATAATGTATTTCTTGCCTAATGTAGTGAGGTGCAATATATTAATTATTGGACTTAAAATTTGGATTCCCTTAGAAAATGCATACACACACATATGCATATATGTATACACATAGATATGTTTTCTCAATTTTTTAGTCATGAATGAAACTTTTCATAAGTTGCTTTTTATTACAATGGCTTTGGATTCTTTCCATTTATGATTTAATAATCAGTAACGAAAGGTTTTCCTCAATTTTTTTACCTCTATTCTTTTAGTTTCTCCGTACTTCTTGCCTTTTCATATCTGCTTTTCTAATTATATGTTTCCTGGCTACTGTTTTTTTGTACATGAATATGATTATGTTAAAAATGTGTTAATTGCAGGTGTTTGGGTAAAGGGTCTGAAAAGAGAACTTGGGTGGAAGCACATATTATTCCATTGTAAGAAAACTATAAAAATAATATCTGTACAGAACATATTTACTATAGGTGAGTAGTTACACACACAGAAGTCTTTGACTGTTTCCCTTGTGCCTTTAAATATATTGCAAATCAATAATGTTTGATACAGAGACATTTGGAGAATTGAGAAATAAATTGAAGTTGTATTTTTAGGAACCAAAACAATAGCAACAGCAAATGAGGTTCAAGTGGTTGTTCATCCTTGAAATGAAAAACAAGCCCATGGAAAATAGACATGGATATCTAAAGCCCTTGATATACTCAGAAACAAAATTCTGATTGGTCGTGTATCAATGGTTTCTTCAGAATTACATTCACCAGATTTTAAATTTACAAGGAATATGCAGCAAAATGTAGCATCTGTCAGATATGGTGTGAACTATTGACTTGAGGTAGTTCATATTTCAACATTAGATTGCACTACATTTCTTTCAATGAGGTCACACTTTTATAAAGCTGGTTTTTCACTGATGTGATAAAAATGAATAGTGAATGAAAATCAATATGGAATAGGAAATAAGGGTGGCAGCATCCAATCTAATTCCAAGGTTGAAATTCCAGGAGCACAAATCCACTTTATATGTAATTATGGTTATTTAAAATATCTTTTAATTTGTGTGTATTTTTTTCCCAAAAGGTTACTAAGTTAAGACATAAATTATTAAGTTGTTTGGATCTCACTACTTTATAAACAGGCCAAAAGCAATACCTAATTATTATAGCAAGCACCATGGAAAAATTACTGAGACACTAAGGGTCCAGGAAATCAAGGAAGTCTGGGAAGTTCTGAATTATACAATTGTAGTATTTGACACGTTGAACAGTTTGAATCTGTTTATTGTTTTTTGAGAATAAACAACAAATGCCAAGTGACACTCTAGGAATTTTTCTGTGGTTGTTGCTTTGGTTTTTTTATTTGTTTGTTTTTCGGAGTGTGTGTGTGTGTGTGTGTATGATCTCTAGATTATGGTGAAATATTCCCAGGTTCCCTGTCTTTACCAATGAATTGAGGCAGTTTTTTCTTAATTAGGTATCAGAGTAGCGTGTTCTGCTTTCCACAACTCCCATTTGTTGTGTGAGATTAATGAGGTTGCTCCATGGTAGACATATGGGCTATAAGCTCATTAGTAGGGAGTCTTGTAAATGATTTGGTTATGAGAAGGAGGGTCCTAAGTAGTTGTAAGGGAAAAGCCATTTCACACTGCTTGATAAAGGAATTGAAACATCTCAGTTTGGGCTAATTGGTTCTTAGACCAATTCAAGAATGTGAAAAATATTCTCCTCTTTGTCCTCATTCCAAGGAATGTAAAAATTAGATCTGTGGGATAGCAGTGTGGAGGCAATTAGCAGTCTCCTTTTCTCTACTCCATCAAAATGTCTTAACTCTTGAGGGTGTAACTCCAATTCCAATGTCTTCCTAAGCCCCTCCTTGATCTCCCAAATGAAATTTTTCAAGCCTTCCTTGTGCCCCCTTTTAGATCAGTGTTCTTAATGTTTATATATATTTCTTCTAGTTTGTAAGTTCATTAAAAATAGGAATACATTCAGGAAGCCTTTGCCAATTCTCCTAATAAACCTCATAATCTTAGCAACCAAATAAGTCTTTGATTTTTCTTCTCTTCTGGAAAACAAATATTAACAATTATGATTGTTATCCATTGCAGGACTTCTTAACCTTATGGCATTCATATAACATAGTAATTTTATGACATATCAGGATAAAATGATGAGGTTATAACTGAGCTGGGGAAGGTTCTGATCATCTCCAAAGTAGAGGGGTATTGATTTCTCAGCACACCTATAATCCATGGGTAGCATGCATGTGCACTTGAGATATTAATTGGTAAGCTGGATTTTATTGTACTTTGGTTACAATAACATCTTGGCATAAATTTCTCAGAAGACAATTTATGTTTATAAGCATTAAAACAAATATGAGTCATTAAATTTATGAAATTCCCATGAAATCTGTTTCAAAATCATTGAGCTTGCTATTCAATGCTGTTATCAAAGAACTATGCAGAACTTGCCAGTAAATCCATCTTTCCCTGGGGCTTCTGTCCACAGAGGTATTTTCTGAGGTAGAGTCAGTCATTGAACACTGGTCTTTTTGAGTTTCCCCTACCATAATCATTTCCCATTCATGGAGTATTTGCTGTACTAAAATCTGTAGCATAGGCCAGGTAAGTAACAGATGAAGGAGCCTGGTCAGTCTGGGTAAGAAGAATAGGAAGTGATGAGACCATGGTGGCCTGGATCACATCATGTTATTCCACTGTTTAAAACCCTCCTGTGGTTGCCCATAGATGAGAATAAAATTCCTCACCATGGCTTCCATGGTTTTATGCTATATACTACTTATTTTTCTAACCTCGCTTGGTGATTCTATAAATATTTATTGAGTACGTACCATATTCCAAATATTTGGAATACATATAGGAACAGAATTAAGATCCTTGCTCTCATGTTGTTAACATCTTAATGTGAGGGGGAAAAATAAAATAAACTATAAAATATGTATAGTAAAAAGAATTTTAGAGGTGATAGGGCTATGGAAAAAAGAAAAAGTTGGGGAACAAAGGGGATTTAGAGTACCAGCAGGAGTGGGGTCAGCAAGTTTTTTTTTTTCTATAAAGGGCCAGATAATATTTTAGGTTTTGCAGGTCATAGGGTCTCTGTTGCAACTGCTCAACCCTGCCTTGTAGCACAAAGGCATGTGTAGACAGACAATATGTTAATGAACAGGCATGGCTGTGCTCCAATAAAACTTTACAAAAACAAGCAGTTGGCCTGATTTGACTGTTGGACTATATTATGAGAATCCTGGATTATAGTATTAAATCATCACTGGGAATGTCCCATTGAGAGGGTAGGATTTGAGCTAAGTTACTTTCTGTCCCAATGTCCTATATAGTTTTAATCATAACATTTGTCACCATGTTAACATGTTTTATTTGCATGTTTATTTCAAGCTTTGTTTCTGTCCCATCCTATGAATATGTAAGTGCAATGAGGGCTGTGAACTGGTCTCTTTTTGCTGGGCATCTAGAGTAGTGTCTGGCACGCAGTAGATATTCACTAAATATTTGTTAATTGATGAGTGGAGAGTAAATGTCATTGCTAACGAGTGCAGCCAATATTCAGTTCCAGCAAATTGTTAACATGAGAGATTGCAACATTAATTGTTACCAGATCTTATAAGCTTTGAAGAGAAGCTAGAAATTCAAATTTTTGCATAAAATCTCTCCATTTTAATGTCTGGGACTAGTAAAAAATAGAAGATCTCTGCACATCAAACTAAATACTCCTATAAGCTAGTTATCTAGAATTTTTGCTCTATACATTTATGGAATAAACCAGTTGATGTTTTTATGTGAGTCCCTTTTCTACACTGTGCACTATGAAAGATGACTTAGATGATTTAAGGTCAGTGACTAGTTAGTAGCATTACCTGGTCGCAACTCACTTTTTATGCGTTCCTACCCACATTCTCACATTCTCTGCCTGTAGGAACAACACATGTTAAAGTTGTATTTACTGTAAGAACAATATGCTATCTTAAGAAAAAGATTTCACAGACTTGATATATAAACTTGTGGAATCTGGGGGCGCCTGGGTGGCTCAGTCGGTTAAGCGTCCGACTTCGACTTCGGCTCAGGTCATGATCTCACGGTCTGTGAGTTTGAGCCCCGCGTCGGGCTCTGTGCTGACAGCTCAGAGCCTGGAGCCCATTTCAGATTCTGTGTCTCCCTCTCTCTCTGACCCTCCCCTGTTCATTCTCTGTCTCTCTCTGTCTCAAAGATAAATAAACATTAAAAAAAATTAAAAAAAAAAAAAGTTAAACTTGTGGAATCTGTATCTACCTGTAGAATAATTCTATTTCACTTACATTTCTTTACTTGGCTTTGTTCTAGAGAGGTGGTTTCCATATCTTTGGATCTCTGTGGTATAATTTTAAGTAAAGTAAAAGTAGAAGGAATCCTGTTTCACTGATTGAACAGTGTAACTTCTAGCACTGTACCTAGCCCATGGTAGATGTTTAGTATGTAAGAATGAATACAAGAAATCTGTACAATCATGGTATTTGAAAAGTAAATGTAACTGGAATAAAAATATCTTGACTATTGTGTATATCTGGTAAGTTATGCAAGCCATAGATGTTGAAAAATCTCTTAACACGAATTCAATACATGGATAATTACTGAATTTATAGTAAATGAAACAAAAATAAATAAATGTGACACTTGAATGACCAAAAGGCCTCAATTCTTAATGTGCTATGTAATAGTAATTATAGATAATATTGTACTTTTGATATGTGATGAATACTAATTATCTTACATTTATTATTATTATTTTAGAATAAAGCAGAAAATTTATTGCTAACATCATGATTGTTCCAAACTCATATGATCTATACAGATTTAACAATGGTGTTAGATTATGGTGAAGTTATCCTCAGATATACTTAGTATTACTAGTGTGGTACTCAATACTTAGTACTACTTATTTCAGATCATTTTCAAAATAAAAAAATGCATGATACTCTAATCTTTGAAACATAAAACAAGGGATCTATTACTGTAGTTTTTAAGTTTATGATGCTTTGCTTTGGAGGCCAGGTTTGAAAAGGGCATGAATGATCTATTTTGGGATTCATTTTTCTAATACTCTTAATACACGTGAATCTACTTGTACGTTTAAGGGAAAAAATTGTCACAAATATTTCAAAATATGTAGATAATATTGAGTATTCACTTCTCAAAATGACATTCTCAATCCTCCGCCTATAGCCAGAACTCTTAGTACATACTGGAATTTTTATTTCCCCTACTTTTACTTTCCTTTTTCTTCTTTTTTTATTGAGCTATAACTGACATATATTAGTTTCAGGTACACAACATAGTGATTCAATATGTATATATTGCAAAATGATCAGCATAAGTTTAGTGGATGGCTATCACCACACATAGTTATAAGTTTTGGTTTTCCTGTGATAAGAACTTTTAAGATCTATTCTTAGCTACCTTCAAATACAAAATACAGTTTATCTATAGTCATTATGCTGTACCTTATATCCCCATGACTTATTTATTTTATAATTGGAAGCTTGTACTTTTTGACCACTTTCACCCATCTCTCCTATTCCTTACCCCCTGCCACTGGCAACTACCAATTTATTCTCTGTGTACATGAGCTTGTTTTTTTTGTTTTGATATTGTACACATAAGCAAGACCATGTGGCATTCATCGTGCTCTGTCTCACTTATTTTACTTAACATAATGCCATCAAAGTCCATCCATATTGCAAACGGCAAGATGCCATTTTGTTAGGGGTGAATCATACTCCGTTGCATGTTTGTGTGCATGCACGTGCACGTGTACCACGACTTCTTTAGTTTTCATCCATCTATTTAGCAATGCTTAGGTTTTTGCCATGTCCTGGCTACTATAAATAATGCTGCAGTGAACATGAAAGTATATATATATTTTCAAGTTATTGTTGTATGCTTTGGATAAAGACCAAGAAGTAGAATTGCTGGATAATAGGATAGTTCTATTTTTAATTTTTTTAGGAAACTCCATGTTTTTTTCCATAGTGGCTGTACCAATTTATACTCCCACCAACAGTGTAGAAGAATTCCCTTTCCCACATCCTCACCAACACTTGTTTTGTTTTTTAACTTTCTAATTTTAATTCTAGTTAACATATAGTGTTATATTAGTTTCAGGTGTACAACATAATAATCCAACAGTTCCATACATCACCCTGTACTCCTCACAAGTCCACTCCCTAATCCTCATCACCTATTAAACCCATACCACCACCACCCTTCCCCTCTGATAACCATCAGCTTGTTTTCTAAAATTAAAAGTGTGTTTTTTGCCTTGACTCTCTCCCTCATTTTTTCCCCTTTGCTTGTTTGTTTCTTAAATTCTGCATGTGAGTAAAATTATATGGTATTCGTCTTTCACTGTCATATGCTGCTTATACTCTCTAGCTCTATCCATGTCTTTGCAAATGACAAGATTACTTTCTTTTTATGGCTGAATAATATTTCATTGTGTATATATACCACATCTTTACCCATTTATCAGTTGATGGACAGTTGGGCTCCTTCCATATCTTGGGTGTTGTAAATAATTCTGCTATGAACATAGGGGTACATGGATCCCTTTGAATTAGTGTTTTTGTATTCTTTGGGTAAATACCCAGTAATATGATTGCTGGATCATGATGCAGTTCTATTTTTAACTTAAGGAAACTCCACACTGTTTTAGACAGTGGCTGTACAAGTTGACGTTCCTATCAACAGTGCATGTGTATTCCTTTTTCTCCACATCCTCACCAACACATATTATTTCTTGTGTTGTTGATGTTAGCGATTCTGACAGGTGTGAGGTAACATCTCATTGTAGTTTTGATTTGTATTTCCCTGATGATAAGTGATGATGATCATCTTTTCATGTGTCTATTGGCCACCTGGATGTCTTTTTTGGAGAAATGTCTGTTCATGTCTTCTACCCATTTTTAAAATGGGGTATTTATTTTTTTGGTGTTGAGTTCTATAAATTCTTTATCTTTTGGATACTAACCCTTTATTGGATACATCATCTGCAAATATCTTGTCTCATTGCCTAAATTGCCTTTTAGTTTTTTTTTCACTTTGCTATGCATAACATTTCTATACTGATGAAGTCCCAATTGTTTATTTTTGCTTTTGTTTCTTGTGCCTCAGGAGACCTATGTAGAAAGATGTTGCTATGAACAGTGTCAAAGAGGTTATTGCCTGTGTTCTTCTCTAAGATTTTTGTGGTTTCAGGTCTCACATTTAGGTCTTTAATCCATTTTGGGTTTGTTTTTATGTATGGCATAAAAGAGTTGTCCAGTTTCATTTTTTTTTTTTTTGCACGTAGCTGTCCTGTTTTCCCAACACCTTTGTTAAAGAGATTGTATTTTTCCTGTTGGATATTCCTGTCCTGCTTTGTTGAAGATTAATTGGCCGTATAATTATGGGTTTTTTCTGGATTTTGTATTCTGTCCCATTGATGTGTGTGCCTTGTTTTGTATCAGTACATACTGGCTTGATTACTACAGCTTTGTAAAATAACTTGAAGTCCCTAATTGTGATGCCTCCAGCTCTGCCTTTCTTTTTCAAGATTGCTTTGACTACTCAGGGTCTTTTGTGGTTCCATACAAATTTTAGGATTGTTCTAGCTCTGTGAAAAATTCTATTGGTATTTTTAAAGGGATTCCATTAAGTGTGTGTATTGCTTTGGGTAGTATGGTATTTTAACAATATTTCTTTTTTCAATCCATGAGCGTGGAATATCTTTCCATTTCTTTGTGTCATCTTCAATTTCTTTCATCACTGTTTTATTATTTTCAGGGTACAGATCTTCCACCTCTTTGGTGAAATTATTTTTGGTGCAATTGTAAGTTGGGTTGTTTTCTTATTTTCTCTTTCTGCTGCTTCATTATTGGTGTGTAGAAATGCAGTAGATTTCTGTACATTGATTTTGTATCCTGTGACTTTACTGAATTCATTCATCAGTTCTAGCAGTGTTTTCTTGGAATCTTTAGGGTTTTCTATATATAGTATCATATTATCTGCAAATAGTGAAAATTTTACTTCTCCTATACCTATCTGTATGCCTTTTATTTATTTTTTTATTGTCTGATTGCTGTGTCTAGGACTTACAGTACTATGTTGAATAAAAGTGGTGAGAGTAGACATCCTTGTTTTGTTCTTGACTGTAGAGGAAAGCTCTCAGTTTTTCCCCATTAAGGATGATGTTAGCTGTGGGTTTTTTATCCATGGCCTTTATTATGTTGAGGTTTTTTCCCTCTAAGCCTATTTTGTTGAGGGTTTTTATCATAAATGGGTATTGTACTTTGTCAAATTTTTTTTCTGCAACTATTGAAAGGATCATATAGCTTCTATCCTTTCTCTTATTGATGTGATGTATCACATTGATTTCTGAATATTAAATAACAGTTACAACCCAGAAATATATACAATTGATCATGGTGAATAATTTTTTAATGTATTGTTGAATTTGGTTTGCTAGTATTTTATTGAGAATTTTTGCATCCATATTCATCAGAGATACTGGCCTATAGTTCTTTTTTAGTGGTGTCTTTATCTGGTTTTGGTATCAGAGTTATGCTGGCCTTATAGAATGATTTTGGAAGTTTTCTTTCCCTTTCTATTTTTTTGAAATAGTTTAAGAATAGGTATTAACTCTTCAGTGTTTGGTAGAATTTGTCTATGGGCACATCTGGTCCTGGACATTTGTTTTGGGGGAGTTTTGTTTTGTATTGTTTTGTTTTTTTTCATTTACCGACTCCATTTCTTTGCTGGTTATCAGCCTGTTCAAATTTTCTATTTTCTCCTGTTTCAGTTTTGGGAGTTTAAATGTTTCTAGGAATTTATGCATTTCTTGTAGGTTGTCCAGTTTGTTGGCATATAGTTTTTCATTATATTCTCTTATGATTATTTATATTTCTGTGGTGTTTGTTGTGATTTCTCATCTATCATTTGCGATTTTTAGTCCTTTGTTCTTTTTTTCTTGATAAGTCTGGCTAAGGATTTATCAACTTTGATTTTACAAAGAACTAGCTCATGGTTTTGATCTATACTATGTTTTTATAGTTTCTAAATCATTTACTTCTGCTCTCATGTTTATTGCTTTCCTTCTGCTGTTTTTAAGTTTTGTTTGTTCTTTTTCTACCTCCTTGACGTGAAAGGTTAGGTTATTTATTTGAGATGTTTCTTCTTCTTCCTTCTTCCTTCTTTATTCTTCTTTCTTTCTTAGAACTGTTTTTGCTGCATCCCAGAGATTTTGGACCATTGTGTTTTTGTTTTCATTTGTTTCCATGTAGTTTTTAAATTCTTCTTTGATTTCCTGGTTGACCTGTTCATTGTTTATAGCATTTTGTTTAATTTCTATGTATTTGTGGTCTTTACAGATTTTTTTTCTTATGGCTAAATTCTAGTTTTATAGTGTTGTGTTCATAAAATATGCATGGTATGATTTCAATTTTGAATTTTTTGAGATTTGTTTTGTGGGTTAATATGTGA
Organism: Panthera pardus; assembly: GCF_024362965.1. Taxonomy (NCBI): domain Eukaryota; kingdom Metazoa; phylum Chordata; class Mammalia; order Carnivora; family Felidae; genus Panthera; species Panthera pardus. The sequence goes on from NW_026526655.1 coordinate 92,184,955, forward strand.
TCTGTTCTGGAGAATTCTCCATGTGCACTTGAAAAGCATGTGTATTCTGCTGTTTTAGGATGGAATGTTATGAATATATCTGTTAAATTCATCTGTTCCAGTGTGTCATTCAAAGCCATTGTTTCCTTGTTGATGTTCTATTTAGATGATTTTTCCATTGATGTAAGTGAGGTATTAAAGTACTTACTATTATTGTATTATTATCAATTTATTCCTTTATGTTTGTCATTAACTGTTTCATGTATTTAGATACTTCTGTGTTTGGTGCATAAATATTTACAATTGTTATATCTTCATTTTGGATTGTCCCCCTTACAATATGGTGTCCTTCTTTGTCTCTTGACACAGTCTTTCTTTTAAAATACATTTTGTCAGATACAAGTATTGCACCTCTGGCTTTCTTTTGACATCCATTTGTATGATAGATGTTTCTCTGTCCTCTCACTTTCAATCTGCAGGCATCTTTAGGTCTAAAATTTGTCTCTTGTAAGCAGCATATAGATGGGATTTGTTTTTTAATACATTATGCACCCTATGTCTTTTGATTGAAGTATTTGGTCCATTTACATTCAAAGTACACACACACACACACACACATATATGTATATGTATATATTTATTGTCATTTTATTACTGGTTTTGTGGTTTCTGAAGATTGCTGATTTTCTTTAGTGATATACTTGTATTTCTTTTTCTTTATTCTTTGAATGTTTATTAGTGGGTTTTGATATATGGTTTTCATTAGATTTGCATATAATTTCATCTCCATATAGCAGCCTATATTAAGTTGATGGTTGTTTAAGTTTGAACCCACCCTTTTATCCTCTCCTTCCAGTGTTTTAGGTATATATTATTATATTTTATATCCTTTTTTGTGAGTTCTTTGATTTTTTTACATAAATATTCATTTTTACTGTTTTTGTGTTTCCTATCTCTATACTGTCAGATTTGGTCTCTCCTTTCCACTCAAAGAGTTCCTTTTAATATTTCTTGCAGACCTGGTTTAGTGTTCATAAACTCCTTTAGTTTTTGTTTGGGAAATTCTTTATCTCTCCTTCTATTCTGAATGATAGACTTGCTGGATAGAGTATGCTTGGCTGCAGATTTTTCCCTTTCAGCACTTTGAATATATCATGTTACTCCCTTCAAGCTTGCAAAGTTTCTGTTGAAAAATCTTCTGTTAGCCTTATGGGTTTTCCCCTGTAAGTTAGTGATTTTTTTTTCTCTTGCTGCTTTTAGAATTTTTTCTTTATCATTATATTTTGCAAATTTAATTACATTATGTATTGGTATCAGTCTGTTTTTATTGATTCTGTTGGCGGTTTTCTGTGCCTCCTGAATCTGGATATCTTTTTCCTTCACAAGATCAGGGATGTTTTCAGCTATTATTTCTTCAAATAAATTTTCTGCCTTCTTTCTCTGTCTTCTACTGGGACTTCTACAATATGAATGTTATTATGTTTGATGCAGTCACTGCATTCTTTAAGTGTATTCTTGTTTTGTATAATTCTTTTCTCTAATTTCATTTATTGTAACCTTTCTCTCCACTATGTTATTCTTTACCTCTGTGTTAAAGGTCTCACTCATGTCATCCACTCTTCTCAAGTTCACAGAGTATCCTTATAATCACTGCTTTAAGTTATTTATCAGTCATATTACTTTTATCTGTTTTGCTTCTATGTCTAGCTGTGACCTTGTCCTGTTCTTTCATTTTAGATAAATTTTTCTGTTTCCTCATTTTGTCTCCCTCTCTGTGTCTATTTCTGTGTGTTAAGAAAATCGGCTGTGTCTTCTGTTCTTGAAAGTAGTGAGTTTATGAAGAAGAGGTCCTGGAGTCCCCTGAACTCCAGTGTCCCCTGTTCACCAGAACCTGGCACTTCAGAAGAGTATCTATGTATGTTGCTTATGCCCTCCTATTGTGTCTGAGTCACTTTTCCTTTCCATATGTGATCTGCACTGATTTTCTGCTTGTTGTGGGCTGTGCTTGCTTTCTGTGGTGTTAATGGGACACAAGCATGCCAGCTCTTGGGGGACATACCCACCAAGGAACTTGGGAGAAGTGGGGTGGTATTAACAAAATGTATGGTAGGACACTGGTTCTATGCCTGATCACCTGAAATGCTGTGTTGGCTGGAGACTGCGTGCCATGGCAGCTAGGGATGCACAGCTGGGCAAAAAATACAAGGGTGGATGGGGGCACACAGCTAAGTAGGACATGGTAGATGGGTACTGAGATGAGCTCAGGGCCGAGGCCAGCAGTTCTGGAATGGGTGAGTCCTCAGGGGAACTCAGGAGAGTGGTGCACTCCTAGTGAGTTAGGTAGCAAGTGTCTGTGCAGCCCTGCCTCCAACAGGTATCTCTCCAAATTCTGGGGGATAGGGTAGGAAAATGGTGCCTGCCTGCCTCATTTATAAGGAAGTCCCTCCCAATACTTAGGAATCAGTATGAACAGACCTGTCTCCTGTTTTTTCCTGGAATTGTGTAAACTGCCATTTTTATGTTGCTTGTTTATGAAAGCTGCTGTCTCTATAAAAGTGGTAGTCCTGCTATCATTTGCCCTACCTGCTTGTCCAGAGCTAAGTCAGGTGACCTCCAAAGCTCTGGGTTCCTAGCCCTATTGGTTTTACAAACTCACAGAATTCAACTCCTCTGGGGTTTGTTTGTTTTATTTATTTGTTTGTTTGTTTATTTATTTATTTATTTATTTATGTTTTTTAAAGTTTATTTATTTATTTGAGACAGAGACAGCATGAGTGGGGGAGGGGCAGAGAGAGAGAGAAGGGGAGAGTGAATCCCAGGCAGGCTCGACACTGTCAGCACAGAGCCCCATGTGGGGCTCAAACCCATGTAGCCATGGAATCATGACCTGAGACAAAACCAAGAGTCAGACGCTCAATTGACTGAGCCACCCAGGTGCCCCCAACCCCTCTGGTTTTTAAAGACAAATGCTATGGGAATTGGTCTTCCCTGTGTGAGCTCCCTGTTCAATGGCCCTCTCTGCACTCCCTCCTTCCTATGGGCAAGCTTTCTGACCTTCCTAACTTTTCAGATGCAGGTTCTTCTCCTTACTTAGTTGTTGTTAGATATTTATAATTGTTATATCCTCTTGCTGGATTGATTCCTTTATCATCCTATAATGTCTTTCTTTGTCTCGTTATAGTCTTTGTTTTAAAATCTATGTTGTCTGGTATATGCATTGCTACCATGGGTTTTTGTATTTTCTGCTTCCATTTCCATTGAGAAAGTTTTCCCATCCCTTAACTTTAGATTTGAGGTATGCCTCTTGTAGGCAGCATTTCAATCAGTCTTTATTATTATTAATTATTACTAATATTATTACTTATCCCTTCTGCCACCCTGTGTCTTTTGACCGGAACATTTAGGCCATTTACATTTAAAGAGATTTTTGATAGGTTTGTACTTACTATCATTTAAAAAATTGTTTTCTGTTGTTTTTTTAATTCTTCCTTGCTTTCTCTGTGATTAATGTGCTTCTATAGTGTTATGTTTTTCTTTCTCTCATTTTTTTTCTTTTTCCTCTTCTCTTCCTGTTTTACTCTCTCCTCCACATTTTATGTATATGTTGTCATATTTTACATCTTCTTATTAATAATTTTCTTAATGCTAATTATGGCCATTTCTTGCACTTGAAGTCCTTTTATCATTTCTTATGAGGCTGGTTTACTACTGATAAACTCCTTTTCTTTCTTTTCTTTTTTTTTTTTTTTTTTTTTTTTGGTCTGGGAAACTCTTATCTCCTGGTCAAATATGAATGATAACCTTGCTGGGTAGACTATTCTTCTTTGTAGATTTTTTAGATTTTTTTCCTTTTATCACTTTGAATATATCATGCCACTTCTTTCAGGCCTGCAATGTCTCTGCTGAAAAAGCAGCTGATGGTCTCAGAGGTTTTCACCTCAAAGGTAACTTTTTGTCTCTCTCTTGCTGGCTTAAAGATTCTTTCTCTTTAATCTTTGGCATTTTAATTATGTGCTATGGTATGAACCTTCCTGGGTTCACGTTCTTTGAAATTCTTCATGCTTCTTTGATTTGGAGTCTATTTCCTTCCCAAGGTAGGGAAGTTTTCAGTTATTATTTTTTCAAATAAATTTTCTACACCTTTCTCTCTTCTTCTTCTTCTGGGACCCCTATAATGCAAATGTTTGTTTACTTGATGTCCTAAAGATCTTTTAATCCAGCCTCATTTTTAATTTTTTTTTCTCTTTTTTCACTTCAGCTTGTGTTTTCCATATCCAGTTTTCCAGATTGCTGATATGTTTCTCTGCATCCTATAATCTACTTTTGCTTCTCTCTAGTTTGTGCTTTTAATTTGTTAGTCTTCAACTCTGATTAGTTCTTTTTAATATTTTCCATCTCTTTATTGAAGGCCACTGTTTTCTGTAGCCTGGTTAATATCTCTATGATCATCTCTTTAAATTCTTTATCAGGAATATTGCTTATCTCTGTTTTATTTAATTCCTTTTTTGAGGTTTATTTTTGTTCTTTTTGGGGGGAGCATATTCCTCTGTTTCCCCATTTTGCCTGAATTGGTGTTTGTTTCTATGAATTGGGCAGAATGGCTACTTTTCCTAAACTTGAGGGAGTAGTTCCCTATATAGACTCTATGAGTTTGGTGACTTTTGCTGCCTGACTGAAACTGTGGCAGTATATGCTAGCTAATCTTTTAAGTCATTGCTTTTTATAGAAAAGAAAATAATAATAATGAAAGAAAAAAATGAAACAAAATAATAAAAGAAGAAAAAAGAGAAAGTGAGAAAACAAAAAGCACAAAATTAAAACAAGACAAATTGAAAAATACAGTAAAACCTTGGATTGGGAGTAACTTGTGCTGTGAGTACTCTGCAAGATGAGCAAACATTTTTAATAAATTGTAACTTTATAAACGAATGGTGTGTATCAATACAAGTAGTACATGATGCTGAACATCACATGATAACAACTGAACCAATGGTTCTTGAAATTCGCTTTGATATACAAATGCTTTGGATTACAAGCATGTTTCTGGAACAAATTATGCTTGTAAACCAAGGTTTTGCTGTAAAATAAATAATTAAAAAGCATACCAAAAAATTTAATAAAACAAAGCAAACAACAACAACAAAACCCATACAAAACCTGTGGCTTATTTTCTGTGCTCCAGCACCACAGAGGCTGGTGTGGGCTTGAGGACCCTGGACTTGCTGATGTCTCAAGCTCACTGTGATCTGGACACTGTTCTGGTCTGGTCTTTTAAGGTGGAGGTAGAGAGAGTGTCTCCACAACTCCTTGGCCCTTTTAAACTTCAACTTTTTTCCCCCCTATGTTCCATCATGATTTGGACTGGTCTAGGCTTAAGGATCCAGAGCTTGCTGAGGCCATAAGATTGCTTTGATGATTGGAGCCCCACCAGCTATGGCATAGGGACCTGTCCAAATGGTATCCAGAGTTTTTTGGCCTAGGCTTTTAAAGATGGAGTGGGAATGTAAACTTGTGCTGTTCTCCAGTTCCTCTTACCTGGAGAGCATTCCTGTAGCTGCTCTACTGCTTGGCACAGTAGTTCTAGTGTCGTCTCTTTTGGATGCTAGTTGCTCTTTTAAGCCGTTGGCTTTTTTTTTTTTTTTTTTTTTTCCTGTGCATAAGGACAGAGGAATCTCTTTCCAGTCCCTGAGTACCATGCTTCCCCACTGCTATCCACAGTGGGGTTCCCTTCATTACTGTGTCTCTGCATGTCTTGCTGTTCTCTTGCCATTCTCTCTGTGGTTGTTTAGTAGCTGTTCTTTTAGCGCTTCACTCTTCTCCAGGAGGAATTGTTTTATTAATAGGTGCAAATTGGTGTGTTCCATGGAGGAGGTGAGTTCAGAGTCTTCTTTCATTGCCATCTGGGACCAGAACTATCTAGCTGCTCTTTTAAACTGTTTGTCTGTCTGTCTTGTTTGTTTTTCTGTGCCTCAAATCAGACAAATCAGCTCATGGCTCCTCAGTACTATTCGTCCTAGCTGTAGTTTTCAGCACAAGGTGTGAGGGTTTCCTTAGTTAACTGTGTCTCAGTCTTTCTTGCCATTCTCTATGTGGTCTCTTGCTCTTTTTTCATATAGAAACAGTTTAGTTAGCCCTCTAAATAGATGTTGATTTGGTGTCTGTGAGTTCAGGGTCTTGGACTGAAACTGGGCCCACAGTCTTTGTTTTAAAGTCAATTTTTTGTCTCAAAGTATTATTACTCCAGCTTTCTCTTTGTTTCCATTTGCATGGAATAGATCTTTCCCCATCCCTTCACTTCCATTCTTTGTGTCTATGGGTCTGAAGTATGTCTCCTGTAGGCAGCACATAGATAGGTCTTATTTTATTGTCCATTCAGTCACCCTATCACTTGATTGTTGCAGTTAGTCCATTTATATTTAAAGTAAATATTGATAGGTATGTTCTGATGGCCATTTTGTTAAATGTGTTTTCATTATTTTTGTAGTTCTTCTCTCTTTCTTTCTCCTTTTCTTGCCCTCTTCCCTTGTGTTATGATGACTCTATTCCATGTTGTACTTAGATACCTTTCTCTTTATTTTTATTTTTTGTGTCTGTGTATTATAGGTTTTGGTTACAATGAAGTTCATATTTAACAACCTATGTGTATAGCAATTTCTAGGTAATAGTCATTTATGTTCGAATACATTCCAAAGCACAAAATTTTACTCTTTTCTCCATGTTTTGTGTATATGACGCCATATTTTATGTTTTATTTTATGTATCTCTTGACTGATATTTGTAGATATAATTTATTTTACTACTTTTGTGTTCTAATTTTCTTCCAGTTATGGTCCTGTCTTGTCCACTTACAAAAGACTTTTCACAAGAAATGTTAGTGCTGATTTCAATAGAGATAAAGTTCTTTAACATTTGTTTGCTGGGAAACTCTCTCACTCTCTCTCTTTCCCCTATTTTGAATAATAACCTTGTTGGATAGAGTATTCTTGGTTACAGCCTTTTTTTTTTCCCTTTCCTTTCAGTACTTTAAATATACCATGACATTTCTTTCTAGTCTACAAAGTTTCTTCTGAAAAGTCAGCTGATACTCCTATGGGCTTTTCATTGTCTATAACTATTTGCTTTTCTCTTGCTGCTTTTAAGTTTCTTTATCTTTTATTTTTGTCATTTTAATTCTATTGTTTTAGTGTGGACTTGCTTGGGTTTATCTTGTTTGGGACTCCTTGTGATTCCTGAACCTGGATGTCTGTTTCCTTCCCCAGGTTACAGAAGTTTTCAGGTATTATTTCTTCAAATAACTTTTCTGTCCCTTTATCTCTCTCTCTTCTCCTCTGGGACCCCTATAATGTGAATGTTACTATGCTTATTGTCTCAGAGTTACCATAAACTATCCTTTTAAAAACTTTTTTGTTTTTCAGCTGGTTGCTTTCCATTACCCTGTCTTCCATATTGTTGATATATTCTTTTGCATCCTCACTCAAATCTACTACTGTTTCGCCTAGTTTATTTTTCATTTCAGTTATTGTATTCTTCTGTACTGTATGGTTCTTTTTTTATATTTTCTATTTTTTTGAGGTTCTCATTGAGTTTTTCAACTTTTCCTTAATTCTGTTGATTACCTTTATGACCATTATTTAAACTCATATCAGGTAGATTGCATGTCTCTGTTTTATTTAGCTCCTTTTTGTGGTTTTTGTGGGTCTTTCATTTGGAACATATTCCTTTGTTTTCTCATTTTGTCTGAATCTGTGTTTGCTTCTATGTGTTAGGTAGGTCAACTATGTCTCCTGGTCTTGCAAGTAGTGGCATTATATAGAAAGATCTTGTGGTGCCCTATAGCCCAATCCTGACCCTGGTCCCCAGGACAAGCTGTTCCACTGATGTACCCTGTGTGGGCTGCATGTGCCCTCCTGTTGTGGCTGAGCCGCAAGTGCTGGTGGTGTGTTTATGGGCGGGTCCTGTCCCCTTCCTGGCTGACTGAGAATCTCTGCTGCAAATGTTTTTTGTGGGCTGGTGGGCAGGGGGCTGGCCCTCAGCTAGACTGGCTGCAATGGTAGGCTGCAACTGCTGTGTGCACCCTGGTTGATAGGAACTTCCCCCTGCAGAGCTGGCTGAGAGGCCCAGTTGCAGCTACTCTGTGTGTGCTGGTGGGTAGGGTTTGCACACAACACTATTAGTTGAGAGACCTGGCTGCAGCCACCACAGACTTGCTGTCAGGTGGGGCCAGCTCTCAGCCTCACTGTCTGCAATATCTGGTTGCTACTGCCATGTGTGCACTGGTGGGTAGAGCCTGTCCCTGACTTGATTAGCTGTGAGTCCTGGGTGCAGCTAGTGCAGGAGTCCTGCTGGGTAGGATCAGCCCCCCTCCACTTTGGAGTGGGGGCAGCTTTAGCGCATCAGTCCCAAGTGAGACTGCCTTCTGGGTGTGGTTGGACACTTTGAGGAGACACTGGTCTGAACTGAGTCTGCCTGCTGGGTGTAGTGGGGCAGGAGTCACTTTGGAAGGGTACCTGCTGGGGTGGGTGGGCTGGGTGGGGCGGCTCTACATGGGAATGATGCGGAGGGCAAGCAGTCCTGGCAAGATAAATGGAGGGTGTCAGAACAGGCCACAAGCATCTGGCTATCCAGGATGATGGGGGATGAGAAAAATGATGCCTACTAGCACTTCTATTTCCAGAGAAAGTTCCTATAGATCCCTGCCCCTCTGGCACATGTCCTAAAATAATTAGTCAGTACAACTTCATGTATAAGCCAAGTCTGCTTTTCAGACTATTTCTGTGCTGGGTCTCAGGCCAAGTGATAAAGTGTACTGGCTCTTTAAGAGCAGAGACCTGGTTTCTCTGGCTCTCCCACAGTTAAATCCCACTGATTTTTTTTAATTAAAAAAAATTTAATGTTTACTTATTTTTGAGAGAGAGAGAGAGACAGAGCATGAGTGGGGGAGGGGCACAGAGAGAGGGAGACACAAAATCCGAAGCAGTTCCAGGCTCTGAGCTGTCAGCACAGAGCCCGACACAGCGCTCAAACTCACTGATGGTGAGATCATGACTTGAGCCAAAGTCAGATGCCTAACCAACTGAGCCACCCAGGGGCCCAAAGTCCCATTGATATTTACAGGCAGAGTTAGGGGTACTCATCTTCCCTGTGCAGGTTCCCATGGCTAGGAATGCCCAGTGTGGGGATTTATCCCCTAGCTCTTTCATGCTTATGATATCCCTCTCAGTTGTGTGTTGTGTGCTGCGGGCTTGGTTCCTGGCCACATATGGCCCTTTTTATATGTCTTTATTTTTATGATGTTAGCTATAACACTAGCTCTAACATAGATACTTGATGAAGATCTGTTGTGCCCATCTCCAAGTATTTTTTTTAGAATGAGGTGCAATACATGTAGTTATTAATTTGGTGTGTCCAAATGGGAGGAAGTTAGCTCAGGATCCTCCTACACTGCCTCCTTCCTGAGATCTTTTTGTTTCTTGATGTAAGCCTTATTATGATATATGCATTATCACTATTGGTTTGTACAGAGCATGTTTATTTAATCTTTATGTATGTGGGGATTTTCCAGTTTTCTTGTTGTATTTGACTTCTAGTTTCATACTATTGTGGTCAGAAAATATGCTTGAAATGATTTCAATCTTGAAGTATAGTTATTTTGTGTGAGAATGTTCCATGTGTGCTTTGAGAAGAATGTATATTCTGCTGCTTTGGGATAAAATGTCCTGTATATGTCAAGTCCATCTGGTCTAACGTGTTATTTAAGGCTAATATTTCCCTTACTGATTTTGATGTATCCATTGACGAAAGTGGGGAACTAAAGTCTCTTATTATTGTATTGCTTTTCCTCCCTTTACGTATATTAATAATTGCTTTCTATATTTTAGGTGTTCTATGTTGAGTGCATAAATATTTAGCAATTTTATATACTTTTGGGGTTGACCCTTTTATCATTATGTAATGATGTTCTTTGTGTCTGATTATAGTCTTTGTTTTAAAGTCTATTTTGTCTGATGTAAGAAGAGCTATCCCAGGTTTTGGTTTCTACTTGCATGTAATCTCTTTCTCCATCCCCTCATTTTCAGTCTGTGTCCTTGGATCTGAAGTGAGTCTCTTATAGGCAGCATATAGATGGGTCAATGACTGCTATTTTAAACACTTTGTCGGGTAAATCACTTATCTATGTTTCATTAAGGTATTTTTCTGAAGTTTTATCTTGTTCTTTCATTTGGAACATATTCCTCTGTTTCTTCATTTTCCTCAACTCTGTGTTGGTTTTTATCCATTCGATAAAACAGCCACCTCTACAGTCTTGAAGGAGTGGCTTTGTACAGATGAACGTTTTCAATTAACCCTGCTAGTCTGTCAAACCTTTGTGATTGTCCAAGCAGCCTACTTATTTCTTAGTGGCTCTCATTAGATGAGGGTCTACCAAGACTTGTTAGTGTCCCAAAGGCGAGGATCTCAGACAGCATTTAGATTCAAATTGATTGGAAGCTGGAACCTCAGGCAGCAGCTTTTAAAGTATGCAAATGTATCTCTTATAGGAAAAGACTAGGAGATGGGCATTTCAGTCTCTTCCTTCTCCGCTGAGCCCTGGGGTAATAGCAAGTTAAGTACTGCTTGTTGTTTGATGCCTTTTCATCAAACCTATGAACACAAGGCTCCGTGGACACCAGAATCAGGTGGTCAGGAGGCCTCCCCTGGGTTGAAGCTACAACAACCAGGGCCCCAGATGTATATACAGTCTCCTTTCTAGAAGATACTGGTTACCTTAAGGCAATGGGAGAGCATAAAGATGGTGTCCACCAGCTTCCATGGTCTTTGTATTTTTGTAGGCCCCTCTATGTATGTTAGATACCTGACCCTCAAGTCAAAGATTTTAATATAAGCAAATAGCTTCTTTCATAGCAAGACTGCTGCCTATATGCTGTGGCTTGGAGGTTAGCCATGGTGGGTCTGTGTGAATCGTTCAAGAGCTAGTTCTCAGTATTTTTAGTCTTGTAGGCCTTGTGGATGCAAGTCCCATTGTCTTTCAAAGCTAGATGTTTCAGAGTGTCCATCTCTCAGGTACAGCTCTTTAAAGCTGGAGTGCCTAAAGTGAGGTTCAAACCTTTACTCCTGTGGGAGAAACTTGGGGATGTGAGTTCCCTTCCAATTGTGGGTCACTGACCACATGGGGTTTATGGTGAGATTGTGTCTCAGCCTCTCCTGTTTCGATGTTTATATTTTCTCATGTGCCTGATGTGTAGGAGTTGCTCAGATATTTTTTGGGTTTATTTCAGAGGAAGCTGTTCCATAGAAAGGTCTGTATTTGGTGTGTCTGTAGGACATTTTAAACCATAATCTCATTTGACATTTATTTTAATGTCTAACCTGAGATAAAAATGATTTCATTATCTTTATTTTGTGGGTCAAACAAGAGATAATTTGTCATCTTTATGCTGGACCACACACAGGTAAAGGGCCCAGCCAAGATTTCATTTCTGAAGCAGGGTCTCTTGACTGCTGATGATTTTATTTAAGAGAACTTATTAGAGGCCAACTCTAGGGGTTGTTTCCTTAGTCAGACTATTGATATAAACCATCCTATTTTCATTTACTTTTTAAAAACCATAGTGCCATTGACAAAACCAGTTAGTCAGTGTTAAATGGTTAACAGAAGTCAAAAGTATAAATGAAAACACCCTCTTTCCACATCACATTTCTAACATTCCCATTTTCTTAAGTCATTTTACACATCAGCATTTGCCTTATTTCAGTGGTTTGTTCTAATATTAACTGAGCTTTAAATATTCCTTCAGAGCTACTCTGTGTAATTGTAGTTGGCTCTATTTCATATTGTTAAGAATGTGGAATAAGAATCCTTTCCTCTGTCAGTGATTTCAGCTGTCAACCCCTACAACAGTGACACAGGGAAGCTGTCACTAAAACTGTTTTTGTCAAAGCCAAAGGTATTTCATAAGTGAATAAATTTAGAATAGGCAACATCTCAGTCTCTTGAGCACTTTATTTGTTATAAATACAAGTCAATACCACAAGATGGCACCTTCTTACTCTCAACATCTACAATTACAAACAATTATCTTCATAAAATGGTTTCAGCCTTTTAATGTGTTTAGATATTATTGAAACCTTATAAAAGCAAGACTTGCTACAAACAGGATTGGTGTTCGATGTATATTAAATGAGGTCAGATAATTAAATTCAAAAGAAGAATTTATAAATATTCAGATAAGAAAATTGAAATTACAAAAGCAGAGTTTGTCGTCATTAAACTGAATTACAACTGTGTATGGCATAGTACTATATCTACATGGCTAAGTTTCTGTTAAAATACAGTTTCAATAATCAAATAATCTACCTCATTCTCCAATATAACCACCTAACACTCAATACAGATTTCATTCAGAAACCACCTAGCTTTCATCTAAACCAGCAATTACACCCACTCCACTCCCCACCCCCCCACCTCAACAAATGCAATCCGTGAAGTGCCATCATCCCCTGGCTACAAAACAAAGTACAATATTTAAAGGTAAAAACTCAGAGAATTTCTGAAATGGTAAGCCATTCTCTCTGTGTTCATGAAAATAGGCAATCCAATTTGAAAGTCTTTGAACCAATGTAAACTCTAGAAAACTCAGTGTTGAAGTATGGGAAGAATAAAGACTTGCACTAATATAGTGCGTAACAAAGCAGTGTCAGGCTCGTCATTTACAGTAAACGCCTTGATTCGACTTTCCTCCAGATTGTCATCATGCTGCTGAAGATAAAGTTTATGGGAGTCTGTGGGAATTCCATCATGTTTTCTTCTTCCCATTTCCAAACAGGAAGAGAAGGGTTTTTCAGGACCCTTGGGAGAATCAAAAAAGTAAACACACACCCACAAACAACTTGAAAGCAAAATGGCAGACCTAATAATCCTTGACTTCATGTCCAAATGAAGTTGAGGCAATATTACTTTCGCAATATTTGCATTCTGCCCAATGTATCACATCATGAGATTCCTCAAAAAACTGAGAAGTCTGAGAGCTACAAAAGAGAAAGCGGTTAAGGCAGTTGATGTCTACATTTGGATTTCTTTTTCAGGTTACATGTCTAAGTCTCCATCGTAGGCTAAGGTCAGAGGCTTCTGTTGGGGAGGTGTGCTTTGATGTGGTTTTGGCTTCTTGCTGCAAAGGGAAAAGAATTCCTCAGATAAAAATGGTTCACAGAGTTCTGTTTGATCTGCCAAAAACTATTGTGAGGTATAGAAATTCAAGCAGCTAAATGACAAAAGATTGAGCGCTCTGAACCTGTGGCTTTGTTTTTTGAATACTTTACCCCTATTTTAAGGGGAACTTGTCATTTTTTCTAAATCTTAAAAATGGTTTCATGGAACCAGTGAACGTGGTAGAGGGCTACTTTTCTTGTTCTTGTTTATACTCAGTAATGCCAACATCTGCTGTTCACTAATTCCTAAGCTACTGTGACCTGCATGCACATCAGAGATGTTTAACATGAGCAGCTGGAGCAGCCAGGCTTCTGTGCCTTACCCTGGTCTCGTTTTTAAGTAAACACACTTCTGCTCTTGCCTGAAGCCTGACATTTAGATGCCATGTAACCAGAGTCTGGCAGGACACTTTCTCTGATTCTGCAGAGCCGCTCACACCTGGTCTCCGTTTTACCGCAGGTTGACAACTTTGCCAGGTCAGGGAGGGCTGCTCTTCCTTCTCAGAGAAGCTGAGGTTGACTAACCTTGGTAAATCACACAGTGATGGCCCAGATCTGGGGCAAAACAACCTGCATTACACTCTGAGTCTTAGTATGGGTGAAACTCAACTTACGTTGATGAATGTTAATAGTTTGAATTTGGCCACATGGTGCCCCACCTCTACCATAAGGCCTGTCTTCCTTTCTCAGTACTTTTGCATTCTCAGGCCTTCAGTGCCCAGGTCTTGGGGGTTGTCCTTACCAGCAGAGAGGCAATTCTTTCCTTGTCTCCAAGTTTATTTTAATAGCATCTATTATTTTTATTAATGTTTATTTTTGAGAGAGAGAGCAGAAGCAGGGGAGAGGCAGAGAGAGAGAGGGAGACACAGAATCTGAAGCAGGCTCCAGGCTCTGAGCTGTCAGCACAGAGCCTGATGCGGGGCTCGAACTCATGAGCTGCAAGATCATGACCTGAGCCGAAGTCAGATTTTAACGGACTGAGGTGCCCCAAATAGCATCTATTATTGGAAATATACTAACTGCCAAGCCCTGTGCTGAACATTTTACATCTCAATAAATCCCAGAACAATCCTAAGAGAGGGGAAGCATTGATTTTTTTTTTTTTCATTACAGAGAAGGACTAGAAAGGTCACTTACCTTCCCTCAAGTCACCAAGTGGCCGAGCCTGAAAACTAAGCACCTCTAACACATAGGCCCAGGCCCAGGCATCAACCTCTTCAGTGCACTTCCTCTGTATCCATGTCATTAACTTGGCACTTGGTAGAAACATTTTGGTGTGTACATGGGAATTTTCATACTTTGAACTTAAATTAGAAACACATTTTAATGTGTACAGTTCGGTGGCACAATGTTGTGTAACCATCATCTTATCTAGTTCCAGAACATTTTCATCACCTAAAGAGAAACTCTATACTCACAGAAGTAGTCTTCCTATTTCTCCCACACTCAAGCCCCTGGCAACCACTTAAACTTCTGCACCTTAGGGGTTTGCCTATTTTGAATACTTCATCCAGATGGAACCATTCTATATGTGGCTTTTGTGTCTGACTTAAAATGGAGAATTCTGTATTACATGAATTTTACTGCACACACACACATGTGCGTGTGCTTGATAGAATTAAAATGGTTTTAAGGAGAATCACCTAGTTTAAATGCTCAAGTTCTAAAAGTATTTTTTTGGTTCGATAATGAATCAAAAACAAGAAATGAAAAAAATTTTTAAATCACTAGAAGGGGGCACGTTGGTGGCTCAGTGACTTAAGTGTCCGGCTTCAGCTCAAGTCATGATTTCACATCTCATAAGTTCTAGCCCCGCATCGGGCTCTGTGCTGACAGCTCAGAGCCTGGAGCCTGCTTCGGATTCTGTGTCTCCCTCTCTGCCCCTAAAAAATAAATGTTAAAAAACTTAAAAAAAAATCATTAGAAGGAAAACCACAGATGGCATCTGTGTTCCTGCCTGGCAGCTGGGGTGCAGTGGGTGCTCAGTGGGTTATGAGGTGAGGCTGGGCATGGGCTACACAGAGACACCTTCCAACTAGGGAAACTGAGGAGAGGAAGGAACCTGCTCTAGCATCCTCTGTCATGGGAAGCCTCCAGTTTCCTGCTTCTCAAAAGCTTATTCATTTTGTCATTATTAGAATAATAGTCAATGTAACTTTAATATAGAAGTATATTCCAGTGGCTCTGGTTCTATTGTTTGGCCCAGACTCTTGCATAGAGAATGGACCCAGCTTGAAATGAGGTCCAGAGCATGCTAATCTGTAGCATTTAAAAGTGCTAAGAAATCCCACAAACGACAGTTGAGGACAACTTGGAAGTAACAGCTTGTGCATCCACTGTGGTGGAGGTTTGGTTATAGTGGAGGTTGTCCTAATACAAGATAATTCATCTGAAATGACAGTTGGGGTCTTGCTCATCCTCTATCTCTTGCCTTTTGAGGGGGAAGGGAAGATACGGAGGTGTTTCCAAATAGTTTTTGGTTATCCATTCTTAATTTGCATTTGTGAAGGGTGATGGGCAAAAAAGCAAAAGCTGAGTCCTGGGGAGTGGGGAAGAGGGATAGAGATGGCTGGATCTTTATGTCAACATTGCCAGGGAGACACTGAAGCGTGGTCAGCTGTTTTTTGGGCCCATATTGTGCTCAAAATAGGAGCTGAGTTTCCACATAAGGAATTATGAACATTGTATCAACCACTGGGAAAAAAGAGGGGTTTTCTAATACATAGTCCTTAAATCCTTGTGGGCCATGGGGTGTGCTGGGGATCATTTGGATGAAGGCGACGTTTTATTATGATTGTGTAACCTCTCAATTGATACTAATGTCGTAACTATGAATGTGTGCGACCTGAGAAATTTTATTAAATGTTGGTAAACCGAGTAAGGTGATACTGTGCTGGGTAGCTGTGGCTTTTGAAACCTTACTGGTGAGTTAAAAAAACCCCTGAGGGGAGGGGATATGTAGCAGGGTTGTCCTCAGCAAAGCCACCAACTTGGGGACTTGTCTTTAGAGGCCCTGCTCCCTTTCCTTTTTCCCTTAATTCTTTTTCTAAAAATATATTTTCTCCTCCACTCTGGTCTCAGGAAAGGTGTGACCACCTCACTCACACTAAATCAGGACCTGCCGTTGCTTGGCAAATAGGCCACTGCCACTCATCCCATACCCAGGATGGATCTCTAATCCATCACACTGTTCTTCCCTGTCGGACTGAGGTGGAGCCTCGTAACTCTTCCTAACAGAGCACTCGTGACAGCCACCGTCACTTTCAGGTTTGGCACAGAGATAAAACTATTATGCGACTCTGGCTGTAAGAGATCTTTGAAAGACACACATTTTTTTTTTTCCTTTTTTTTATTAAAAATTTTTTTTTTAATATTTATTTTTGAGAGAGAGAGAGGAAGCAAGGGAGGGGCAGAGAGGGAGACATAGAATCTGAGGCAGGCTCTGAGCTTCAGCACAGCGCCGAACATAGGGCTTGAACTCATGAACTGGGAGATCATGACCTGAGCCAAAGTCAGACACACTTAACCCACTGCCCCAAATGACACACATTTAAAGTGACCTCTTTCATGATCATTTGAATTTTAGCAAGGGCTAAAACCAGTAAACCAGGAAAACAAACTGATTATAGACTTAAAGGCAAATTGCTGGTACTCAACAGTACCAATGAATTCCAGCCCCAGGGCAGTAGAGCTTAAATAGCTTGATGAAAGCCGGAACTGTCTTTGGTTTAGGCAGCCATTCCTAAGGGCAGGGCCTCTGGAATTGGGGACACTACTCTCAAACTTGGGCAGAATGGGGGCCCATTTACTGAATGGCACTGGGCAGGGCAGGATGGATATGCGATAGTTATCTGCAGCAATTTTCTGGTACTATATCTACATTAACTACAAGCTCACCCAGAGCTCATCTGGACTCAATTGCCTCATGGATCTTTACTGCCAGGGGAGCAGGGCATCAGTAATATTTCAAAAACTTCGAACACTAATGGTAGATGTACAAAGGGTTGTATCTGAACAAAGCGGTCCTTAAGAAGACTATTTTTCTATATTTTCTCAAAAGCGCTTCTAAGTTTTATTATAAATTGCTTTCATCTAAAGTATACACCTAAGGCCTGGCATATTATAGCAGTTCTCTTGTCCTAAGCCTTTTATTTTGGGGAGAAAATATAAAATCACCAAAACTGTCATCCTCTAACTCCTGTGCAACCTATTTAATAGAAGTAAATGTCGTGAAAGTATCTATTTGGACTCTTTAGGCAGCTCATATGTAACAGTAAATGATATGGGTTTTGATATCAAAAGGTCTGTTCCCAAGTCTATAGCTTACTTGGGAAACAAAGAACATCTAAAAAATATGAAAGCTGGAGACACTACATTGAGTTTTTAGGATTACTGAAGAGAAAGAAATTGCAGACGAGAAGACCAGTGGAAAGAACGTAAGCTCTGGGCCTAGGCATACCTAGAAGTGATTTTATCAGGTTGATGACCTCAGAAAAACTTGCTCTGTCTTTAAAATGGGTATGATAATAGCAATAACACATTAGATTATTGTGAGGACTGGAAAAGACAATCTATGTAAAACACCTAGGTTTGGTTGTGTGTGTGTGTGTTTACTTACCACTCATTTAATCATCCACTTATTCTACTTTGGATGGTAGAGGAGTAAGAGATTTATAGAAGTAACTACAATCACAGCATAGAGTAAATGCCAGAGAAGAGGAAGCATGGACATGTTATTCCAGACTGTTTGGGAAAATGTTGGCATTTGAGGTTTACTGGGAAGAACTAATAGCATGTCAATAGCTAATGGTGAAAATTCATTCTAGATAAACGGGACTTAAGGAGGTACCTTGGAAGCAGCCGACTCCTTGCAAAACTAGAAGGTACCACCGTAAGCATCCTAATAAAAGGTTACTTCTCCCAAAAACATTATCCTTCAGAAAGAAGTTATAGGCTTATATTCAACCCTTATATAAGTTTTCCATATAATGAAGAGCTTACCTTTATAATAATAAAAAAAAACTGACATCAAAATTGAACATGCACAGTGAAAATGAAAAGGCAAATTTCCCTAATACATTTGAAAGGGTACATGGGGTCTTAGGAGAAAACTTCTGAAACAGCAACATGGATAACAAATGTGGTATCTCAAACAACTTGGATAGAAATGAAAATGGTAAACTTGAGAAACTGAAACTGACTGTGGGAAGAGAGATAACAGTAATTACAAAGTGATCTGAAAGATGGATACAAACTTTGCTATGAAATGGGAAAGTAGAGAAAATGAGTATATTATAATGAATATATAATATAGGATTATGGGTACTAATGCAGAACTAAGCATATTGGTTAAATATTACAGTAGATAATTTACCATTTCATCAAAATAAAGAGTTTATTAAGGAGGTAATTTTTCTAAAAAATTTCTTCAATGAGAAAAATACACACACGGGACTGTCCAAGGCATAGGGAAATAGATGTACTTGGAATGATTGTTCAGGCTGAAATTATGGAAGGCTAGCTAGGCAGCCAGAACATGACTTTCCTTTTGTTGTCAATGGAAAGTCACTGCTGGTGTCTAAGTAGGAGAGAGGCTGATCATTTGGCTAAATTTTAGAAAGACTAATTTTGCTGTAGATAGCAGAAAGGAGTATTTGCATTAAGTCCAAGTATGTAGCTATTGTGCTATACCTAATGGGAGGTGATTAAGGCCAAGCATTGAAGATGAAACAAATAGATGTACAAAATACTGTACATAAATATTTATGTAATTTGGTCACTAAAATGTAAGGGGGATTATATTGATCTTTAAAAAATTCTCTAGAAAACTGTTTCCAGAATTCAGTGATGTACCTAATTAATCCCCAGAGCTTAGGGTCATTCAGAAAGGGCCTCAATAAATATTTATTCCTGAAGGAATGGAGAAATGCAAAAAGGCAAATTTAATGACTTACTGTTGATTTTTAATCTCTTAGATATTCCAGGGAGGCGGGAACAATAGGATTTGGAATTGAGGATGTAGCAATTAACAACTAGAACACACCCCAGCTTTTACAGAACAGATTTTCTGATTCTCTTACACTGTGTTGGGTCATTACTTTCAGAGGAGCTTCTCATCTGTCAAACCTTCATGTCCTTTGTTACAATATAAGACCTTTTCCTCCCTTTCTAATCTTTTCTAGTGATGAATGCATCCTATCACTCTGAACCTCATATAAGGCTTTCAACTTCACACTTGTTCATTAAGACACCATCTAGGAATACATACAAAATTTATCAATTGAGACATAAAAATTGGTCAAATCATTTGATTATAGGTTGAAGGACTAACCGAAGGTGTTACTTTTTACTACAGCACTATGGACACATTAGCTGGATAGAAATCCAATTTCTAGAGATTCAATTTGTAGCACTATAGGTGGCAGAAAGAATTAAAGTCATCTTATTTTCTTCACTAACTTTCACTGATCCAGAGCAAAGATTTAAAAACCTGTGTAACCTTGGAAACAGAATTTGAGACTAAATATACAACGGTTGGATTTGAATCGAGATTAAAACTTGGGTAAAAATTCTCAAGGAAATAGTTTAATAGATGATGAATATAAATATCTCAATTTGGAGAAAAACAAGGTAACATTTGATCTCATGAAAATAAAAAGATCCTTTGGAAATTTTGCTTTGGAAGCTAATAAAATATTGTCAACACACTTGAAAACATTCAAATGTATTTACATCTGTCTGGTCTCAACAACAACTCATCAACTAAATTTTCAGGAACAAGTCACTTAGAAAATGGGGTTCCTGAAATTGTCAAATTTTCTCTACTATCTGGTCAATGCGGATAAAACCTGGCCTCTATTTAAAATGTACTAAAGGGGCACCTGGGTGGCTCAGTTGGTTAAGTGTCCGACTTGGGCTCAGGTCATGATTTCGCAGTTCATGAGTTCTAGCCCCGTGTCGGGCTTTTTGCTGACAGCTCGGAGCCTGGAGCCTGTTTTGGATTCTGTGTTTCGCTCTGTCTCTGCCCCTCCCCCACTCTGTGTCTTTCTCTCAAAAATAAAAGAAAAATGTACTAAACAGGCTGATTGAACCCACTGGTCAAGATAGGTCATATTAGAATTATCTGGAGTAATGGCTCTTAGCCTTGGCTGCATTTTAGAATTACCTGGAGTGCTTTTAAACATCCAGATGACCTGGCCACATGCAAGATTAATTAAGTCAATCTCTGAGGCTGCAACCAAGTATCAATTCCCAGGAGGTGCCAAGAGATGCCAACATACAGTCAACACTGAAAGATAGTCTAAATCAGGGGTGCCTGGGTGGCTCAGTTGGTTGGGTGTCTGACTTCAGCTCAGGTCATGATCTTGCAGTCTGTGAGTTCGAGCCCCATGTTGGGTTCTGTGCTGACAGCTCAGAGCCTGGAGCTTGCTTCAGATTTTGTGTCTCCCTCTCTCTGCCTCTCAAAAATTAAAATATTTTAATGTTTATTTAATCAAAAAAAGTCTAAATCAAAATACTAAAATGGAAATTTCCTTATAATGATTTACATCTTCTGATATTTGAAAACCAAATAAAAAAGTTATATTCTACTGTTGATAATTATTTGTGGGTTCAGGAGTCCAATTACAATAGCCAATGGCCTTTTAGCATAATATGTCACCTATAAGAATATGGAATATAAACGTTTTGCTAGTTAGTACTTACCAAAGAAGGTAGGAAGTAAATACTAGGAAAATCATGATAAGAAAACCGCCACCTGAAATGCCATAAACCCAGATTTTTACTCGGCCATCTGTTTAAAATAGAGATTAAATAAGGTTAGCATGCAAAAGAATTCTCAGACTATTTTAATTTTGTATGTTTATGTAGTCTTATACATGTAACACAAAAGTGTCACAATACATTTTGACAACATATACAGAACCAAAAAAATTACGAGGCAATCCTACATGCAAAGAAAATTACTCTCACCACTTTTGGGGACTTTGCTTCTTGAATGATGTTGAATGAACAAAAACTATATGCCCAAATAAGCTAATGATAAATTCACCAAATTATGTCAAATTATAACCATACATGTGAATATTTGCTTATTATTTTGATGCCCTATCTGCTATAGTTAAGAAAAATAGAACCCAATAGTCTGATCTATTTTGTGATTTTTAATATGTATAACTTGAGTGTATATATGTTTTTCTATTTTCTGCTTATGTGAGCATGTTTAACTGGTCTGAGAGAGATGCCTGAGTATCTCCAAGGAACTGCATTCCTTCCTGAAAGATAGATGCACACAGAAGATTCATTATACTATGTGAATGTAATTAACTGCAGGTCCAAAAAACTTATTGGCATCTTGAAAGGCTTCTATGGGATGAACAACTATCAAAATCTATTGTAAACAACAACTGTTTGGAATAAAATCACAATTACGTTCAATTATATTATCACTACCCATTACAGTTTTTGCTTATAAGACACTTTAAAGCCTCAGTCAGGTTTTTAGAATGAGGTTTCAATGTAGTAATGATATTTTTCTATGGTCATAAAATTTTAACAAAGCTTTGATTCAGATCTCTTTGAAACACTAATGATGCAATCCCCTATTCTGAGTTTTTTACATTGGAAGAAAGAAAAAAAAAGAAAAAAAGTCTTCCCTGAGTGATAAAGTACCTTTCATCTTTTTACTCCTAAACCTCCTAGAACTGAAGTACTGGGAGGGTCCAGTACTTTTAAATCCCCAGTGTAGAAGGATGTGGTCCATGTTACTTAAAAAAAGAATATAACTTTTTATAATAATATAATGGATAGGATCAAACTTCAAACTATTGAAAAAAGATATGTAGTGAAAAATAAGTCTCCCTGATGCTCTCTCTCAATTCCCAACCCAGCAGCGACCATTGTTATCTGTTTCCTTGTGAATCATTTTAGTTTCCTTTGTATATGCAAATATAGCAGCAGAGCATGCATGCAGTTTTCCATGCTAGATCTTAAAAGCAGGTCTCATTCTCTTTAATAGGAGATGTATAAGTGTATTATATTTTGTTTTTCCATATTCTGTTTATCAACATTTAGGTTATTTCCATTCTTTTTTTTTTTTTTTGTTAAAGTTTATTATTTTTGAGAGAGAGGGAGACAGAATCCGAAACAGGCTCCAGGCTCTGAGCTGTCAGCACAAAGCCTGATGCAGGGCTAGAACCCACAAAACATGAGACCATGGCCTGAGCCAAAGTCGGTCGCTTAACCAACTGGGCCACCCAGGCACCCCTCCACTCATCTTTTTATACAACAAGCAGTCATAACAAATATTATTTAGTATACATATATATATATATATATATATATATATATATAGTTGTATGATGGGTTCCTAGCAAAGAACTCTTAGGTCAAACTGTATGATACATATTGCCTAAACGACTTTCTTGAGGTTGTTCCAATTTACACTATCAAGAGAAAAACATAGACACACAGATGTATGTTGACATACATGCTATTACTGATATTTTAATTAGCTCCCAAAGGCTAAGGACCCCACGTGTGGATTTGAGCATTCATTTCTCTAGAACCTCACCCTAATTCTCTTCCTGAAGTAGGGTGGTCAGGCAATGGGTGACCCTGGCTACATTTTATATCCTGCTTCCTTCAAATTTAAAGCTACTGCTAATTCAGTCACAAAATGAATGAAATGTTTTTAAAACCTATAGCATGCCCAGACATACAGGGAGATCAAAAACGAATAAGATACTGTGGCCATCCTGAAGAGGGGGTTGAAGAGTGTACATCTGATTTCTCCTACTAGATCTAGTTTCTGTTTTTTTCTTCACTTAAGCACGTCATTGAGGCACTTTTGATATGCAGGTGCATAGGTTCTGTGGGGGAAATTCCCAGGGTATATTTTGCTTGAGCTTTGCCTGCCTCTTTCTTCTCCATGCCCTGTTGGACCACTTTGCTTAGTCATTAGTAGCATTTTGTTTCCTAGGAAAGGTGTGTATGATAAGCACCAAGAATCATGCTTTTGTTTTCTGCATACTTCATAAGTGGGGAGCTGAAACAAATGCTATCTATGAAAGGCCTTACTGACCTGCCTTTCAAATATTACTATCACTTACTGGTGGTATGACCTTGGTCAAATTCATTTTCATTGTTTCAGACTCCGAATCTCAAAAATGGGGGATGATAGCATCTCATTAGGTTTTTGCAATTTCATGAGATCGTTCACTCCGTATAACCAGCACAGAATGATAGGGTACACAGAAAGCATCAAATAAATGTTCATTCCTATCCTGAATCACCACCAATTCCTAAGCCCTGCAGGTCCAGCATGGTGGTAGAACAACAATCCTGTAAGGCAGGTGCTTATGGACCTGTGTACTCACTTATAAAATCAATTAAAAGACACTATGCTGAATCACAAAACGGGTACATTCTGAGCCATGATGCCAAGGTATGTCTGTCTGTGAAATTAAGGCTCTTTACTACTCCACTAGTGTTACTTAAACTAGATAGGGTCCCTAGACATTTCCTAAGGTATCTACACATTCTTGATCTATGGCAATTTTTGCTTTTAATTTGAATTATATACAGAAAACTCCAGTTAAAAGGCATTCTCTCTTGCAGAGATAACTTACAATTGAAAGATAATTTTAAATGTTAATATTTTGAGAACTTAATTCAGTATCTTTTACACTGGGGTTGAAACAGATTTATCTTAAACCATCCATGAGAACATTTTACATTTAAAGGGACTACCTCTTATATGGCACTCAAAGTTAAGAAACCTTGAATTCGACCACATCACCTCTTCAGTCTCTTCCTTCCCTCCATTCTTTCTGTCATAAGCAGTGGTTACAACATGAACCCCACCCCCATGTGAAAAATGTGTATTTCTTACGTCTTAAATGTACCTGGATCAAGGGGTTGAAGTGACCATCCTTTAAAAATATCATGTATTTTTGAATTCACAGGTCTGTTTTTCCCAGCAAGGTTTTTCACATCAGCTTTTTTATCCTCTGAGCCTGGTACTTTCATGCAGTAATCCAAGAAACCATTTGATCTCATTATCTCTGTATAGCCCTTTTCACAGCCACAGACGCCACCCTATGGAATACAGAATAGTTTTACGGTTACACAGTGATGAAAAAGAAGAATTTAAATGTTGGGATCACTTAATACGTGCATGATATGTTATGGCAGTTTGGGGTTTTTCAGCAACAGAGTTGCCAAAGAGATGAAAAGCCAAACAGTTCATCTTTCTGAATTCCAAAGTCAACCCTTGAATACAGCATCAGATTTTTCTGCAGGTTTACAATTCTTACGCCTCCCCTATAAGAAATCACAACAGACGGCATTCATTCCATCCTTTTTTCTCTCTCGCAGAGATATTTGAGGCACACTTAATCAAATTATCTTCTACTCTTCCCCCAACTCTTTCAGATTCCTGCCCACTCACTCAAACCTGCTGCCCTTGATGCTGAGAAGTAAAGCAACACAGATTATGTACT
Organism: Panthera pardus; assembly: GCF_024362965.1. Classification (NCBI taxonomy): domain Eukaryota; kingdom Metazoa; phylum Chordata; class Mammalia; order Carnivora; family Felidae; genus Panthera; species Panthera pardus. The sequence continues at coordinate 92,209,641 of NW_026526655.1, forward strand.
TTGTGCTGTTTGATGTCTGTCGCTGCACCAGCTGCTGAATGCTGCTCGTCCCTTGTACCCTTGATCACTAACTAGTCTGAACTACCTTTCTGCTTGGAAGCTTGGTTCTGCACTCAAGTAGAGCAGCCTAAGTAGAGGAAAAAAAAAAAAAAAGACTTCACCAGATGTCCCATATGCTTCCTTGTAGTAACCTGAGTGTCACAATACATCACATTCCTAGTCGGCACCATGTCAATGTGTTCTTCATATTTGTGAATTTCTGGTCATTTTCATATACAATAAATCTCTCCAAGATGCTGGCTATGATGAGGCATAACAAACAAGGATTTTGTTCTGTCTCTAGGAGTGAAACTGAAAATAATCGTTCTTCCCTCTTCCCTCAAATAAAAAGATGATAGAGAAGAATAGAACAAGTTAAGCATAAAATTATGAATCTGTATGACTTTGCTGTTAGAGCTCCTCATCTGAAACTGTTGATATGGCATTATTTGAACAGGCCCCTAGCCTCACATAACCACTCAGGTCTGGGTGATTCAGAAGGATGGCTATATTTGGGTCATCAATTGTTAACTGAACACATGATTTTAAGGAGCAATAGACACTCCAACTAAAGAGGGCACCTCAATCTTGTACAAAAGGCAAAGATCAGAAAAGTATGGTAGAATTAATCACTGCCCATTGTTTAGTGAACAGGCAGCATTCTTATCATAATGACAATTATTACAACATTTCGTTTGAAGATATTACATGGTGTTCAATGGAGAGAACTAGTTATGACAATTGAGGTAATCTCAATTAGTCTAAGTAAAAAGTTGTAACCAATCACATATGCCAAAGGTTCAACGTAAAAGGTATTTGTTTTATTAAAGAGGGTATCCAGATAGTTGGTGGAAAGCCACAACTTCTATTTTGCAAATCTCATTAGCATATGAAGTTGTTGCTGACCCCTTTTCTCCTCTGTAAGCGTAGGTATTTGCTTTTCTGTGGTAAAGAATTAACCTACTTTAAAAGATCCATAAAATAGGATTGAGTGCTTGAATTATTTTTAACCAGATAATTTTTGGGAGAGAACACATAAGAAGAAGAAAACTATTTCTTTAGGGAACATGACATAACTTTATATATGCACCGCACACTGTGAGTGCCATTGATCAGAATACATTGCACATTTTGCATTAATTCCTGAGGGGTAAATGGGAGAAGAACAGAGGGAAAGATTTCTGCTTTAAAAAAAAGTGTGCAGGTGCACGTACATTCTTCATAGGCAAATATTCAACTTTTACTAAGTAATTAGCGAATATAAACATTTAGATCTTTCAAAATAGTTTGGCTAGATGAAAGTTTAAGAAATACAGAATAAATCCACGAAGAACATTTATCGGTAAACAGAGATAATATAAACTAGACATCTGAAAGGTAGATTTGGCTATAGTCAGAGTTACAGAAAAAGACTGTTCTTCATAAGACATGGCTCTACAAAGAAAAATCCTTAATACCTGCATTTATTCCTGCAAACTCCTCTAGATGGTACCGTGAGCACACGGAACTGCTGCTGGGGCTGGAGCCCTCTGGAAAACACCCAATAGCATATGCATAAGACAGCAATTAACTGTAGAAGGCTCCCGCACCGGACTCACCTGGGTACAGTAGGAGAAAGGTTTCCTGCAGGCTGGATTACACTGCCGAATGGCAGCGGGACGGGCCTGAGGGGAGCAGCCTCCTACAAAAAAACAAAAAACCCACCATCACTTGTGGACTTTGCTATGGTAAACATTAAATTTTTTTTTTTTTCCTCTTTCCTCTCTGGCAATGGCCACACTATAACAGTATTATTTTTTTTATATCCATTTGCTTGACATATGGTCCAGCCGTATTTTGTAGATTACTCCAGGAAGAATTGTTCAAGAGGGGAGGCTCTGCTAACAAGATGGTCACAGTAGTTTTTACACCTGCTTATTGGCATTGTCATTCTATCATACAGCTCTGCTTGAGGGTAACATCTGCGTGCAGGGATCAGGAAAAGAACTGATGAAATTTCAATGTAAGTTCTGGAGCAGAAAATAGATCTGCTCAAAGACTCATTCTATGTATATTTTTCTCCTGCTCCTGCATACCCTAACTAGGCAATAAGCCAACTGGCAACAACCAAATGTGAAAAGAATGCCACTGATGGATTCATGGACGACAATAGCAAACACTTTGGTAACAGTTTTAAATGTATCTCAACTGGAACACACACACACACACACACACACACACGATCATAAAAATGAAGCTTTACACATTTTTCAAAGCAAATGTATAAGCTCTGGGAGAGGCAGTCATACATCTGACACAGTACTTACAGGTGTTCATTAAATATTTTTGAGTAAATGGATGGAATAATGTCCCTACAATCTGAAAATCATTTACATATTAGTCATGCCTTTCTGGATTCAAGGTACTAAGCTAAGAATTTGACATATTATGAGGGCAGTATTTAAATTGAATTTATATAATACTGGTTTCATTTAGAGATTCTAGATTTTGCTTTACTATAATTGTAACCCAATTATAGTTTATGAATGGGTAGCTGGCGAAAAGCTTTCAGCCAAAGGTGGTATAGAAAACAGATCTATGTTTTCCCTGGGAATGATGCGGCTACATTCCCACTGTTACTGTTCCCACAGGGGGAAAAAATACCCAAAACCACAAAAATTCTACAATCCAGAATTAGTACCTATGGGTGAAATGGATAATCTGGGCATTAGTGGCAATAACCACATGGACCTATTGCTACCAATAGTGGTTGGAGGACTGTTTACACTCTTTAGACCAGTGATCTCCAAAGAGTAGTGTCTGCACCCCAGGAGTATCAAAACTCTAGGGAATTGGGAAGAAAATTCAAGACTTTGTAGAGTTTATACAGTGTTTAAAGTTAAAAAATATTAAGCTCTAATACGTAACAGCTGATACTCGTAACCTGAGCTGCTCATTGGATGGCCCTATGTTGTCCACCATGCACCAAATACTAGGTGCAGAGAATTTGATAGTGTAACCCTCACCAGTTAACTCTCAGCATGCTGCAGAGGATGCTACTTTCTGTGTTCCTGGTTAAGTAGATTTACAGTGTATTTAGTTCCAACAATAACTTACAGAATGGGCAAAATTATTGTAGGTATAAACAATGGATTAAAGGGAATACACAATGCCAAAATAGGCAAACAGGACAAAGGCAGAGGTGATGATTCTTCAATTCCTACAGAAGAACAGAACTTCTCTCACTGGTTCAATAAGCTCTGTCAGCCACAGGAGCAGTAAAAACAATGACAATTTTCTCTGATAAGCCATTAAAAAAACTCAAAATTGAGATCGTTTGTACATTCAAATGATATCCACTGTCATGAATGAGGAAGCCTTTTCTCAGTCTATATTTAGATATTAAATAATAATGACTAGCAAAATATCCAAAACCAAGTTTCTAGTGCATGACACGGAGATCTATAACCTAGAGCAAAAACAGTTTTTTGCACCATTAACAAATATATTTTATCTTTATCCACCCTTTTAATTTCAACTTTTGTATGTGTTTCATAAAATGTTAGGATAACAGTTCAAGAATAGGATATGTTGAGAGATGTCCTCAAAAACTTTTTACTGAGAAGATAACATGATTTAAAACTTTAGAGACTAGTGTTTTAAACTCTTTTTTAGCCTTTGTCTCAGAACATGCTATTTAAGGAAATTTTATAGTGTGCCTTGTCATATATATTACTAGTCTTCAAATAGAATTGTTTGCATTCTAAGATGCAAAGTTTTATTACTCAGCCATAAGAATGAGATCTTGTCATTTGCAACCACATGGACAGACATGGAGGGTATTATGCTAAGTGAAATAAGCCAGACAGGAAAAGACAAATGTCCTCTTATTTCACTTTATATAAAATCTAAAAAACAAATGAACAAACAACAACAATAAATAAAGAACCAGACTTATAAATACAGAGAACAAACTGGTGGTTGCCAAAGGTCAAGGAGGGGGATGGTGTTGGGTGAAGGGGATTAAGTAGTACAAAAATTTCTAGTTATAAAATAAGTCACGGGGAAGCAAAATGCAGCATAGGGAATGTAGTCAATAATATCATGATATTCTTGTGGTGGGCATTTCGTAATGTATATAATTGTTGGGTCACTATGTTGTACACCCAAAGTTAATTTAACATTATATGCCAAGTATATATACCTCAACTCAAAATTTAAAACAAAATAAGGTTTCATGACAATTTGCTATGAAGATCATCTAAGGTCAACTGCCCAGTCTTCTCTTATAATGTGTAAGCTAATTCTTCTCACAAACACCAACACTCAGATCTTTTTGAAGTGCCCACACAAATCTTAGGCAGGAATACCTGTGACATTAATGCCATCTGAACGTTGGCACCATACAGTTCGTTCATTATTGTTCCAAAGACTTGCTTTCCATGTGTAGTGATAACATTTGCCTCCTGCAAGTAAATATGATAACAGCGGTTCTATTACACCTCACATACAAATAGAACAAGTGTTGCTCAATCAAGGCTGAGAACTGAAAAGTGCTCTTGGTACCTGTACAAGGGCGTGTTTCTAGAACCTGCTGGGGGCAGCTGTCTTGGTTGTCAAAAGACTGAACTATAAATGTCCTTGACCTAGATTGGCGGCCCATTGTCTCAAAGCTTCTTCCATTGATGCAGGTTAATTCACACGTGCTCCACTCTGACCATTCCGCTAAGTGGCAGTCTCCTGGATGATTGTGCAGTACAGAGCAAGGAAAATAACATGAACACTGGCACTTGGAAACATGGACAGGGCTCACAGATTTGTGGTGATGGCACAGTGATACAGGCAGGTTCTAGGTACTATACATTCCACCTTGACCAATTTCCCACTTAGAATACACTGAGAATAATAATTTATGGTTTAATCTAGTTTAGCAAGAAAGTACTGAAAACTAGATTACTATGATTTGAAATGAAGTAGTGGCAGTTTTATGTGGATAACACTATATGTCTTCTAGTGATAATAAACTTTTTAAAAGGGAGATGTAAAGATGATAGTAACTCAGTTTTCAAGGAGCAGCATTAACATTATAAAATAGACATCCACAGACACTATATAAAGGTAACAGTTTGGTCTCTGAAGTGGAGTATTTTTGAGTCTAAAGAATATATAATAATCTAAACATACACATTTGTAAGTATATATATATGTACATATGTATGTATTTACATGTGTGGATATATTCAGGCACCTTAAACTTATGCCATACAAGCTAGGTTGGTTATTAAGATTAAAATCAACTCATGCATATTATGTATCTAACAACGACCTTCACATTTTTAGAATGTTTTTATGAATCTATAGCATTACTTGCTCCTACCACCCCACCATTCATGGGGTCATCAAAGATCCAGTCAGCATGTTTTGAGTGATGGCCAATGCTGTCAGGTTAGGCATTATTAACATATTTTCTAGATGTAGCAAACTTAGGTTCAAAGCACTAGACTCTATGTCTCTGGTAAACACCAGTGATATGACAAAGATTTTAACTTAGTTCTTAAATTTCCAACTCCAGTGCTTTTTTGCCCCTTACCTACTCTGCCTCCATTGAAGCTGTAAGGATATTATAAAGTGATAACTTTATTGCATTTTTATTGTGGCTAATATGAAATTTCAACTTTAATTAGACGTTCTCCAAAAAAAAAAAAAAAAAAAAATTAAAATCACCAGGGAAGTCCCTCCCAATCATTTAAAATCGCATACCTGGGCAAGGCACAGAACATGGCTGTTTCAGGATGGTGTCTTGAAAGGGCATTTCTCCACACAGTGCCTCGTCCACACTTATAGCTGAGTGAGAGACTGAACCATTGTGGACCACACAGGAAAAGCTGCGGATCTGGACTCCTTCCCCACAGTCTCCACCCTAAGAAAGGAAAGGATGCTGTTACAATTACCCAATTAGCATCTCACAGTATTTTTGGCTCCTGCCACCTCTTGCCCAAGAAAATCCACAGCTTCCTCCTCTTGGGAGTTATCTTTCAATTGTTGACAATAAAGTATCACTAAGTAATCCTCCTAGAGCTGAAAGAGAAGCTAAAGTAAAATGCAAATTTATTCCATGGAATGTATGTACTCAGACTCTGATGATTCATTTTGGAACTCAGCCAGGATTGAAAAAGAAAAAAAAAAAAACATACAAAATTTGTCTAGGTGTATGTATTAAAATAACCTAATCCATAATCACTCCCCAAGAGAGTATGTACAGCCATAGGGCATACATTTCTCTTTTACTTTGCTGGTTTTCCTTTTGTAGGGAATTCAGTACTTTCTCATATGGATTAGGTTGGAGTTCTCAATAAAACACTGATTTTCTCTCTTGCCACATGAAGTTGTTTTCCCAGCATGCCTTCTGTGTTAAATAATGTTCTTTGAAGATATTTAATACAAGTAACACTCAGATTTTTTGGGCAATTAGAAAAAAATTTTGTGCAATGTCTCACAGAAACAGAAGCTTAGAACTAGAAAGCTCTTTGTGGTTATTTGACCTAACCATCTGCCTGATGAAAAGTTTCCTACTATAACATTTTTGGCAGATACTCATCAGTATTTTCACCTCAGTTTTTGTCAAGTGCTCATACTTCAAAAGGAAGTCCACTGGATATTTGGATAACTCTAGACAGTAGCTCTATTTTTCCATAAATAGCTTAGAAAACAAAGCCTAAGGCAAAGCTTCTATGCTAAGGAGGTGAGATCCTAGGATGGCAGAGTGAGAGTAAAGAACTAGAGCAGGAACAGAGGGAAAGCAAATAAAAGGTAGTATGTTACCAAGCTGGCCTCAACTTCACAAGTAAACACAGCTGGTTTCTTGGTCACCCATATCTTCCAAACAGGCCATGTGGTAACATGCCTTAATACCATCCAAGATGGGGGAGGGAAGCAATCCCAGGCAGTATTAACTCCCCTAAACTTCCAAGGTGTGTTGCTCAATTTCCAAAAAATCCAGAAGTCAGTGTAAGAGCTGGAGTTTTCATGACTCCTGCTCATGTGGTGGGAGAGGTGGAGAGAGAAAAAGCTAGAGAGAGAGCTCCCACCTCTGCACCTCTGTTACTGCAGTCAGGGATACCACATGCTATAATCCACTAACCTGTTATTAGGTGACAATGTGAAAACTGCTTTGCACTGGGAAACTGGGGTTCATGTTCTTTTTATGCCCTGCCCCCTGCAGGGGCCAGAAACGGCCTTTCTTAGACTTTGGAGCTTTTGTGGACTTTTGTGGCAGAAGCAAAGGAGGATGAGGTGATCAGCTCAAGTAGTCATGACAGCGTGCCAGGGCATGGAACGGGTCTGGGGACTGGAAGGCCAGCTGAGAACCGATCAGGTCAAGGCCCTGTGGCAGCAACTGCTGAATGCCAACGGCAGGTCGTGGACAGACTGCTAGAGGTACACGATGTTACAGAGTGGCTGTTGAGAAAAATTCTTGACATAACAAGAAAATTATGATTTAAAGACATACTGTCAAGAAAGAAAAGGTACAACTTAGGGGAGGTCCAAGTTGTAGCCATTTAAAGCTTAAAAACCTGAATAGGCACATAAATTGGGGAGTATCACCTTTGCTTCTAGAGATTTTTTCACAAGGATTAACAATTGTTTAAGATGGCAATTCACACATCTGATTTATCAATACTTCATAATTGCTATAATAATTTTTGTGGCTATTGTGAAGCTTTCAAATAAATGCACCCTAATTTTGACCTGAGTGCATTTTTTGGGAGATAAGTAGAGGTTCAAAGTCCAGACACAGTAGATTCATTTAAGGCAAATCCTCTAATAAGTGTTTACTCTCTAAAGTGGAAAATAACTAGTGTAAGTTGAATTTCTTTTTGGGGAGAGGGTTCTCTCTTATAAGTTATCATTCTGGATGATGGATCCATTGCAGAATTGTCTAAGCTATATGTTTTGCTACAGAGTACTTGGAAAGAAGAGTCTGAAGACTTGGCAGTGTATGAAATTTGCCTTCTGAAACCTCAGGTAACAGAAGATGCAGTTGATTAGAGTTTTGTTTGACATTCCAGGAGATGGGAGTGTGAAGAAGTGACAGGAAACAAGTCTACATCAGGGATCCCTTTAAAAACCAAGACAAACAAGAATGTGTTCCTAGTATGTACCCATATTCAACCTTAATCTCCTATATCTTTGACAACAGCAGCCATAAGATGAAGAGAAATCAGCATTAGAATGATAATTTCATTCATAAGGCAAGCATTCACTCACTGTCATTCATGAAGCTTTCCACACTAAGAGACTGAAAGTAGACCCAGGCTTCTTTGAGCAAGAATATCAACAAGTGAGGATTCTCTCGCTGACTCTCCACTGTCCGCATCATTGATGGATGTTTTGTATACTCTCCAGATGTGGAGAGGCAGATGGTGATAATAATCATAATCATAGTCTTAATCAAAATTATAATAGCAACTACAATTTATTGAGCTCTTAATTTATGTCAGGTACCAAGGTATGCACTATATATAAACTCTCTAATTCCTACCAAAAGCTCCCAGAAAAAAACAGGTACTATTTCTACTCTCCTGATAGAGGTAAGAAAAACAGACTTGGAGAGTTTACAGATTTGGCAGAAATGGCAGAGTTAGGAACTGGCAGAACCTTGGCCAACATTAAGCCTGTTAGACTCTGGGAGTCTGAGCCCGTACAACAGATTCATGAACATATGTGTGGATACATGTTATCAACTGAGGAATTTGGATAGAAAGAGCTAGACAACACTAAAAAATAAAATAAAATAAAAGCAAAGCCTAAGGATAAACACTTCCTTTTGCTAATCTCTTTCTATGTTAGTGGCATTTTGCTACATCCACTGTGCCCTGTTGTAGCTTCTCTGATGGTTTGATCCATTGGATGGCAGTCAGCCACTTGGACATCACCACCACCCTCAGTGAATGAGTGCCCAACCTGTTATTTGGCAGGTAAGGGTAGCCAGGACAAGGAGAAGTGCAGCTGTGAGAGACGTGATCTGCCTTTGTGTGCAGAGGCCCACATGTATTTTAATCAGTAATTCCAAACTCTGTTTCCATATACATTTAAGAAAAGGCAACCCGCTAAAGAGATACTGAATTATCTGTCTCACAAAGAGTTCACAGGCTTCAGAAAAAGCAGAAATGCAGCTTGAACTCAGGCAAAATTCAACTCATACCATCATGATTCCCTTTCTTTTTTGCCTCCTCTTTTTGTGTGGCACCTTCTTTGTTCGCGTTTGCTTCAGAGTTACTTATTTTATCTACAGGGCAGGAAAATGCAGCAAGAGTACCCGGACACACAATCTTTGAACAGATCCAATACTATTCCAAATTCTTAGGGAAGAAAGCTGACTGGCCCTGTTCCGGTAAGGTGCCCACCCCAGAACAATTCACTACCTAGACTTGTTTTTCGAGAGCTTTGCCTGAATTAAGTTAAATTGCAGCATTTCCTCCTGACTGGAAGTGTCAGTGAACAAGAATAACCTTGTCTAAAAATGGAAGCATCGCTAAAATTTCTGGATACTCCTGCTACTAGGGTCTCCAGGGTCTCCAAGCCTGGGTATCTCCAAAGGATGCTACAATCCCCAACCCTCACTGGCAATTCTACAGAAAATGTTCACAACTCGCCACTCTTGCTCCTGTGGTTCTGGCAAGAACTCAGTTATGTGAGAGCAAAATGAAACAGTACATTTGGCATTTCCCCCATAATATCCCCATGGGACAAGTTGGCAGACTTGCATATTAAAAAAAAAGCTCTTTATACCTGAGGAGATCAAAAGGGAAGGTCCAAAAAGAACAATTAAGGTAGAGTAGTAGTTGTACGCCTGGCAAGACTTAGAGCATGGGGTTTTTCTCAGTCTTATACCCTTCTTTCTCTCCCCCCTAACTTTTTTCTCTATCGCCCTGCAATGGGTTCCTGAATTCTTTGAGTTTATTTTCTCTACTCTGTCAACAGTTATTACAATTATAAGGAAAACTACTCCTTCCATTTTTTATTGTGATTCCAAGCAGCATTTAAAAATTGCTTAAGATTTAGGAAAGAAGATTTTAGACTGGTAGGCAAAGTATTCAGATTCAGTAATGTTAGGATACTATTGAATTAATGAGCATGATTATCTTATTTTCTGTAAAAAGGAGACTGAACAAATGTACCACACAATTTTGTTCCTCTGGGACTTATTAAAATACATGGGCATTTAACTTCTGCAAGATAGTAATGCTGCATGACAATGTCATCCTGACAGGAACACTAAACATCTCTATGAGAATACTTGGCAGATTTCTTAATGCTTAATCACAATTATTGTTACCTAATTAAAATGTGCTTTGGAATATGAACTGAAGGAAAAACTAGTAAAATAAGAGAATAAAAAAAATCAATGTGCTTTTTCGTACATTAGAAACCAGAGAGAAAATGCAGTAGGAGATCTTTGCTGATCCAGCAAAAGCTCTGGGTATGTGATATATGATGATGTTGCTAGGCATTTATATTTCAGGTCAATAAAAAAGTAATCGTTGAGGAAAGTGTAGTAACCTTGGTTTGTGTAATAATGTTAAAATGTAACTTTCATACACTTTTGATTTTCTGCCCATATGCAAGATTTTGTCTAAGCCTAAAAGTACGTCTTTAAGAAATACAGTCCACAGCAAGCTGTGCCATAGCATCAGGCTTTTGCCTAATTAAATAATACTTTGATATTTTCAATAAGCCAAGAAGATAACATGGTATTTTTGAGAATGCCTAAGAGAATGAAAGTCCCATGACCCTTTTAGAATCAGTGACTAATGAATGGCTATTTTCCTAGCGACAACACTTGGCATGAGGTTAAGTCATTTGGTTGTATTTTTGCATGTGCTCTATTTCATAAAAGTACATTGTACAGGCCCCTGGTGCTGTGAAATTTATTCCATCAGCACACAGGTTGACCAGACAGATGCTTTAGGCATACTAAGAAGATTTCTTTAAGTATCATTACATGACCTACCTCCAATTTGCATGCAGCCCAGTTGCCAAGGACCCAGCTGTAGCAGGGCGTCACTGGGCAGGTTTTCTGCTGGGTAAGCTCTGTGGGGCATGGCCGTCCTTCTCCTTGGGTTGGCATAATGATAAATCGAGTCCGGCTCATTCGACCTAAAAGGATAAGGAAGGTGTTAGCTTTTTGTTTACAGGCTGGCTTAGAAAGGGAATTAAAAGACAGAATGTTGCCTTCCATACATAAGTCTTCATTAAAATATACTGAACTTTGTCATGTCTGGCTCTCAGTTTTTCTGCTATTTTAATTTAGGTTCCTATGGGCATGCAGGGTCTATAAAGTCTGCATAATGATTAAGGTTCTGTAGTTCTGTCTGCCTTCTACTTCTTTAGTTTTTCTAACTCCAAACTATATTGTTGCCCAAATAGACTGATCCTATAAACATTGGTGGAATGTTAATTAATTCAACAAATATTTATTAAGCTCCAGTATGATCCAGGCATCCTGCTATGGGCCAGGGATACAGTGATGAAATTGATGTAGCTTCTGCCCTTTTAGACCTTGTACTTTAGGCCAAGATTAGAAATATTAAAAATAGAGTTGCATCTTTCTTGTTAGGTTCTAAATTAGCAGGTAGGGTAAAAATTTGCACACAACTCAAATTACCTTAGAAAATTCCTTAGGAAGGTGCCACCCCAAGATCTCCAGAGTATCTCTCAATTAATTCAACATGGATAATTTTCCTACAGTTTAGAGCCAAATTCTTTTTTAACTGAGTACAAGGTTAAGTTGTTGGCTTGTGTCAAGGAGGCATGATGTTTGAAAAATATGTTCAAATACTGGTATTTAATTTCATAAAAAAAGAAAATTGGTTAATGGGAACAGCCAAGAAAGAGCAGGGCTCCCATGTCATTTTAAGGCCACTTATGGGCATCAGGTCATAAGTCTGTTGAAGGGGAAGAGTGGACAGAATGTAAATGTCTGTGTTTTTCTCTTGCTCTTTCCCGACTCACTCCTGTCCTTACTCTTCTTTGTTGATGAGGTACTATTGTGTGGATAGTTATCTGTGACTATGATGTCCTTCCACTGTTGTTATAAAGTTAACTGTGTAATTGTATTTGTGATAAACAACAACAACAACAAAAAAAAAAACCCAGGGTTCTCTGAGAGAATGTTATGGGGATATATGCCAGTCTGGGAAGGAATCAGAGAACATTTCCATGAGCAGCTGACCTTTAAGTAGAAATCTGAAGGAGTCAGCCAGACAGGATATACAGAAAGTGTCTCATGCTGAAGAAAGGGCATGTGAAGAAGTCATGAGATGCAAAGTAGCAAAACCTGTCTGAAGAACTGACAGAAAGCCAAACTGGCTGGAACAGGGGGAACCAGAAGAAGAATAGGTTGAGCCAATGCTATTAAGGCTATTTAAATGGGATCTTTTAGTCAATGCCAAAGATTCTAGAATTATAGGTTAAGAAAAAGGGAAAACTAGGGGGTGCCTGGGTGGCTCAGTCCATAGAGCATCTGACTGTGACTTCAGCTCAGGTCCTGAGAGCCATCCAGCTTCGGACTTCATGCTAAGCTGCTTAAGATTTTCTCTCTCTCCTCCTCCACCCCTCCCTTTCTAAAATAATAATAATAATTAATAATAATAATAATAATAATAATAATAATAATAAAATGGAAAGCGAGTGATGACTTCAATACAGAATTCACTTGAAAGCCCTGGGTAGGAATAATTCTCAGATGCCCTCAAGTTTGGGGACAAGTAAGAGTGACTCACCTTTCAGTGGACTAGACCTCTTACTGGCCACCAGAATATTATTGATTTTGTAGTAAACCAATTTGGTCTGAGAAGACCTTTTGAAGAAAACTAGGAAGTTCTAATCACTGTATTCTCTATGCCTTCAGGCTTCGGCTTCTGTCCTTAACATGGTATTTCATACACATTAAGTACTAACTGAATATTTGTACAATTCATATTTTCATAAATTATCTATGTGGTATTTGGTATCTGAAAATGTGTGATGATATGTCAACACAATTGTTGACCAGGTACCATATACAAGGCACTATTCTAAATACTTATATAGTGAAGAATCATAACAACCCTCAAGGAAAATTCTATTTCCCATATTGTGGATAAGGAAAATGAGGTAGAGTTTCAGTCAGATGTCTAAGGTCAAAAAACTAGTAAGCTGCAGAACAGGATTCAAACCCAGGAAGTTTTGCTCCAGAGGTTACTCTATTAGCCCTGAGTTGAGAGAGCAAGGAGAACTACTTACCACTGCCTTTTATGCAAAAGATAAAAGGAACTTTGGATGACAGTAAACCTTGAGTCAACAATAACCTGTGCTTGGTGAATAACAGAATCTACCCATTCTTCTTGGGTGCTGAGTTCCTATGTAGAATGCATTTTTGAAATGATGTTCTTCCCAGCATCACTCAAAGTCAAGTAATACCATTTGGACATCATTTGTATGAAATGTTGTCTCTACTTGGTGAATACATTTGGTATTTTACATTAATTCTTGCTTAAATACTCTTCAGTTTTATAATAATCTTTACGTGTATTCTCTTGACCTAAATGCCTACTACCCTAAATGTCATTATAATTCCATTCTGTTCTATAAATCGTTGTAAGAATAATAACAATGCAGTGTTGCCTTTATCACAGCTAAAAAAGGCTCTATTTCATTTTAACCAAATAATTTCAAGTTTGTTCTTGAATTGATGACATACAGATGGCCATTACTTTAGAACCGTTTCATTTATTTCTATTAAAGTGATATACCTTTTGCTGGGCATAGAGGTATGTGTGTGGGGGGGGGGGGCGGGGGGACCTAAAGTATTCAACAGAAAAAAAAAATGATGCTTTTACTTTCTGAAATAATCAAGTCTTAAAACCATTCATTGTAAGCACAGCCGTATGATTTCTCTGCCTTTTGTTATCCTAATGGAAAAATAATATTTTCAAACAGTGCCAGTTACTACCAAGAACATTTTAAAATCAAAGAGCATATAATAATCCTACATTTTGAAGTATACTGTCATGTTTAAATGACGAGTATTAAAGTTCAATGAGAAAAAATATTGCTAATGAAAGCATGAGTGTGTAAAAGGTTTCTGAAGGTACTTGATATCTTTCATTAAGTTTCTTTTTTAAGTCAGGGATTTGGGTTGTATAAATTAAATAATCAGAGAAATTGCCCCTCAAATTAGGCACTCTTTCACACATCCTGAAGTTTTAAGTATTAAATTTAGCTGCATGGAATACAGACAGTATCAACAAGGAGGCCTGCCGTCTCCAGTGGTGGTAGTCTAAACTTGCCTGGGATTCCAAACATCAGAATGGATGGAATATTCAATTAAGCAACATCTCTCAACACTGTTCCAAAAGGAACCCTAAAATGAAACTCTTGAAGAAATGGTTTTGGTGATAGTGAATTTTCATGTGGGGGGGGGAGTGAAAATGTGGCCAAATTAAAGACGTTTAAAGTTACGATGTGATATAGTATATAAGAGAAAGAGAATTTTAAAATAGTGGATGTATGGTGAAAAGAAACCTGGACTTGGCATCAAAATTCTCCAGTTGGAAACAGTTCTCTCAAATTAACAGCTTGTAAATGATGTGAGCGCATGGAAGTATTTTAACTCCTCTGAGCATGAATTTCCTCTTCTGTAAAATATACAAAAAGTCCTTATTATCTGAGGATAACTCATGCTGAGGAAAATGCCACTTAAAAATGCATCTGTTTAAATAGGAATCAAATTATTTTTAATAAATAATAAAAGCCTAAATGGGAGTTTTTCTGGAACTGAAAAGTATGCAAGTAGTTTTATTTGATCTACTGTCAACTACCGTGTAGATGATGATGGCGACCCTGCAATCATTATGAGGACAAATGATAAATCAGCTACTGATACTTCTTATATAATGCGGTGATTACCCTATAAAAGGTGCATTGTTTCATGACTGGCTTTTGCAGTTTGACCATCATAATCTTTGGCTTTCACCTCACTTTTCACCAATTTTCTCAAGAACTCCAGTTTATCTTTGGTGTACGGACTATTGCATTTTGTATCCCTTTGTTCTGGGTACATACTCTGTTTTCAGCTAGAGACTGACCAACGAATACTCTGATGCGGTGACACAACATGTATCAGTGGAGAAAGGTCATTGGTTGGAGGATGGCTTCATAAATAAATGGTCAGTTCGTTCATGAATATTTTGATATTATAAAGAGACTGGCTTCCTTCAGAAATCACAATTATGCTGATTCAGGTGAAAAATACTGAGATGATGAAGATTCCTTAGAGTCATCTCATGTTGGTTATATCAATCAAAAAATATCATATAAGCCACCTTAACAATGTATCAAAAATAGAGTAGGTGGTTGTTGAAACTTCTTTTTTTAACCATCTGTTTTAACAACCCCTATTTCATATCCATTCCTAGAATTGGCCCTGGCTGCTTCTACCTGTATTCTATGGGGATTATAATATGAAATGCATATAACTATGAAACTCCTACTAATGATTCAGCCTGGTCCCAACTCACTAAACCCCTTCCACTCTAGCTTGGATTCCTTCTGCCCTCAGAGTAAGAGTGAAGGTCGCTACTGTGCATATCTTGATGCTTCAGATCTGAAAATGGGGCAGTTTTCTTGGACACTCTGTTGCACTCCTCTTGTTTGGGTTTATGTTCTTAAATAGTATTAGACATGGGACTTGGAATCTATTTGGAACCTGAATTCAATAGTAACTATAGACAGGATGCTTCATGAGCAGTACCAAGGAGATGTAGAAATAGAAATGGACTCTCTATTCATCTACTCTTCAAGCTATAAAAGAGGGAAAAGCACTGCCTTATAAAATATGTTTTCAATTTAATAAAGACCCAAATTACAGTAGGGTAAGTTTGCTAGGAATTCTCTCTAAGCCTTTTCCTCTCCTCCCTTGAGGAATTTTGGGAACTCATTAAGAGCAACAGTGAGATTGGGCCTACACTTAAATTGGCAATAATTACTTGCAACAAAGGAAAATGAATTACATGGTAAGAACTCCAGAAAAAAAAAGCAAACAGGGAGGCATATGAGTTGTAACACACACATGTGCGCACGCGCACACACACACACGCACACACAGGCCTATATTGGAATCTGCATATAGATTTAAAGCATATGAGACCAGATTACACAGCAGTCTTCAGACTTTACTCTGAGGCTCCACTGACAAAGTGGATGTGGAAGATTAAAGCAGTAAAAAGCTCTCAAAACTATTCAAATATTTCTCAATTTCTATATTCATAAAAGGAAATGGAGTCAAATGCAATGGTTCTCTGACCATACTTTCAGATACAAGGAGTCAGCCACCATGTACCTTTACAGTGGCATGCTTTAAACAACAGTTCTTCTGTGTCCCTGATACATAGTCATTGGATTAACTGAAAATTATGGTTTTGATAGCAGCTCTGGACAGTTTGAATATGACCCAAACAGTGCAAAGTATGTATGTAGGGGAAAGTAGAAAAGGAAATATAAGAATAATAGAGCAATAAAGAACATACCTATTTAACCTTAAATAGTTCATTAGAGTATATGAGCAATTCATATGAACATGCCCATAAACCCTGATGCACTGTAGATGTGTAAATACAGTATTAGTGGTAGATAAAGTCACTTTGTGCATATGCCATCTTATTTGAATATTAAGAGTGGTTTGATTTCCACCATGGAATTATTTCTTTTGAATAGGATTTGACTTTTCAAGGCATATGCACAATTGTTGGCAAGGTTGGTCTTCCAGAGCTGACAAGTAACTACAAGGGGCTGACCATGGATGGGGCTCAATGTCGCCAATCTCAAGTTGATGGTCATCCTTTCTGATATGCACCCAACAATTAGGGTACTGAGTACAATGTTTCCATTTTTAAGTATTTCCTCCTATGGATTTATTCTTAAGGTTTTGGTGCCTGCTACCTGAGGTTAGTAGTGGCTAATTCTAGCAGATGACAAAATAAATGAAAAAGAAGAAAGGGGATACTAAAAAACCTCATTAACAGCTGGTCATGCCAATCTATTAATAGTAATCATGTATGTCTCTGGCTAAGATAATTTATTGTATAACACCTTCTGTCATTACAAAAGTATCCTTTATTATGGAGGGAGGGACTAAATTACATAAGTGAATACAATCTTCTTTGATACAGAGATGATATAGAATATTCTTGCTTCATTCTTCTCCCTTCCTTATTCTGCTTGCTTTGCTCCCATTGCCCTGAGAACACCTGTTCTCCCCACTACCCTCAAATAAATCACTTCAACAAGAATCCCGATCTCAGACTCTGATTCAGACACAATTATTAATATTCTCAGTTCATAAGTTGAAGCTCAGAGAAGTTATATATATACAAAACTTTTTTTTTCTTCAAAATCACGCAGCTAGCAGGATTGGAAAAAAGGTCTATTTTATTCCAAAAGCATGTGCTTTCCCAGGATCTCATCTGGTCCAAATCAGGTGTCAGATGCTACAGTGTAATTGTTAGGACACTTAGACAAGTCTGAGATGTGTACTTAGGCCTACCCTCTACAATAAATGTGCTACCTGCGTTCATACATTTCATATTTTCCTTTAGTAAAAAGTAATTAAAATTATAGTATTAACACCTTCCACTCTGATAGCTCTTTATTTGCTTTTGAGTACTTGTCACTAAATTTCTGAAAGCAGTAGAAACTTACTACATTGTCTAAAATGTTCAGTTGATTTCATAGGGCTCTTTATACTGCCATCTACTACTTAATTCTCTTAACAAATATCACTTAGAGGCATATGGTTGGCTCATTTGGTAATGCATATGATTCCTGATGTCAGGGATGTGAGTTCAAGCCCCACAGGTGGTGTGAAGTTTACTTAAAAAGTTAAATATTGCTTAGATTTTTTTATCCAAATTTAAGTGTAAATATTGTTTTAAAAATACACTCTGGTGGACATGAATTTGGGGTCAAGGTTCTTTATTTTTTAAAAATTTTTTAATGTTTACTTACTTTTGAGAGAGACAGAGACAGAGAGCAGAAGAGGAGCAGAGAGACAGGGAGACACAGAATCCAAAGCAGGCTCCAGGCTCTGAGCTGTGAGCATAGAGCCCGACGTGGGGCTCGAACTTACAAGCTGTGAGATCATGATCTGAGCTGAAGCTGGATGCTTAACCAACTGGGCCACCCAGGCACCCAAAGGATCAGTGTTATTTTCTAATATAACAACATGAGTAAAAATGTTGGTCCCCATCTGAAACTTAAAGACTGATCTTCGGCCTATGTTTGGCATTGTTATAAATGGAAGATAAACAGTTCTGCATTCAGAGCTATGGTGCAAGGGTTTCCCCTACAGAAGGATTGCTTGGCCTATCTGGAAATTGCTTCAGGCACCCATGTACCTGTCATCCTAGAGAACGCTCAACTCAGGTAAGATAAAGATTCCAGAAGATTTTCACAGTAAAGCAGACTAGTCCAAGCCATGACCATCTATCTGGGAGTGAGGTATGCTAAGCCAGAACCACAGGTTTAGAGATCAAGAGAAGACCATGGTATCATGGATTGCAGTAGGCTTTCCAAGAATAGAAGATTAGGCACCTTTGGTATTGCTTGGCAATAAAGAGCTCTAGACTTCTCTGTTAATGCGTTCTAGCCATCTATCTTTAGTTCTACTCTCAATAATCACATTTCAGTCCCATTAAAAGCTAACAAAAGTTGATGGACCACTGTAAGAACTTACATACAGCAGAAATACCCCAATAAGAAGTTCCTCATGTGACACAAGAAGAGAAGGGCAGAGAGAGTGATTTTAGCCATCCTGCAGCTACTCTGTCTGTTAGAGTCACACAGTTCCTGTCAGTAATATTAGCTCCCTGCAGCTATATTCCAATTAGACAAGCCAGATAATATGCAACAATGTTGATTATGAAACCAGTAAATATTTACGAGGCTGAAAATTCAGATGGACTTCTTAAAGCCCTTACTGCCCCTTTGTGTTCTTTAAAATTTTTTTTAATGTTCATTTATTTTTGAGAGAGAGACAGAGCATGAGCAGGGGAGACACAGAATCCAAAGCAGGCTTCAGGTTCTCAGCTGTCAGCACAGAGCCCAACATGTGGCTCAAACCCACAGACTGTGAGATCATGACCTGAGCCAAAGTCAGACGCTTAAGCCACTGGGCCACTCAGGTGCCCCTGCCCTTTGTGTTCTAATCTGAGATCCATTTCCTCTGCTTATTTTTAAATAAATGTATATATTAGGAGAATTTTTATAAAGTGATATAGCACCCAACACAGGGCCATATACACAACAAGAACATTTACAAGTACGGTGTCAGAGGCAAAGGGGCAAAATGGGGCTTTGGAGACACCTGAACATGGGTTCAAATCTTTCCTCCATAACAAGCTGCATGACCTTGAGCAGATTATTTAACTGCTTATCACCTCACCTGTAAAGTTATACCTGTCCTTTATAGTACTGTTGTAAAGTTACGAAAACACTCCTGGCTCCAGTAATTGTGCCACTGAACAATACATGTTAAAAATGAAATGTTCTAACATTTCATCGATTTACAGATAAATAGTATAAGTTATGCAAAGACTAGTTCAAAGTCCTCTGACTTGCCATTAGAAGACCCAACTTGAAAACCTAGATCTTCTGGTTTCTTGTCTGGTCTTTGGTTTTCCCCATTCTATAATTTTATAATTTAGCTTATTATTCTCTTGTCATAGGAACTAATTACTTGATATAATTTTCAATTGTTATAGCAATTGAACTGTGCCTGCTCAAGGATACCACACTGATCACGTATTATACAGATACTAAAAATGAAGGTTACCAGCTTACCTTTGCTTAAAAGAAAAAAAAATGCTGGAAATCACAAAGTTGTGGTACTTTGGAGTTAACAAAAAATTATTATTTTTTCATTATAGGGAAGAGTTGACAGAAAAATTATGTGCCATTTGGGAGATACAAAGTCAGGCTGGATTACATAAAATAGAAAATATAAACTCATATACATTGAATTAAAAATATGAAATAGGAAAAAATCAGTTTGAGATTAATAATACTCTTAGAATGTTATCGGTTAAATAATAAATAATTCATGAAATGCTAAATTTAGGGAGTTCTACATTCCACTGAACTGATGAAAATTCAACAAAGAACATGACTAATCCAAATATTAAGCTATTCTATTACAAGCTTTGATCTTTGAAATCTACCTAAAAAGATCCCTTAGTGGAAGCTTAGAATCAGTCTCTATCTAAGGTGAAATAAATTGGATTCGAACTGTTCTGACCTTGAAATCTTTAACACAATTAGAAAGTATATGCCAAGCATCAGGTGTACATGAAAGAGGTAATGCAGACACTTGGAAAAGAGAGAAAGAGCTCATTTGAAAATCTCTCCCCAGATCAATGTAGTTCTGCGGGTTTGACAGCGAAGTGTGGCTCACGGGGAAGCATCTAGGACATCTAGCATACCAGCATTTGCCTGGCAGCCAGCGAATTCAGAAACTGAGACAACTGTGTGAACTTCTGATAAAGCAGTCAGCCGAGAGCCACAGGTGCTGGAGTCAGACTCCCATGCAACTTGCTTGCCCACTTTAATGTGACTAAATAAACTATCTCCTCTCGTGACTTGTGCCCTATTGCCACCACCAGTTGGAAAAAAGGAAAGAGGCTAACAAAAGACAGCTACTGGTGTGCTGTCTCAGAAGAGACAAGGCACAGATGCTTTTCAATGATAGTTTCCAACCTCTTCAGCTCCAGAAGAGCTTATTGCTTATTGCTCTTAGGCTGTGCTGTGCGAGGATCAAGGCATGATCTAAATACACGATTCTCTCATTTTGGAAACACTTACTCTCTGCTTGTGGCAGGGGTGGGTGATGATCAGGGAACAGTGGTGCCCTAAGTGGAATCAGGGAGAAGTTTGGGGGCTGAGGGGTATAATGCAACCACAAAGGCAGTCTCAGCACCATCCTGAGGGTGGGTGCTTAAAAATTCAAGGGCCATGTATCCTAGTCTTCTTTGTACTGTTCAATTTATTTATTTATTTATTTTTAAGATTGAAATCAGGCACAAATTAGAAAAATGCTTATTTTTAGGTTTTTGTTTGTGGGTCCTGACATCGAGGCTGGAATATAACAGGTAGTCAAAAAATGCTTGTGAAATTGAAGAGCAGCCTACTTAAAGAAAATACCAGTTATAAGAGCTATGGCACCTTGTCATTCAATTTTGACATAGATATTGGCTCTTCAGTGGCCTTTCTTCCCTCATCTCTCACTCCCTTGCAAAAAACTTGTTCTACTTATTCTCCATCACATGATCTGTTTTGATTTCATCATTGGTTTCATCCTGACCATCTGTTATTTTTGTGTTTATTTCCTTGTTTACTTGCTGTGTGTCTTGTTATCGCCATCCAATTTTTCACTGGATTCAGTGGGACTTTGAATGTCAGGGGTCTTTGCCTGGGATCTTATGTGTCCCATACACAGTGTAGCTTCAGCTTTTGGGAGAATGCCTGAAGCTCAGAAAGCATCCAGTGAGTATATACGTAAATCATAGGAATACACTTCTACAGTCCTGCCTTCAAGAACAGACATCTAAATAGCATGGTCACCATATAATTTATTTTTCACATTGTCACTGTTGTCAATGAAAGAGGACACTGTTAAGTGCCAGGATAATAGGTATAAACTTTACAAATCCTTGTTGAATACATAAAGGAACAATGAAATACATTCATATTTAGATCACTGGAGGGTTTGACAGATATCAGGATTATGGAATAATTTTTTTAAAGGTATTATTACATCTGACAATTCAGGAGATCAAGACATCTAAAGGTCAAGAAAGGATTTCCAAGAAGTCATGCTAATGGAGTTTTAGAAACTACCTAGTGGTGATTTGTAACCAGTGCTATATTGAATGTCAATGGATACTATTTAGATGACTTCCAAGTGCTTTATGCAAGTTGATTTCTGCCAAGTAGTTAACATTCCTTCCCTAATCCCACTGGTACCTTAGTTCACACAATTACTTCCTTAGGAAACCTTTGATTGTTTCTCTTTGTTTATTATTCTCTGGCTTAGAAAAGGTGAATTTAAGTTCAAACTCTAATAGCCTAGAATTCTCCAATAGTGGGATTCAGATTTGGAAATGTTTTTTCATTTGTTTGTTTTTGTCTTCCTAATAGACAACCAGGGTCTGGGGAGTCCACAGCACTAACAGAACTGCTTGGAAAAATTAAAATAATACTTTGATGCTAAACTTACAAATAGGGGTCTTATTTGTCAAGGTAGTATATTAGCACGACACGGAGATCTGTCATGTTTCACTGACTTGGTACAGTGGCAGAATTAGGACTGCCAGGCAAAAATAATAATGAACGGATCTGATTCCTTTGCACTGAATACGTTCTAAGGTAATGTACCTAAGACATATGCATTTAGTTAGAGGGCCAGGAAACCAGCCACTGGCAGGGGTTGGCTGCCTTTGGGCTTGTGATCCAGTCTGCAGGCTCTTCCACTTCCAGCTTTCTTCTATGATCCAGAGCCACCTGGGCAATGACAGATATTAACTGAAATTCCTCCGATGTGCCACCTATTGTGCTCATAGGAACTGAGGGGATTCACACATGAAGAACCCAAACAGCGTTTGGCCCCTCAGACGTGCAGACATTGCAAGTGATTTGACGCATGCAAGTTAAGAGTAGTAGGAGGCAGTAGTGCAGTGATGGTAAGATGCTCCACACTCAGGGATGTGACTGAAATATACTGTATTAGAGCATAGAGAGCCTATGCACCGGTGGAGGGTAATGGGACTAGAGAGGCAGGCACAGGTGAGATCCCACAGGTCTTTGTGGACCATGCTTGCAATATAGGACCTCATCCTTTCTCTACTTTTCCATGCTACCCTTTACCACCATAAGAGTCACACCTCCCAGAGACCCATGAGGACAAGACTGCAGTGTTTATAGCAGTAGAATAACCAGGCTGAGTCACTGCTGGACAGAGGAGCAACCAGTTGTTCTGACTAAATGCATCATTAATGTGAAAAACATCTCTCATTTGTATGTCTTCAGCGAACTCATCAACATACAATATTACCTATTTGCTTGTTTACTGTCTCTTGTCGCTCAGTTGCATTGTAAACTCCATGAGAAGAGGGCAAGTATCTACCTCCCCCCAGTGCTGCAATCCCCAGCACAGTGAACCAGAACTGGCACATGGGTATTTGTTTAATGAATAAATTACTCTTAAGTCAATAGGAAAACAATTGTTGAAATTTGCATTTTTTGAGAGAGAAAGTGCACGCGTGCACACACACCGACCCACCTATGCATGTGAGTGGGGGAGGGGCAGAGAAAGGGAGATCCAGAATCTGAAGCAGCCTCCGGACTCTGAGCTGTTAGCACAGAGCCCGATGCTGGGCTTGAACTCACAGACTACGAGATCATGACGTGAGCTGAAGTTGGACACTTAACTGACTGAACCACTCAGGCACCCCAGATGCAGATTCCACACCCATTGCAAAGTCTGATGTGGGGCTTGATCTCACAACCCTTGAGATCATGACCTGAGCCTAAATCAAGAGTCAGCTGCTTAAGGAACTGAGTCATGCAGGCATCCCTCAAATTTGCAATTAAAAAATTTTTTTTAAAGTATTTATTTATTTTTGAAAGAGAGACAGAGCATGAGCAGGGGAGGGGCAGAGACAGAGGGGAGACACAGAATCCAAAGCAGGCTCCAGGCTCCAAGCTGTCAGCACAGAACCTGACATGAGGCTAGAACCCATGAACTATGAGATCATGACCTGAGCTGAAGTCGGACACTCAACAGACTGAGCCACCCAGGCACCCCACAAATTTGCAATTTTAAAATACACTTATGCTGTGACCATAATGTGATTTTGAATGGGGCAAAAGGATGAGAAATGAAATTGGGAGACAGAGTGACTAAGTCTATACGATAATCCTTAAAAGATCCTAAGTAGTGTCTGATGACCCTCTCTACTCTTGGCAGCTAAGAAGATGGAGACAGAAATTAACATAAATAAACACCTATTATGTGTCAACTACTGTGTTAGGTGTTCATATACTTCATATCATTTAATTCTCAAACCAAAAATACCTCCAGCGTGCATAAATTCCATTTTATAGATAAAGAAGCTGAGATTCAGAAAGATTAAGTAATCTGCCTAAATAGCTGCAATTTGAACCTAGATTTACCCAACTTTCAAGTGGATGCCCAGTTGGAAACTACACCATGCAGCTGATCAGAATATTTGAGGAAAAGCAGGTCAGTCACTGAAATCTTGGGTTTAAGATTTGCCATTTGCTTTCCTGAGGTTCTTTACAGGCTCTCAACTGTGCGGAAAATGGCATGTTATTATTGGGCATTTGGACTCCCGCGTTTTCATTGTGCGTGATGCTCTTTGCAGAAGTAGTTTTCAATTTCCTTAGTCACATTTTCCTAGTACAAATCCCAGCTACTGTTTTTTGCTCTACCCTCTCCAAAATCTGACAGCTCAGTTTACAGATGAGCCCCTTTTCCAGGCTGCACCCTGCCACAGTTACTCAGACAATCCCAACCGAGGCAGAGAATTATCGGCAACGCCAGCACACTCATTTCAGAGTAGCTCAGAAATTAGCCTATGTACTACTGCCAGTGGGCCAGTCACAGAACTTCTAGAAATCTGTTCCCAAGTATTTCTGTTTGACAATCAGATGCAGGTCTTGGTGTACCCTCCTCCCATCTTGATTCCATGATTCCTGCAACTTGCAATTCTTCCCTTCATCTCCTCTGCTTAGTGCCTAATCACACAACAAGATTTTCCCCTAGGACCCTAGTCTAATTTTCTGACGTTTACCTTGTGAGAACTTAAAATTCTTTTTCAGGATCAGAGTCCTATCCTAAACCACAGGTTTGTGCTTTCCCATTATGCTCTTGTTGTGCTCTCTTCCATGGACAATGTCTTGGTCCCTACTTTGGCCCAGTGCTGGTGTGCCCTCTATATAGCCATTTGTCTAGCTCCTGAGTATCAGTTGCCCTTCAATCCTTGCCATTGTATATCATTTGCTCACTGGCATCCTGGGAACTTGTGGTCATGATTTCTATCTGTTCACCACAGATGTATACTCCTTTTTCTCTATAGCATAACACTGTTGCTAAGAATTACTGGCCATCTAGAGAATACATTTGCTGCTCAACCATCTTGCACTGAACTGGAAACATGGGACTAAATTTTGTATAATATAGATGATGGAAGGATGTATGCTACTTCCAAACTGGCTCATAAAAACCTGCACAGAGCCAACTGGATGGCACCATTCGGCTAATATTGGTTGTATTAAAGTGGTAGATCCTCCATCAACCTGTGTCCTTGATTGACTTTTTAAAGTGCAAGCAACACCTCCTTTTATGTGAGTGGCAAATTAGTCTCCAGTCAGGATATTAAGAGATTGTGATTTGGGGGTTTGCCCAACACAGGAGTCAGCTATACTTACATAGTACATAGTTCTTCCAAAAACCAGGGAGGCCAACATTTTTTTGGGTTGGTTGAGCTTATGACCTTCTGAATGAACACTGTCCCACTGGTCTAGCAGCTTCTCTGGTGTCTGCCACTGTTACCAAGTCAGTTTTGCAACCTCTGCCTAGAAGTAAAGGACTCATACAAGACCAAGTTCTATATCTCTTCCCCTCTGGGTCAGGCTCATGTTGCCTTCAACTGGTCAACATGCCTTATGATCATTTGTCAATTTATGGCGTACAGAAAGGCATTTATTTTTTTCCTCTTTTTTAAGTTTATTTGTTTTGAGAGTGGGGGGGGGGGGAGAGAGATATGCAGACAGAGATGCAGAGAGACAATCCCAAGCAGGCTCCACACTGTCAGCATAGAGCTCGATGCAGGGCTCAATCTCACAAACCATGAGATCATGACCTGAGCCGAAATTAAGAGTCAGACGCTTAACTGACTGAGCCACCCAGGCACCCCCAGAAAGACATTTAAAAACAAAACTGTCTGGGTGTGCCTGGGTGGCTCAGTGGGTTGAGCATCAACTTTGGCTCAGGTCATGATCTTGCAGTTCATGGTTTAGAGCCTGGTATCAGGCTCTGTGCTGACAGCTCAGAGTCTAGAGCCTGCTTCAGATTCTGTGTCTCCCTCTCTCTCTGTCCCTCCCTTACTTGTGCTCTGTCTCTCTCTCAAAAATAAAAACATTAAAAATTTTTTTTTAAAAGCCAAACTGTTTACTGGAAACAAACATAGGGAAACCAAGTACCTCCATGGCCACAAGTCTTTGAACATTCTGTCCAAGCTGTCCACCCTGAGAGCTGACAGTTGACTACACATTCCACCAGGCAGTGAATGCTCATTCTCTGGGGCTTCTCCAAGTTACGCTGTAGATGGAAATAAAGTATGATTTTATTGAAGAATCATATCACTGTCAAAATAAATCACTCTCCTTTCATGGGAAAGACTATTTTATGCCCTTTATGCTACAATAATAATCTTTCTACATCTTTGCAGGGAAAAATATCCTCTCATAGAAATTGGTGGGAGTCACAGAAAATGGTTGTCCTTACATCACAAATGAGAAATATATTGGCCCAAATTTATTTTTATGAGATCCACAACTCTAGAATAGACCTGCAATTAGTGTTCTGGGAGAGTAGGCAGTTAGATGCCACAGAAATCTGTCCTTGCTTAGCAAACACAGAATCAGGAGGATGCCTCAGTTTTAAATTCAGGTACCTTGCACTTCTGGATGGGTCAACAGCACATAGAGAGCTCAAAATTAACAGCTATCTAGGCTAAAAAAATAATAAGGAAAAAAACAAAATCAACAACTATGCTCATTAAAAAGATCAATTAGGTTGAAAACATAACCAAACTCTTAATCATGGGAAAAGTTGGTGCTTTGGTTTATTTCTCTCTTGTCTCTGAAACCAGCATCTAGGCAAAATCTATTGCTTTTTGTAATGGCCAAGCTAGAAGAGATCTTAGTGAGAGAATAAATCATCTAAGAAACACTGAAAGAATAATGAAAAATTCCACTACAGAAATCATACACCATGTGCTTATTTAGGAAAACTCTGACATTGAACACATGTTAAATGTTAGCAATGTCCACACCAAATTAAAATTAATGATTTTAGCATGATTACGTGCTGCATGGGCAATAGAGAAATTACCATATAGGATCGATGATCCATTTGAGATGCATGGATATTCCAGATAGGTTAATAGTTTGGGACTTCTTTAATATTCTTTAAATATTTGTTTAACTTACGGTATTTGGAAACTGGTTTTTCTATTAATGAATAGTTCATAACTTACTTTGTATCAAAAGAAAAAAATTATTACACATACCAAATGTAACATTTTCAACTTATTTGGAGTTGCTGCAGATTGGCCATTTATTTTTCCTGCAGACTTCTACAGAGGCAGATTCAATGAAATGTTAAAATAAATCGCTGACACATGGTGGACAGAACTTTGCCCCATATTGGCCAGTTTTACAGTTTCACCAAATGGGATGTTCATCAGATGGCCTGGTCTCAAAGTTGTTGTGTGTCTATGGCTATACTGTTAGTTAAGAGAGCCATGTTTTAATACTTGATAGGATAATACTTAAGTCAGGACAGGTGAGCAAAGTTTGGTTTTGATTCTAATTTCACTTGTGGACTCCACCTATCTTAGGAGAAATGGTACCAATTTCCATTAGCCAATTTGTGAGGGAAGCTTCTGTGGAAATATGAGTTCACTGACCCTGTATTTTCAATTTCCAAAGTTTGGAATTTTCAATTCTAAAAACTATGTTGGTGATTCTTCTAGTGTGACAGCATATGGTCATTCTTATTTCTATTAAACTGTCCCCATAGTGATTTTCACTTGGACGTTGGGGAGGAAATGCAACTTACTTGCAACAGCTTTGACTACAGTGTTTGTCCAAACTATACAGTTCATCACAGGAAAAAAAGGAACAGTAACATCATTACAAAAATTCAGAACTCACTAACTGGCACTTTGTAGGGAGGCATTTTAACTTAGATTGAGAAGAAAAGTACAACTGTGCCATTTATCTAGCAGGGCTTTGCTAAGCAAATTAGGAGTATATTCTAATAGCAAGTGTCAGTGTTCGTCTTATGTGCAAGGCACAGTGTTTATCATACATGCAAATGAATCACCTGCCTAACACAGAATCATATCTAAATATTATAGTCACCTGATATGAATAGTTTGTTAGCATGTACATACATATAAGTTCTGGAAGGAATACAAATAATTGTTTAATCGACCCATTTCCTCAGTGCAAAATAACCTTTCCTGGTCATTTTGACTAAGTTCAAACTAGTGAGGTATAACTGTGCTACACCAGTTACAACTGAGCCCTAGTTTGGCAAGAAGGAATCGGAGTTTGTCATTTATACCAAGCGTCAAGACGGTAGACTAATATTACAAACAAACAAACAAACAACAACAACAACAACAAAACAAACCAAAACCAAAACCAACAAAAAATCCAAAGCCCCTAGCATGAGATACAAATACAAACCAATTACCTGCTCACACTGGTCCACACCAACTGGCTTGCCATCGCTGCGTATACAGCTCAGAAGGCGGGTCCTGATACCTTGTCCGCAGGTAGCATTTTCATTCAGCTGGCATGTGCTCCACTCTACAGGTATAGGATCACCACACTGAGTTTCAGAATTATGGTCATGTGAGCAAAATACAACAAACCTTTGATTATTTGCATTGGTGAGGCAGGATAGCATATATATAATCCTAAAATAACTTCCAGGTGGCTTCACAAAGCACCATGCAATTCTTTTACAGCAAAACAAGTAAACAACCAAATCAAAGTGAGTTACCTTCCTAAGTTTGCTTTCTAAAAGTAAAAAGACAGATGGTTTGTTGGAGACCGTGTCACTGTTGTGCTGAAGAGGAAAGGAAAGACACCAACAAGGATGGTAAAGGAAAACTAGTTTCGAATCATCTGTTTGCTGGGGGATAACTGATAGAAAAGGAACCCAGAGATGATGCTATTGCTTAATGTAACCCGAAACTATTTTCAAGGAACAAATCCAGTCATCTAAACCATTTGGTAAAGTTGGTACAGTGGAGCTTTAGTGTCTTAAGACACTTGCCTGAGAAAGGAAAGAGAGGTACCTCAGAACTACATGAATGTTACAGAAAATCTAATTTTTTTCAAATTATTGTCTCAGGAGAGAAGGTTTTATTTATTCATTCATTCATTTATTTAAATTTTTTTTTAAATTACTTTTGAGAGAGAGAGGCAGAGTGCAAGCAGCGGAGGGGCAGAGAGAGGGGGAGACACAGAATCCGAAGCAAGCTCCAGGCACTGAGCTGTCAGCACAGAACCCAATGCAGGGCTCGAACCCACAAACTGTGAGATCATGACCTGAGCTGAAGTCAGATGCTCAACCGACTGAGCCACCCAGGTGTCCCCAGGAGAGAAGGTTTTAAAGATCTGGATAGTTGCATTGCAAACTAGACAACTGGGAGTCTGAATGAATTATGCCATAATTAATCTGATTCTTAAAAAAAACAAAAACAAAAACCAACTCTTACTTTTGGTGTGATTAGAAAGAATGGTCTTTGATGATATACATCAAGAACCTCTTTAAGGACACTTCCCATATTTGATAAATGACCTACGTATGAGTTTAACGGGAATAGTAAACCAATGCATAGTAAAATCAGTATTTTAAAGACATGCTCTCTCTTCCAGTAAAGCAAATTTCACTTATTTCTGAAAAATTACTATAAAAATCAAGGATCTGAAGCACCTTTAACTAAAGAGGGCAAATACATTAAGTCATCTTTCACCAATAAAGACAATCAGACTGCCCCACCCCACCCACCAGAATTCATTATGAAGTTTTCTATGTGAGAAATATCATAGTGCCACCGTGACCTCAGTGGGGAATTTGTTTCAGAAGAGACTATTACTTTGCCTCGGCAGGCCTGTGGTGGTTTGGCTGTCAGTACTGAATTCAGTGCCGAGACTTAACATGGTTCCACATTTTGTGGCATTTTGCATGTCTGCTCCTTTTGGGAATGGCAGGCAGCAAATCAATGTAACTAAACAGTCTGTGGTATGAGACACAGGAGAATCCTGAGCAGTGGCTGAAAAATGAGGCGGAGGGATTCCCAGTGCCTCTAAAGTATCCCTGTCCACTCAGGACTACAATTTATCCTACTGAGACCCATTGAGCAAGTACACCACAAGCTTGAATTTCTTGAAATAAAAAAGGCCATGAAAGAGCTAAATTCTATGACAGCATGACTACGTTCTTCCCTAAGTGGTAAATTATCCCCTGCTGTGTATTTTTGTTATTGTGGTTATCATGGCTTAATTCAGCTCTTTTCTGAAACTTTGCCAAGTCTTTTGAAGCATCTCGGAATTTTGAGATTCCAGGTGGCCTTGCTGAAGCTACATGCCAAGTGCGGGCATTTCTTTCTGTGAAGGGACACTGGAAACGTCAAAGCCTCGGCCTTGCGTGCAATACACTCTCACATTCTACTGTCAGTCCTGAATCCCAAGAATGAAGACACACACGCACACGCACACACACACACACACACATTCTCCCATTAGTCAATGTTCAGGGAAAATAGAATGGCTGTGGGTTTCAACCGTACCTGTTAGATTGTACTGGAACTGGAAGCAATTTTCATTGAGGAGGCAAGGCCGCACTTGTGAGTCTTCAGCACATGACCTTGAATTCAGGGAGGGTCTTAGCAGGTGGCGGGTTCTTCTCTGTGTTGAGTGGGGATCACAGGACTGTGAAAATCAAAGAGCAGACAGAGTCAGAATGGACCCATAGTTAGGTGGCAAATCATGTATGGTTATCTGTGTACATGTAAGCACTTGTGTAACAACTACAGGGAAGAGACAACTGAGAGTGTTAAATATAATACTGAGAAAATAAAACTGTTTTGTAATTCACTATAAATTGGTATTTTGTTTGTTTTTTTTGCACCTGACAACTCCTTTTCTAGGTTATGGTGAAGGCTACATTTCTGTCTTCCACGTGGAATTAGGCGCATAGAGACTATTTTCTTCAATTAAACACACTCTGTACTCTCAAATAGCCTGCCACATAGCAAGAGATAAAATGCATTCTTGAATGTTTCAATGGATGAGAAAAGGAAGACAATGTCCCCGTGCCCTCAGATAGCCCAACAGAAATAACCATGCAGAAAATCTTAATGAGAAAATAATTGTTAAGACCCTGGAACAGGTATATACAGAGAATTATAAAATCAAGATTGCCAATACACCAGAACTTCCCTCATATTTGGGAGGCTGTCTGATCCACAGGGGATGAGCCACTACACGTCATATTGCCCTTTAAACAAAATGAATGTAAAAATGTGACCTCCTGCGAATATCACTTTGCCCATGGGTCCTCTTGCAGCCTCAAGTCATATAATGCCCTTGAGTCAGTAAACCCACCTGCCACATTTCATCCAACTTTTCTAGCCATGGTGAACCTTCAAGTTCCACCTACTGGAATCATCTTTCAACTGTCTAAAATCCTATCCTTTCCCTTCAGAACACTAATCAAGGCTTCATCATTGATACTTTTCAATAAAGATAAATTATTTTCCTCCTCCCTGAGCAAATTTCCCCCCATGCTCAGGAATTACTCTATAGGATTTGTCTCTGAACATATATACATACACATATACTTCTATACTATACCTGCCCTTATAATAATGCCATGATTTCTTTATTCCCTTGGCTCCTTCCTTTCTTTATAAACTGCTTGAAGCCATGACACATTATGGTTTCTACTTCCCATATCAATCTCTAAAAATCTTGTTCAATAAATACCATTAAATATGGTCACAACGACACAATTCAAACCCCCAAATCTGAAGAGGCATATAGATGCCTAAACCACAAGAGAAATAAAAGTCTCTGAATTAAGGTTACCAAATCATCATTTCTATATTGGATGTTTTATTTATTTTTATTCCTTTTACTTTTTCATATATTATAGCAAGAACTCAACCTATAAACTGAATCTTGGCTATTAATCAAAATGATAAGGTTGGATTACACTGAAGTATGCAGAAAAATGATACAAAATTTTATTTTTACTTATTTTTAAATTTTTTTTAAGGTTTATTTTTGAGAGACAGAGCACGAGTGGGCGGGGGGGAGGGAGGGGAGTGAGAGAGGGAAACACAGAATCCGAAGCAGGCTCCAGGCTCTGAGCTGTCAACACAGAGCCCGATGCAGGGCTCTAATTCACAAGCTATGAGATCATGACCTGAGCCAAAGTCAGATACTTAGCTGACTGAGCCCCCCAGGCACCCCACTTTTCTTCTAATTTTAAATGTTTGGAGCCATTGAAACACACTTTTTTATCCATGAAACTTTCTAGTTGGATGATCTGTCAATACTTTTAAACTAATTTTACATTTTAATTATATCAAATTATCTCTAAATGATAAAGAAGGGCCATCAAAACCAGGTAATTATACTTAATTATCAGCAAGTGAATCCCATGATAAATGTTTACCAATAATTTATTACTAGTTCACCAATTAATTTGATTGTTTGTTCTCATAAGAAGGAATAAGAAGTTAAATGATTTGCCAATGAAAGAAAAATGAAGGTATCTAGGTAGATACCCCTGATTAGTGTTTTACTGATTTTCTACCTTCTAAAAAAATCAATGTTGGAACCAAATGAATAAGTGTTAGAACTTATGTACCTGTTTAGTCTACACCATCAAATAAAGCAAACGAGATAATAACACACACATAAATTATGTCACCTTGAACAATTTACTTGTATATGATAGATCTTTGCTTATTTAAACTTGGGTGAGAAAAGTGGATCGGGGGATAGTGTAATTTGATGATATTTAAGAATTTTCTCCCTCAGAGCTCACAGTCTATCAATCTTTAGTTCAGTGGGATGTGGTTTTAAAATATTCAGTTAAGCCTAACCCCTAATTCATAATCATGTAGACTTCTATAATTACTTTCTAGAAATTAATATATTGAAAACCAACGCTGCGTCTAACTCTCCTACTGATTCTCTATCCATAGAAACAGACAAAGGGGAAAGTATGGGTGAGGGGAATCCACAAACACAATCCAACCTAACCTTAGGCAATATTTTTATGTTCCACTTAAAAAGAAAAACTGCCCTGGCACTGCTAAGAAGTGATAGGTACGTTAGTGTTCTCTCCTTATTTCTTTCTATTAGCTATTTGTAGGAAGGTTATGAAATAATGACTTAGTCACAAGGGAGCTGGAAGTAGGGCTCAGAAAAAAAGAATGGTAAAGGAGGCTTATGTCTGGATGATTTCTTTATTGGACCAAGACTCCTCAAATACAAACCTGAATCTCCTCTCCTCTAGAGTATTTAGGCAATGACATATTGTCGGTTTCCTAAACGAAGTTGAGAAAGTGATGTGTGGATAACTAACCCAAAGTCAACTTTGGGCCAGTTTTATTGTAAAGATCAAGGTTACATAGCTAAAGTTTACTTGCTAGGGAAAGAGATGACCAGTAAGAACCAGTTAGTCTCTAGTAAATAAGCCCCCTTTATGAGACTGGATTTTCTAACTTATTACCTTTGAAAACCAGCACTTATCTTAAAGTTCAATCCTTTCTTATGACATTGTGCTTTCTCACCTTTTGTTCTCTCTAGCAATAGGGCCTTTACCCTTGGGCCTGACCTGAATATTTGTATTCATCTGTCAAAATTAAATCAGATATCCCATGGGAGAGCCACCAATGACTCCCTTGTGCCCATAAAAATGGAATAATCTCATTTTTTAAACATTTCCACTGTATATGTACATGTATCAATGTGTGTGCATTCTTTCCCATGGACTATTTGAAGAGAGTCATATCTTAATTTTCTTGGACACTGAAAAGCTTTTTCTATGTCTGGAATAAAGAAGGTAAATAATAAATATTTGTTGTATAGGATAATTTGGTTCTTCCTGGGCAATAATACTAGATATTTGTAAGCTGCCATTAGAAGACAAACAGGACTATGATCATATTTCCTGAATGTAAGGATTCCACAAAGATCTGCATATCTGATAAAAAGAGAATGTAAACTTCTAATTATCATACATTTTCCAGAAAATCTAGATGACATTTCCTAAAATAATAGCATCTCTCATTAATAAAACATATCAGTATTTACTGATGTGGTTTTGATTCACCACATAAAGGATGACCATTAATTCAGGTATTTTAAAGAAATCCAGATAAAAATGTATAATTTGATATTTTTCTAACACCTAATTATTTTTTAAGTTTATTAATTAATTTTTTTTTGAGAGAGAGAGACAGAGTGAGCAGGGAAGGAAAGAGATAGAGGGAGAGAGATGATCCCAAGCAGGCTCCTACTGTCAGAGCAGAGCAACACAGGGCTTGAACTCAGGAAGCGTGACACCATGACCGGAGCCAAAATCAGGAGTCAGACGCTTAACTGATTGAGCTACGTAGGCATCTAACACTTAATTATTAACAAACACAATTTGAAAAAACTTCACTTAAGTCCAGGTACTTGTAAACTTAAGTAACTCAGTATATTTCTTATGTGGAGATGAGCAGGAGCAAAGTCTAGCCTTGTCAACTCCCACCAGATACATAAAAATGAACGCTTTTATTCTGCTACAGGCTTTATCTGATTAATGTGAGATGGTTTCTCCCTCATTTTGTTGATTAGCCCTACTGACAGTAGCTCTGCTGTTTCTTTCCATCTCTCTCATGAGGCAGAACTGGATATATAATGCTTTTAACTTAAGTTTTCTTATTTGGAAAAATGGGGTAAAACAATTCGCAAAATACCCCTGCAATGCTTTGTAAGGAGATTTTTAATGAAATTAAATCCTGATCCTCTTTCCCCACGTCCTCACCAACATTTGTTTGTGTTTTTGATTTCAGCCCTTCTGCAGGTGTGAAGTGATACTACATTGTGACTTTGATTTGCATTTCCCTGATGATTAGTGATGTTGAGCATTTTTGTGTGTCTTTTGGCCATTTGTATGTGTTCTTTGGAAAAATGTTTATGTCTTCTGCCCATTTTTAAATTGTATTTGTTTTTTGGTGTTGAGTTGTATAAGTCCCTTATATATTTTGAATATTAAACCTTATCAGATATATTGTTTGCAAATATCTTCCCCTTTTGCAAAAATGTTTATGTCTTCTTCCCATTTTTAAATTGTATTTGTTTTTTGGTGTTGAGTTGTATAAGTCCCTTATATATTTTGAATATTAAACCTTATCAGATATATTGTTTGCAAATATCTTCCCTCATTTAGTAGGTCGTCTTTTTGTTTTACTGATGGTTTCCTTCACTGTGCAAAAGCTTTTTACTTTGGTATGGTCCCAGTGGCTTAATTTTGTTTTTGTTTTTGTGATGAGCACAGAGTAATGTATAGAATTGTTGAATCACTATATTATACACTTGAAACTGATATAACACTGTATGTTAATTATACTGGAATTAAAAGAAATAAATTCTGATTCTCAAAGGTCGAGACGACCTCTACAGGAGAAAAATCTGGTCCTGAAGAATTGTTATTTATGCCTCTCATGCTTAAAAATATTCTCAAAGATTCTGAGAAGATGGTTACAGAAGTGAAAAAAAATCTTTGGATATTCCAGTGCAAGAAGAGCAAAGACAGAGACATATGGGAAAATGAAATTATGTGATGAATTATGTAATGTGATTAATATGAAATTAAGTGATGAGTTATCTCCATAAACAAACTATGAACATACGGGGACCAGTGACTGAAGTTATAGGACCTGTGTGACATCAGCATCCAATAGGGGAAAGCAAAAGGTACAATGAGGCATCTGCCATACACAAGAACACCAAGATGGAAAACTAAACCTGAGCATAGGAGGATTTTGTACATTCCAGAAGCAGGTGGCTAGAAAGGGGTTCATGGAGAGATTTTGGGCATTGATGTATTAACAAGCCAAAACTCCCTTCCAAAATAGTTCCCTGCACTGAAGAGAAGTGGATGAGAAGAGTTTCCTAAGGGAGCAAAATAGGGAAACTACCAATAAAGGAAAAGAAAGGACCAATAAACAAAGAGGGAAGGAAACAGGATCCAGTAAATCTCACATAGTAAGTTGCTGTAGTTCCGAACACTAAAAACAAAAGAGGGAAAGAATGAACGTGCCCTGGACCACGAAAATGAAATTAGAAAAAAGCAATCCTCAAATACACTCCCCCCAAAAGTTCACAAAACTTGATTTCACACACAAAAAAATAAGCAAAGAAAATGATCAAATTCAAATCCCAAACAACAGTATTATGAAAAAAGGTAATAAAGGTCAAAATAGTGTCCCCATAGATAAGAAAGTATAGTAGAAAGACATGCATGAAAAACAGACATGCATGCAAACTACTACTTCAAAGGAAACAAATAAGAATTTCAAAACTGGCATAGATATGAAAGAACAACATAAATAAGAATTAGACACAGACCTTTAGTGACAGAACTCAGTAAATAGAAATAAAAGAAAAAGCATTTTCAGAAATGAAGATGAAACTAGGAGAAATACAAGAATAAAAATATACCATTTGGGGACACCTGATTAGCTTAATTGGTTAAACATCCAACTTTGGCTCAGGTCATGATCTCATAGTTCGAGCCCCACGTGGGGCTCTGTGCTGACAGTTTGGAGCCTGGTGCCTGCTTTGGATTCTGTCTCCCTTGCTCTCTTTCTCCCTGCCCCTCCCCTGCTTGTGCTCTCTCTCTCTCAAAAATAAATAAACATTAAAAAAATTATCATTTTTTGTCCAAGAAAAAAAAGTGGAGAAAAATGAGATAAAAGAACATAGAGATAAAAGAACAAGAGATAAAATAATTTGAGAAAAACTAGCAATTAGAAAAGTGAGGCAATACAGATGCCACATGCATATAAGATTTTATGAAGAAGAAAACCTAAACAACAAAGCAGAACTGAAGAAGATTCAAAAAAACTTAAAAAAAAAAAAAGACTCAACTACTTATTGAAAGGGTATCGCAGAATAACTAATACTGAGACATATCCTGGTAAAAGTATTAAGCTTTAAAGAAAAAGAAGGAAATATTCTATGAGTATCTGGACAAGACTACCAGATGTTTTATAAAGGAAATAAAATCAAACTGGTCATGAGACTTTTTGACAGGAAAACATACCAGCTATTTGAAAGATGCACAAAGAAAACAAAGAAACACACAAAAATGATTCAAGGATTTTAGATTCAGCAAAGCTGATTTTCAATCAAAAGACAATGCATAAACTGTTAACAACATGCAAGAACTCAAGGAATAGTGTTTCCAGGAGTCGTAACTTAGGAATTTAGGGGACACTGAAGTTTAGACAACCAAAAGGGCTGAGATGACATTAATCTAAAGACTTGTGGTGAGTCAACTTTACATGTAAAATTTATAAGATATAGATAAAATTCAAATGTAAAAACAAATGAGAAGAACCTTTGAACAAAAATGAACATTTTAAAGTACTTGTGTTGGTAGCTGGAATATTGTTATTCTGGGAATGTTTTCTGTTACATGGATCAAAGCAAATGTGTAATTACGATATACTTTTCTTTTACTGCCAATGTCCTTGAAAAAGTGGATTCTCAGAATAGAAAAAAAGGAGATACATATTTAATGGAGAATTTAAATGAACTCCTATAGTTCATCAGTATGAACCCCTGAAGTTTTTCATTTTCAAAATAAATGAAATAATCGCATGTATTTCTAACCTCTACCACTGAAGTGGCTTTGGGACACTTAATGAGTTTAATGAGATTAATGAATGTAAGCTTTCTGAATTATTAGAGCTGTGGATTTTGCAAGTGCAGTGAACTCTTATTAATGTATTTTGCACAGCTAAAAAATTACATGCAAAAAGGAATGTTTACTATGACATCATAGCAAACCTGATCAGAAATGAAAATACTGTAAACTAAAGTTACTAGTCAGTCAGAAGGGGCAGAAGTTGGATTCCTGGGCCCTACAGTGATGGGTTCTGTTTCTCTCTGTACTTTACCCCACAATTGAGGGGTCAAACAAGACATACAATCCTATGTATAGCAGAATAACCTCTATAGCTTTTGTTTGTCCTTTGAGATATTAAAAGGGTAATAACAGTGGAGACCGAACCATAATCCGGATGCCTAAAACCCCCAATAGCAACAGGTAACATTTTAGAGTATAAACACATGCCTAGCACTGTGGTAGACATTCCATGGGGATTAGCTCAAAAAGCCTTTCAACCTGCTACCGATCTAGGTGTATTTTAAATATCCTTATTTTTACAGATGATGAAATTAAAATCCACAGAATGTAACAACATAGTAGGTGCTCAAGCCAGGAGAGGGCTAATTTGCTCTTCAGTATCTTCAACTGTTCTGCTACTGTAAAGTAGCGATACTTGTGGGGTAGGTTGAGGTGGGGACAGTGGGTACAACAATGTCTAAGAGAGTTGTTTAGTGACTGTGGTTATTGTGACTGCCATTTATTTTAACCTGGAAAGCATTTAGTATGTACAGTAGTCATTAGAAATGGAAAAAGAGAGAGAGACAACAGACACAAGGAACTTTATAAACTAAGCCAAAAGCAAAGTAAGTCACAGTCTGAGGTGTGGGGGAGTCAATGTAGGGATGGGGCAGTGAACAAGACTTACTGCCAGCCTTTGAGGAGACCACAGTTCATAAAAGATGCTCATAGGCTAGGGACTGACTCATCGTATTTAGAGAGTTAATTGGAAAGAGGAGGGCCACATGTCTCAGTGTAATGAAACTGACAAGAGCAGGGGCAAAAGCTATCATATCATCAACATGAAATAACGTTCCTGGTAAAGCTTTACTGTCCTAATGCAAGGAGGAAGTTGGGATGACACATAAATATCTGGAGATTTTTGCTTAGCTAAGATGTTTGGGTAAAGATTTTATAATAGTCCGGGACATCCCCACGTAGTCCTTCTGCTTGCTATTTTATGACACTAAGGAGTTGTGAAGGTACAAATTTATATTCCAATCAGAGGCCTTGTAACAAATGAATGATGTATGTCCTATCCAATCACTATTTATATATTATAAATGGTATACCGTGTTCATATTATTATTGGGGCTTGGGAATGAAGAAAGAAGAATGACCAAACAGAGCCCAAAATAAAGGCCTACATTCTTCAAAAATGTCCAAGTCATGAAAGAAAGAGACTGAAGAGACCAAAGGGATAGAATCAGTAAATGCATTATGGTCTGGATCCTGTAATCAAAGGACTATAAATGCTAGAAAAGGCATTACTGGGACCATTGAGAATTTGGGAATATGGCCCAAAGATTAGTTGCAAGTACTGTCGATGAGAAATTTCCTGAATTTGTTAACTATGCTGTGATTATGTTAGAGAATATCGTTATGCTTAGGAAATACATACTGAATGGCCAATAGTAAGGGAATAAAGGGCATGTTGCTTTCAACACATGCTCAAGTGGTTCACAAAAAAGACCGTATAAACACACAGACACCATTATTTTTTCACATATATGTATATATGTGTGTTCATGTGGAGAGAGAAAGAGGTGCATGTCTGTGTGTATGAGGCAGGGAAAGATAAAGTACATGAAGCAAACTTAAAACCTGATGGTGTGAATTTTCTGTAAATTTGAAATTATTTGGAATTTTTTTTCAGTAGCAGAATTATAAATGGCACTGGCACACTGATATTTAGGAAGTGCTTGTGAAAAAAATATAAATGAAACACGAAGTCATAAATAACTATATACCACCTAGAGGATCCCTAGGGGACAACTGCTATGTGAACTGAGGGCAAACAAACTCTTATCTTCAAACTCTCTGTCCTTCCCCTTGCCCCACCCCCGACCCCTCCGGTCCTTCTCTTCTTTAATTTCCCTATGATGCTTATTTCTTTTTCTTCACTCTAAGCCTCATCCACTCAAGAAACAAATTTAAAAACCAAACCAAAATTAGCAATAAACTGCAGTTGGGTTCCTGGTGTGAGTTGGACCCCAGGTCGCTGTCTGTAATGAGAATGTCAGGACAGAGTGTTGTGTCTGCCAGCAGTGCAAGAGTGCTGGGCCCCTCTTCTGACCTCCGAAGACTAAAAGAGAGTCAGTTTTGTGATATCTGTTTTAATGTCTGTACCCCATCTAATCCCAGTCCCCACCATAAATCAGAGGGGCTAAACAATGCAACTAGAATGAGTCTAAGATCTCACTCTCTACTTTTGCCTAACCTTTCCCTCCAAAGATCCTTGGGTCTCTTTCCTCTCAGGAGAATCTTATCATTTTTTAGCCAAAACCACTTGATCCACCAGAAGAAGAAGAGTGTTATTAAAATTCTATACTTGGGGCTAACAATACAGAGTACACCCACATGGGAAGCTGATCTGGGCTCATTCTTTATAGGCACCTCATGCATTATGGTCTGGAGCATGAGGTATAGGCACCTCATTGCTCTAGGCTTTTGCTTACACGGAATGTTTTCTTTCCTGTTTTTTTTTCCTCCCTCCATCACTCCTCTACTCCACTTTGCCTAACTAATTATTACTCATCTGAGGTTTATAGATGTATATTTTCTGCCTAGAAAACTTCAGAGATTCTTCCAGGTGTGAAAAAGTGGGCCAATATATGCTGACATGACAACTTTTGTTTTTTCTTTTTTAACAGCTACTACTCTGTTGAAATTGATTAGAAATATTTTGCATTCCTCAGACTGTAGCTTGCTTGAGGGATCATTATATCCCAATGTCTAACAGCATTCATCACCTAGGAGGCACTTAATATTAGTCCAATAAAGAGTATTTACAATTTATTTTTGTACTTACATGCTAGAAACTGTGCTAAATTATTTACATGTATTATCCTTACTATAACTTCTAAGTTGTGCATAATTATTTTAATTTTCCTGATTTATTCAGGTTAAATAGCTTTCTCAAAGTGCCAGTCCTCAGAAGAGAAACAGGAAGGAAAGAGAATACAATGTATTTGGGTTTTTAAAAAATCTCAAATTTATTTCCTATAAATGTTTACTCAACACTTTTGTATACTTAGCATTTGCCTTTCAACATGGCATTTACCATCTAGAGAAAAAGATATGCAACCAAATTGAAATCCATTTTATCTGAGGGTCTTCTGAAACAGGAAAAATAATCTGGGGGGGGGTTCATAATTTGGTTTCTATACAATCTGCAATTATAAAATAATTTGAAGGTAAAAGAACCCATAGTATTTTCATTTGCAATTTCAGAATTACCATTTTTCTATTTCTCCCATATAAGTGTACTATCTTAAAACTTAAAAAAAAATCTACAGACACATATAAAGAACTAAGGAATACTAGTGAGATAAGGTAAATCTAATTTAACCATATATCCTTTAAGAAAACATAGTTCACATAAAATTATTCACAGATAGTTTTCTAGGTAATATGGATACTATAACCAAAATGGAAAGGAGGTTAAGATTTGGAGAGCAACATGTAATTTTTAAAAATTTGAAGTATGTATAAAAATCACCAAGATATCTCTCTGATCAGACATGCCATTTTATGGAGAGTTCCCCTGGCAATCAATGCTATAGTGTGTCATAGGGGTAAATATATTTTCACATTCTATCTTACCAACTTGAGGGATTGAAATGTTGCAGAGGGGGACTTGTAGGGTAACCTTCACATGTGGTAAACACATGTTTAAAATTCAAAGTAAAAATCTGGCCTTTTCTACTTGGACATGAAACCGACATTTGGGATGAAATCAAAATCACAAGTAAAATGGAACATAGATCACAAACCTGAGTTAAAAACCATTAATATACAGTAGTTGGATACTAAAGTTTTAATAATAGCCATCATAATACTGAAATATCATTGACACTAAAGACAGCTCTTCATAGATCAAAGAGAGCAAATGAGTCGTTTCAAAAAATTAAATTTTATATTTCACTATTTCCAAAGTTAAAATAGTCACTCTTTTCAGACTTCTTAGAGAAAACTCCACTGGCAGAAAGCTCAGCAATTAGAAATATTACAAGTAAACTTGGGCTCTGACTCTGATGGTTTAAATTTTTCAATATTATTAATTTTTGATGTACTTGTAATCCCAATAAAATCATATCTGATATTCTAAGGAGTAATTATTATACTCACTTTTATAGATTAGTAAACATAGCTTCAAATAGTGTCAACAACCTGTCATAGCCACATAGTATAATACAAAGGACAGAAACCAGAATCTTGATATCACTTTTGTTATCTTCTTGGATTTCAAGAACTGCACCAAGTATT
Source organism: Panthera pardus (assembly GCF_024362965.1). Classification (NCBI taxonomy): domain Eukaryota; kingdom Metazoa; phylum Chordata; class Mammalia; order Carnivora; family Felidae; genus Panthera; species Panthera pardus. Next base: position 92,252,026 of record NW_026526655.1, read on the forward strand.
ATCTTTATATACCTACTTTATAAATAATGTTTAACCAATATATGTCAATAACAAGAAGAATAATTTTATTATAATAGTGGCCGATTAGCTTTCATAGCCCATTATACATTATGTGGGTGGTTGAAATCTTCCAAGTACACTGTTCAATGATCTGGATGTTCTTATGTCAGAACTATCCTATATAAAGAGTTAGAGATTTGGGGAACCTATTTTTGCATATTGTGATTACAAAAGGAGCACTGACAGAAGCCCTGCTGCCTTAACAAACAACAGCCATTGCCTCTAGAAATAAAAGGCAATTCTCCATGTCTATTTTTTCACTCATAAATTTACCCCATATAATTCACAACGAAGATAATAAAATAAGTTTGAGAGCACTCTGAAGAACAAAAAGCATTCTGTGAACAGAGAGGGCACTCTGGTGAGGGGAGGGGTTCATACTGGACTGTGCCAAGAGGCAGAAATTGATTCAGCAAAGCATCATCTAAATGAAAACTAAGAGCCATCAAGTTCCAACTCATCACCAATTACCCAAAGGTTGGAGCCACTCAATCAAGTGCCACCAGAAACAAATTGAAAATTGGCAGAGCACAAAATAGATGACAGTCAGACACTGGAATGTGAGCCAGTGAGCATGAGGAGGGCTGATGACTGCTGAAGCAGAGTCTTTGGGGATGGTAGGTACACAGGAGTGACATAACAGAACTCACCAGATTTCTTCACTCCCTATTGACAAACACTCAGATGTATAAAGTAATTTGGAGTGTATTCCCTGAAGAAGTATGGTGTTCTCTTAGGCTAGAAGTCCAATGCAACCAGAAAGAGGCAAAAGAACCCAATATAGGTAAATGTGAGACAGAAAAGACTACTGTAAATTTAGAAACTCAAACAGAGTTCATAGGGACAAAATTCCAGAGCATTATATTCAATAGATATGACCAATTTTCATAAGACAAGAATCTCTTGCTAAAGTTATGGAGAAATAGGTCAGGCTGAAAGAATATAGATGCTAGCTTTTGAATTAGGCTCAATTTTGACTCTGGACCCTGCAACCCAGATATTATAAGTCTTCTAAACCTTTCACTTTCCTCACTAATATAAGGGGGCTAATCATGCTATTCTATAAGCATTAAAAGATGTAATACATACAAAATACCTAGTATAGAGAAACACTGTATTTGTTTTTATTTATTTTTGTTTGTTTCGTTTTGAATTTGCTTTTACTTTGTAGAGTGATCCCAAGAATACATGGAAACCTATGGTCTATATTATTTCCAAAAAAGCTGAATGCCTATTTTGCTTCTGATGTGTCCTAAGTTCTAATGAAATTGATGGAGTTAGGAGTAGACAAAACGTGTCTGCTTGTTTCCTACATGATTGTGTGTGTGTGTGCATGTGGTGTGTGTGTGTGTGTATGTGTGTGTAGGAGGAGGGAGAAGAAGTAGGAGGAGGGAGAAGGCGAGTAGAAAAGAAGTAGGGAGAAAACAGAGCACAAAGGAAGCCTGAAGGCTTTGGAAAATGGTCACTTCCTGTGGCCACAAGCCTGCAGAGAATTGCTGAGTCTTCCAGGAATGATGCCTTGGTAGGGAAAGGGCAAAAGGATACATGAGTGAAGACCCACCTATGAGCTGTTAGAGTCACTCCATAGGCTTCTGGTTGATGCTTCTTGTTATGCATTAAATCCTCTAGCTTCTATTAAAAAGTTAAGCTTTATAAAAGCATTCAAAATGAATATCTTTGAGGGAGATGTTTATTGCTATCATATGAGAGGGAAGAAAAAAAAACAAGAGAAAAATCTCTAAGGTTTTCTTTAGTGGGTTGCAAATCATTGAATTATGAGTTACACAGATATTTACAAGCTTGGCCTAGATAGAGTATAGTAATCTATAAATGCTGCTCAAGTGATTTATGGCACAACTGTTCTAACACATTACCAATAGCAGGAAATGTATTTAATTTATTCTCAGGGATGCACATTTACATTATTCACAACAAGCCATTTATAGGGAAATGTGCAACCCTTAAACTAAAGTGAATGCATCTCTAGTGGGTTTTGGGCAGTTATAACTGTCTAATAAATGCTCATATCCTAACTTACTGTATAAGCCAATGTAAATGTTCACTAGCTATCCTGTAAACACTTTATTCTGTGAATTAGTGAATAGTTCTGGAACGTATGGCAAAACATGTAGACTAACAAAGTTTTTTGGGTCCTGAGTGATAAAGAACCTACCTTCCTTGCTGAAATTTTGCTAATGCATGAAAAAGAAACTCATCTTTTTTTCCTGATCCCATATTGTAGATTTGTCAGATGTAGCAGAGGGATGTATTTCAAAGTTCTGAGGATCTTTTAGCATATTTGGCTACTGACCAGAGAATGTACCATCTGGTGGACTACCAGGTCATAGGTCTAATTTGCAATCTACCTGTGTCAAGACAAAAATAATATTCTGAGCCTTTCTGTTTGTTTTTTTTTTTTTTTATAAAAACATATGCATGCATATAGCTTGGAGATAGAGGTGAAGAAAAAGGGGGGAAAGAGGAGACAGGAACAGGATGAGAGGGAGTGAGGGATGTAGGAAGAGGGAGCCCCATCCTAAATCATCAAGGACTTTCATATGTTTTTATAATTTATTTCTCTCAGGAATCCCTAGGCGTAGTTGTCTAAATAACAATTATATATATATATATATATATATATATATATATATATGGATATACACATATATCCATATGTGTATATATATCCATATGTATATATATGATATATGGAGATATATATATATATATATATATATATATATATATATATATATGGATGTATAAAGTGAGGACTATACCTCTAAATACACACTGTTTATAATTCCAACCGTCAATCTCTTACCAGTCAACAGTATAGCCCCAATTTAAAATAATTAACCATTAACCTGGAATTGCCACAGTCATGTACTCTTTGCAGGTCTTAATTCAGAAAACTCCACGTACAGAATATTTTTCTTTTATAAATTTCTTTCATTGACTTTATGTCTTTTGTTCTTGATGATGCCTCAGTTTCTCTAACTATATGTTCTGTATCTTTTGGCCATTGGTCAAGTCATTCCTTATCATTAAGCAAATATTTAAGTGAACTAGAAGCCAACTCTTCCAAGGTCTAGATTCCCAGATAAATTCTATTGTAGTGATAAGTTATCTACAGATGTCACTGCCTTTTCAGAAAACAATTTCCCCCCTGCTTTTGCACTGGACTTTCTTAAATTAGTAAATGACTTTGACAGCTAGCTTGTACAGCTGATGCATTTTGAACACAAAGAAACTTGTTTCCAAACCCTGGAAGACCATGCCCTGAAGCCAGATGGACATTGGAGAGTTCCAAGGTCTAAGACTCTTTTAAAGTCAGGGAATCACCAATTTTATAGGTATTTGAAAATATAGGTAGAATTCCATTATTCTAAATGCTATTATGACCGAGATCATATACAGCAATCTATTTCCATGTATCACGTAATTGTCCATGGCAACAGTAGTTTGTTGCATTAATTACAATGATGTTGCAAAAAGTTGCCCAACAGAAATTTTAGCCCATTTCTTTCAAACTAAGGGTCATTATCAAAGAGAATAAAGAGTGTATTATATTAACAGTCATTCCCATTACTACTTCTCTGGCAAAGTAAAAGTCTATGTAGGGAAGAACAGAGAAGGGGGCAAAGAGCTTTATTTATTCATGAAAATAAAAGCACTAAGTTATACTTTATTTAGGAAAGTGGGTGATGGGCATTGAGGAGGGCACTTGTTGGGATGGAGCACTGGGTGTTGTATGGAAACCAATTGGTCAATAAATTATATTTAAAAAAATAAAAATAAAAATCTACCTCAAAGTTTTTTTACTAACCTTTACTCGAAGAAAGAATCAGAAAAACTTTTTGTAACTACTAGGACCGTTGCTAACTGTTGTGCCCTGGGAAAAACTATTTAACCTTGTATCCTCATTTATAATACAGACATGACCATATCTGCTAAAAATCCCTCATAGTTTGCTTGTGAGATCATATATGTGAAAGTGTGGAATTATAATATTTCTTTTACTTTAGATTTCCTTGGCACTCATCAACACATTCTGAAGAACTTAGTTTTACTGTCTTAATATTTTCTTTGGTGACTGTGTGTGTATGCGCATATGCTACACATGTAGAATAATCAGAGGGACAATATCTATCATTGTATCTTAAATTTTACCTTATTTTTACAGCTCCCACTATATCTAAATTTTTCAAACCTGTGCTGAGATTTACTCTTACATTACCCCCTAATATTGGCTACTTCCAATATACTAATCTTACAAAATTTCAAAATAACCATCACATTACTTCATACTCATGGATTTTGGACCCTGGGATACCAGGCATACTAGTTTCAAAATATTCTTTTTTGTGAAATACCATATAGTTTTATTTACATATTCATGAAAATAATGAGTAAACCTTAAATATTACTCTACCCTTCTATTGTGTCTACAGAAAGCCACATCCTCTAGCATCCACATCTCTGGAATTTATACAAAATCACCTTGATTTATTAACCTATTTCAAACATGTACAAATAAAGTATAATATATAGTAACAGAGGACTAAATGTACTAATCAATCCACTGTTACTGGACCATAGAAAATACTACACATTACTATCACTTTTGAAGAGGAAGAAAGGAGGAGGAGGAGAACTAGGAAACAGAGAAGGAAGAAGGAAAATAAACTATACATCTTAGAGACTCAGAGCACAACTCTCACATTAACTAAATTTGTATATACTTTGATGAATCTGATTGAAGTCAATTCATTTTATTTCAATGTGAGATAAATACAAGTTGAGATATAGTTAGAACTGTCTGATACTTGATCAGAGTATGTTTAACTACGATACAAGATTTTGGTTTCAGAAGATTTATCTGCTTGTATGAGTAACCAGAAGATGATGTTTGAACACACAACTAAATGAAGTATAATTAAGGGAATATCTATAATGGATGTTTTTAGGAGGTATGCAGTTACCAAAACACATACTAATTCTATATGCTGCCAATTCAAAAGTAATTTGTTAATGCACCATTTAAGACCTTTGTTCTTGGTTCTCATTTAACTGAATCCCCTCAATTTGTTAACAGCTACACTCTACTCCAAGTAAGACAGCTTCTGCTCTTAGAAGATGCTGTATCAACCAGTATGTACTCATGCTCTTTGCCTGTGTTCAGTAACTTTCTATGTGCTCATCATGATTGCAAGATATCTTACTTTTAAGTAAGATATCTTACTCTCTTGGGATTTCAAATAGCTCACTCTTATGATCCCCAAATAAGATTTAAATGCTAACATATATTTAACTATTTTGTATTGCTCTGTGTTTTTGCCACTCATCTAATACCTTTTTTCTCTTCACTGAGATCTGAGTTTTTTTAAAGATTAGAACAATGTGATATAGATCTGCAAAAGTACTAAGCAATGTATAAGCTCCCTAACGCTTATATTCAATATTTAATAATTAAAATATTAAATAGGTATCCAATATAAACTTCACCTAAAGGAGTTTTAATAAATGTCATTATTTTTAAAAGTTTTATATGACTGATAAGTCATTCATGATGGATCTATATCTAAAGATATATCTATTTTCATTGCCACATATAGAAATGTGTTTATGTGTATACATAGAAACACACACACACAAATATATTTTTAAAATTAGATTCCCCCCTAAAGGACAATCAGCAAAAAATGCTGTAGGCTATATATAAAAGACAGTTCATTCTGGTTTTTTTGTTTTTGTTTTTTTTTTTGACAGAGAGAGAGAGAGAGAGAGAGTGAGCGAGCATGAGGGGGGAGGGACAGAGAGAAAAGGAGACACAGAATCTGAAGCAGGCACCAGGCTCTGAGCTGTCAGCACAGAGCCTGACATGGGGCTGGAATTCAAGGACCAAGAGATCATGACCTGAGCCGGCCTACTGAGCCACCCAGGTGTCCCTCATTCGGTTTTAAAGTGAAAGTCAAGTACTTCCAAGCCAACGTAGTAAATCATTAAATTGTTCTGGATTAATACTTGAAAAAGTTTTAAGCTAAACAAATTGATTTGAAATTATACAAATAAGACAACAAAAGTACTAGGAATCAGGAAACATTTTTATATACTACACCGCTCTGACCCATTTGAGAATGTATTTATCTCTTGGTTGTTAGGATGTGTCTGCTTTAGGACTGCTCGGCTGGCCCGACGCTGTACCTATGACATGTGAAACCCACCACGACAATCTTCTCATACTAATTTCTCTGAGAAGATAGGTACAGAAAGGAGAGAATGGATAGATTGACAAATAAAAGGAGCAGATGTAGCATTTTTATATTTTCTTACAATATCATAATTTTGGAATGAAGTCTAGAAAATGGAGCAAAGAGGAGTACTTGAATTTTGGAGGCCATGATACAGTGATGAAATATAATAAGTAAAGGAGGCTCATGAAGTGGGGAAATACTTATTTCCTACAGAAAGAGTATTTTTAACACTAGTGAATTTAGTAATTTCATATGTTTAATATTTAAAAGTTAACAATATCTGTACATTAGTCATCAACAATGGGAAAGTAAAAATAACAATTTCATTTATAGTAACATAAAAATGTGAAAATAGAATTAACATGCAAAACCTCTATATTGAGAACTATAAAACATTATTGAATGAAATTTAAAAATCTTAAAAATAGAAAGATATGCCATAATCATTGATTAAAAGACTATGAGCCCCATGTCAGTCCTTCCCAAATTGATCTACAGATTCCATGCAATATTAAAAGGACAGCAGAATTGTTAGGAGAAATTGTCACTTTATTTCTAAAATTTATATGGACAGGGGCACCTGGGCGGCTCAGTTGGTTAAGCATCCGACTTTGGCTCAGGTCATGAACTCACCGTCTGTAAGTTTGAGCCTGCATCGGGCTCTGTGCTGAAAGCTCAGAGCCTAAAGCCTGCTTCAGATTCTGTGTCTCCCTCTCTCTCTGCCCCCGCCCCTGTCATGCTCTGTCTCTCTGTCTCTCAAAAATAAATAAATGTGAAAAAAATTTAAAAAATTTATATGGACATGCAAAAGACACAGAATCACTATGACAGTTGAAGAATTACAAAAATTGGAAAATTTATATTACCAAGTTTTAATCACTACTTTAAATATATAGTAATTAAGACAGTGTGATACTGGTGTGTGGATAAATAAACCAATTGAATAGGTACTCTGGGTATGCTTTTCTCCATTTGTACATGATTTGCTGCTAGTGACTTACACCTGAGACTCTAAGAGGACTGTCCCTGGAAACTTACAGTAATTCTAAAACTCTAAGGAAAATCATGAATATTCCCCAACTCCCTAAAAGTCAGCCTATAACTGGTGAGTAACTAGTGGCAGGGGACGTAAGGCCACTTCCTTAGCCTCAAGAAGAGACAATTCTGGGGCGCCTGGGTGGCGCAGTCGGTTAAGCGTCCGACTTCAGCCAGGTCACGATCTCGCGGTCCGTGAGTTCGAGCCCCGCGTCAGGCTCTGGGCTGATGGCTCGGAGCCTGGAGCCTGTTTCCGATTCTGTGTCTCCCTCTCTCTCTGCCCCTCCCTCGTTCATGCTCTGTCTCTCTCTGTCCCAAAAATAAATAAAAAACGTTGAAAAAAAAAAAATTTAAAAAAAAAAAAAAGAAGAGACAATTCTGTGGTATAATCATGTTCTAAAGCTATTTTGGAGATCAGGCTGAGTTGGGGACTTCATTTGAGATGGCCAATTGGCTTCTTTCCTTTTTCAATTCCACTTCACCATTACCTTTTTGGTTTCTCCTAGGAATATTTTCTTAATAAATCACTCACACTGAATTATTGGCACAGGATTCAACTTTGGAATAACTAAAACTAATACACTTCTAAAACATGTTACACAAATTTTTGTTTTGTTTTTAAACAGGGACCATAGATCTAAATGTGAAAACTAAACCTATAAAGCTTTTAGGAGAAAATATAGAATGTTTTTATGGCCTTGGGTTAAAGATTTATCAAACAAGACAAAATAGATATCAAGTACAAAATAGAAAAAACTAGACATCATCAAAACTAACAACTTTTACCAAAACAACACAAAATAACCCACTTTAATGAAGGTAAAAAGATAAAGGTTGAAAAAAATATTCACAATGCATGTTTCTGACAAAGGACTTATATCCAGAATATATAAAGAGCTTCTTTAAATCAGTAATAAAAATAGGAAAGTGATATCAGCAAGACAGTGGAATAGGTGGTTCCTGATTTCAGTCCCCCTTCAGAGAAATATCAACCAGCAACTATCCATAGACGAGATGCCTTTGCAAAATCCTAAAACTAGGGGTCAGGGTGAAGCATGCCCTGGACCACAGAAACAAAAACACAGAAAAAAATCATTAGAAGATAAGAGGAATGGTTTCCCTTTGGCTGCACTGCCTCTCCCCCAGGCTGACACAGCATTGCATCCAGAAAGTTACCTTGGGCCTACTGTTTCTCCACTAGGGAAAAGAGAACCCAAGGTTACAGAATATTTTCCCATTGCTACAGAATGCTTCTCAGAAGGCCAACTTAGGTTTTGCCTCATGGGAATCACTGCAGGGAATCAGCAAACTAGACCACTGTGGATTATCTAGAGATAAGAGAACAGAGGCAAGAACCAGAAAAAACAGCACATGGCTCATGAAAACATGTTTCTGCTGGCAATGATGCTCAAGCAGAGATGCTAGCCAGTGGCTTTGGCTATGTGCATTACTGAGCTGGCAGCCCCCTTTGGCCAAGGAACTGGGTGAGTAGTTCTATCTGGTTTGGGTCCCCCAGCTAATAGGTCATCCTGGTGATGGAGCCCATTTTACAGCTTCAGCTGGATAATAAAGCAAGTCAGCAGCCCTCCCCAACTGATGAGCATAGTTTCTAGCCCCACTTACCCAGAAAGCCTTGAAAGAGACCTTGATTAGGCATGAAGCTCATCCAATGGCTAGCCTGGGTAAAAGACCAAGCTTGCAGCCCCACACAATGGTTGAGGAGAGCTGCCAGTCCTGCCTGAGCAGGGAGGCTAACAATGACTATGGAAAGCGTCAGTGCCCAGCCTACATTGGTGTCCCACTGTGGAGCTCAACTTACAGCCTCATCTGGCAAAAGAATACATACTACATCCCAGTCTGATTGCTGAGCACAGCTTGTGGTCTCACTCAGGCAAGGAGCCCAGTTAGTAATGCTGCCCAGTTATGGAGGACAACAAATGGCACTGTCCTGTCATGGAACACACCCTACAACCCTGTCCAACCAGAGGTGATTGCAGAACCCAAGTAGTGGCCCCACCTAATGGTGGAGCTCAACCATCAGCCTTGCTTCATCAATGAGCCAGTGAGTGGTCCCATTTGAATGTGGAGCCCAGTCAGCACAACCCCAATCTCAAAGCATGGGCAACAACCCCACCCAACTAAAGGCCACAACAGTAAGTCTCACCTGCCACAGACATTACCAGTTAACTCATTCAGAACAACAAACTAAGCTGAAAGGAAAAGGTCTATTGCTGCTGAAGGCAAACTGTAAAGGCTGCAAGAGGAGGTAGCTTCCTCAATTGTAGTTACCAATGCAAGGATCATAAAGAATAACCTGATAAACATGACACCACCAAAGGCAACTAATATAGATCCAATAACCAATTCTAAAAGAAATGTAGATCAATGAACTGTCTACAGAAAATTCAGAATAATAATTCAGAATAATCCTCTTAAGTTCAACGAATGCACAGATAGACAATAAAACAAATATTCGCAAACAGTGCATGAACAAAATGAGAAGTTCAATAAAGGAATATAAACTCTCTCTCTCTCTCTTTCTCACACACACACACATGTGCATACATACATGCGTGTGCACACACACACACACACACACTAAACCACACACAAAAATCCTAGAGCTGAAGAATATAATGACTGAGCTGAAAAATTCAATAGTTTCAACAGCAGACTTGACAAAGCAGAAGGAACAATCAGTGAACTTGAGGACAAGTCGCTTGAAATTAACCAGAGGAATAAAATGAAATATGAATGAAAAAGTTAAGAAAGTCTATGGTACTTATGAGACAGCATCAAAAGATTCAATATATGTGTTATAGGAATCCCAGAAAGAGAGGAAGAGAAAGGGACAGAAAGCTTATTTTTAAAATAGTGGGTGAAAACTTCTCAAATGTGAGGAGAAAAAGAACATTTTGATTCCTAGCTCAAATATCACCAATGGTTGAACCCAAAAAGAATTACATCAAGACACATAAAACAATTGTCAAAAAGTTAAAGACAAAAAGAATTTTGAAAGTTCAACACAAAACATGAAAACATATGAATGTATCAAAGTCACCAGCAGAGTAAATATATAGTCAAATTCAGATACTCTAGTATTGTAATGGTGGTGCAATAAATAAATTTCAACTTGAGTTAAAAAATTAAAATAAAAGGTATTAAATAATTACTATATTCACAATAATTTGTTATTTGATACACAATATTAAAAAGATATCAATTATAACAGCAATAACCTAAAGTGTGATCAGGGAGAGAAGAAAAGTATAGAATTTTATTAAATTAGGTTGTATACTATCAAATTTAAGTTGTTATCAACTTAAAATAGGATATTATCATTATAAGGTAGTTTATGTAAGTGTCATAGTAATCCTAAAGGAAAATTTGTAGAAAATACAAAGAAAGTAATAAAAGTATAACACCACAAAAAATCATCAAATCAGAAAGAAGATAGCAAGAGAAGCAGAAGCAAAGCAATTGCAAAAGAGTCACAACAAATTGGCAACAGCAAGATCTTATAAATTCTCTAATCAGAAGACACAGAATGGCTGAGTGGATAAAAATATAAGATCCACGATGATGAGTGGTGTTGAGCATTTTTTCATGTGTCAGTTGGCCATCTGGATGTCTTCTTTGGAGAAGTGTCAGTTCATGTCTTTTGCCCATTTCTTCACTAGATTATTTGTTTTTTGGGTGTTGAGTTTGATAAGTTCTTTATAGATTTTGGATACTCACCCTTTATCTGATATGTCATTTGCAAATATATTCTCCCATTCTGTTGGTTGCCTTTTAGTTTTGCTGATGTTTCCTTTGCTGTGCAGAAGATTTTTTGTTTTGATGTTGTCCAAGTAGTTCATTTTTGCTTTTGTTTCCCTTGCCTCCGGAGACGTGTTGAGTAAGAAGTTGCTGCGGCCAAGGTCAAAGAGGTTTTTGCCTACTTTCTCCTCGAGGATTTTGATGGCTTCCTGTCTTACATTTAAGTTTCATCCATGTTGAGTTTATTTTTGTGTATGGTGTAAGAAAGTGGTCCAGATTCATTCTTCTGTATGTCGCTGTCCAGTTTTCTCAGCACCACTTGCTGAAAAGACTGTCTTTATTCCATTGGATATTCTTTCCTGCTTTGTCAAATATTAGTTAGTCATACGTTTGTGGGTCCATTTCGGGGTTCTCCATTCTGTTCCATTGATCTGAGTGTCTGTTATTGTGCCAGTACCATACTGTCTTGATGATTACAGCTTTGTAGTATAGCTTGAAGTCTGGGATTGTGATGCCTTCTGCTTTGGTTTTCGTTTTCAAGATTGCTTTGGCTATTCAGGGTCTTTTCTGGTCCCATACAAATTTTAGGATTATTTGTTCTAGCTCTATGAAGAATGCTAGTGTTATTTTAATAGGGATTGCACTGAATATGTAGATTCCTTTGGGTAGTATCGACATTTTAACAATATTTGTTCTTCCTATCCAGGAGCATGGAAACTTTTCCCATTTTTTTGTGTCTTCTTCAATTTCTTTCATAAACTTTCTATAGTTTTCAGTGTATAGATTTTTCACCTCTTTGGTTAGATTTATTCCTAGGTATTTTATGGTTTTTTGTGCAACTGTAAATGGGATTGATTCCTTGATTTCTCTGTCACATTACTGTTGGTGTATAGGAATGCAACTGATTTCTGTGCATTGATTTTATATCCTGCAACTTTGCTGAATTCATGAATCAATTCTAGCAGTTTTTTGGTGGAATCTTTTGGGTTTTCCATATAGAGTATCATGTTATCTGTGAAGAGTGAAAGTTTGACCTCCTCCTGGTTGATTCGGATGCCTTTTATTTCTTCGTGTTGTCTGATTTCAGAGGCTAAGACTTTCAATACTATGTTGAATAACAGTGGTGAGAATGGACATCCCTGTCTTGTTCTTGATCTTAGGGGGAAAGCACTCAGTTTTTCCCCATTGAGGATGATATTAGCGTTGGGTCGTTCATATATGGCTTTTATGATCTCAAGGTATGCTCTTTCTATTCCTACTTTCTTAACAGTTTTTATCAAGAATGGATGCTGTATTTTGTCAAATGCTTTCTCTGCATCTATTGAGGGGATCATATCGTTCTTGTTCTTTTACTGATGTGATGAATCATGCTAATTGTTTTGCAGATATTGAACCATCCCTGCATCCCAGGTATAAATCCCACTTGGTCATGGTGAATAATTTTTTTAATGTATTGTTGGATCTGGTTGGCTAATATCAACATCACTCATCATCAGGGAAATACAAATCAAAACCACAATGAGGTATCACCTTACATGTGTCAGAATGGCTAACATTAACAACTCAGGCAACAACAGATGTTGGTGAGGATGCAGAGAAAGAGGCTCTCTTTTGCATTGTTGGTGGGAATGCAAGCTGGTGCAGCCACTCTGGAAAACAGTATGGAGGTTCCTCAAAAAAACTAAAAATAGAACTACCTTATGACCCAGCAATTGCACTACTAGGCATTTATCCAAGGGATACAGATGTGCTGTTTCAAAGGGACACACGCACCCCCATGTTTATAGCAGCCCTATCAACAATAGCTAAAGTATGGAAAGAGCCCAAATGTCCATCGATGGATGAATGGATAAAGAAGATGTGGTATATATATACAATGGAGTATTACTTGGCGATCAAAAAGAATGAAATCTTGCCATTTGCAACTACATGGATGGAACTGGAGGGTATTATGCTAAGTGAAATTAGAGAAAGACAAAAATCATATGACTTCACTCATAGGATTTTAAGAGACAGATAAACATAAGGGAAGTGAAACAAAAGTAATTTAAAAACAGGGAGGGGGACAAAGCATAAAAGACTCATAAATATGGAGAACAAACTGAGCATTACTGGCGGGGTTCTGGGAGGGGGGATGGGCTAAATGGGTAAGGGGCACTAAGGAATATACTCCTGAAATCAGTGTTGCACTATATGCTAACTAATTTGGATGTAAATTTTTTAAAAAAATTAAAAAAATTAAATTAAAAACATAGACTTTAAAACAAAAAACAAAAAACAAAAAATGAGAAATGTTGCCTACAAGACAGTCACTTTGCTTTAAGGACACACATAAGTTGATTACAAAAAGAAAGAAAAAAATGTTCCAAGCACATGGAAACTAAAAGAAAAGGTAGTAGCTGTACTTACATTAGACAAAATAGGCTTTAAGTTAAAAAGAGCCACAAAGACTAAAAAGGTCATTATATAATTATCAAGAGATCAATTCATCATGAAGATATAATAATTGTAAATATGCACCCAGCATTGGAGCGCACACACACACACACACACACACATATATAAAGCAAGTAACTGCAGAACCAGAAGGAGAAATAAATAGCAACGCAATTGTGGAGGACTTTAATAGCCACTATCAATAATGGATGGATCATTCAGACAGAAAAATCAATAAGAGAACGGTGGATTTGAGCAACACTACAGACAACATAGACCTAACATACATATAAGGAGCATTCTCCCCATATACAGAACATTTCCTCTAGTAGCAGAATATACATTCTTCTCAAGTGCATACAAAAAAATTCTCCAGGACTGATTATGTGTTAGACTACAAAATAAGTTTGAACAAATTCATAATTGAAATTATATCAAATATCTTTTCTAACCATAATGATAAGAAGTTGGAAATCAATAGCAGGGTGAAGTTGGAAAATTCATAATATGTAGAAACAAAATAACACACTCCTGAATGACAAATGGGTCAAAGAAAAAATGAAAAGAGAAATCCAAAAATATCTGAGACAAATAAAAATGGAAATACAGGAGAGGAGAAATATGGCAGAGCAGGAGGATCCTGAGCTCACCTTGGCCCATGAACACTTAACTAAGGTAATAGCTACATCTGAACAAGTAACTCTGAAACTGACCTGAAGACTCGCAGAACAGACCTTGCACAGTTAATTATAAAGAGAAAGCTACACTGGAAAGGGTAGGTGGGGCAGAGATGTGGTTGGGAATCAAACCCCCAGTGAGACTAACCACAAATGGGAGGGGCAACACAAGCCCAGAGAAGTGAGAGGATCAGACTCCACACTAGGCACCCCAGGTACTGGGAACTAGTTATGGATTCTGAATTCCCATAATATCTGGCTTTGAAAAGTATGGAGGCTTAAGTTCCAGAGCTTTTAAAATCAGCAGGGCTCAACTCCAAGAAAGCAGGAAAAAGATAAAAAACTGAGTCCCTGCCTTTAACAGAGCCAGCAAAATAAATAACCCTGCTAGACACACAGCAGAGAAGTAGCAGTTTAGAAAGCACCTGGGATACACCTAAAGGAGATTTATTTCCTAATCTCAGAAATGCGCTGGAGGTGCAGAGATCTTCAGGAGCCTTCTCCAAAAACAAAAGTGCTGATGAGTGCCATTTCTCTTCCCCTACCCCAGCCAAGATAGACACTTGAAGGAACCAACACTAACACTCTCCATATATTTTGCTAGCACTGCAAGCCCTGCTCCACCATTTATCCGAGGACCTGCCCCATCCAACCTGCCAGCCTCCACAGGCATTCCTCCAAAGTCACACCAAGCAAGCAGCCCCAGCAGGAACTTATGTTACAACAAAGTGCCTCTTATCCCTGGGAGAAGGAAAGATAACCCCAACAATAGTGCACCTGCAATTCCAGCAGCCAAGCCTTTTAGCTGACTGTGCAGGTAGAAAGCCCTGACATTGGATATACCCGCAACTGTGGCAGAGATGCTGACTACAGACACCTAGTCTGACTTCTGGCCAGCCCACCACAAAACAACTCTATGGGCCTTGCAGAGAAGCTAACTGCAAATAGATAACCTGACTGCTTCCCTTGTACACCTACTAGCCCACCTAGGCCTCAGAGAGGCCCCTCAACAGCTCAGAGACCAAAACCAGCCCAGCATGCTCACAGCTGGCCAAGTGTATCATTGCAGCTAACTGGGCTGAGGACACAGCAGTGGGGGGTACACACAGCTCACATAAGAGACACCCATGGAGCACCTGGTTCTGGTGAGTAGGGGGCATTGCACTACAGGGCACCAAACAACCTCTTATATATAAGGACAGTATTTTAATTTTTTATTGGAGAGAGTGAATGGAGGAGAGTGACAGAGGGAGAGAGAGACTATGAAGCAGGCTCCATGCTGTCAGCACAGAGCCTGATGTGAGGCTTGATGTCATGACCTGAGATGACCTAAACCAAAATCAAGAGTCAGATGTTTAACCAACTGAGCTATCCAGGTGCCCCATAAAGACACTACATTTCAGACAAGGAAACACAGCTGACCTCCCTCATACATATAAACACAGAGAGACAAAATGAGGAGAAAGAAGAATATTTGCTAAATAGGACAAAAAATCACAGCAAAAGAACTAAGTGAAACTGAGATAAACAATAGCCTGATGAATAATTCAAAGTAATGGTCATAAAGATACTGAACTTGAGGGAAGAGTAGATGAATTGAGTGAGAACTTCAACAACAAAATAGAAAATATAGAACAGATGCAATAAGAGATTAATTCAGTAACTGGGGGAAAAATAACAGACTAGAAGGAATAAACAGCAGATTAGGGAAGGCAGAAGGACAAATCAATCATCTGGAAGAGAGGGTAATAGTAATAGAAAGAAACCAAGAATAACAGCAAAAATTAAAAAAATGAAAACTGAGACTAGCTCAAGGGAATTCAGCGCCATCATCAAATGTAGTAACATCCACATTATTGGGATCCCAGAGGAGAGAGACAAAAGGGGCAGAAAATTTATTTGAAAAAATTATAGCCGAAAACTCCTAATCTGGGGAAGGAAACAGACATCAAATCTGAGAAGTACAGAGAGCTCCTAACAAGATGAACCAAGGAAAATCAACACCAAAACATATAATAATTAAACTGGCAAAAATTGGGGCACCTGTTGGCTCAATCTGTTCAGGGTCCCAAATTGGCTCAGGTCATGATCTCGTGGTTCGTGAGTTCGAGATCCACATCAGGCTCCGTACTGATAGCACAGAACCTGCTTGGGTTCCTCTGTCTCCCTCTCTTTCCATCCATCTCCTACTCACTCTCTCTCTCTCAAAAATAAATAAAAATGCAAAAATTAATGATGAAGCAAATTTTAAAGGTATAAAAGAAAAGAAAACATTGCATACATAGGAAATCTCATAAGGGTATCAGTTGATTTTTCAGCTGAAACTTTGTAGGCCAGAAGGGAGGGGTGTGATATGGCAAGGTAACATTCAGAATAGAAGAAAAGATAAAGAGCTTCTAAGACAAACAAAAATTAAAGGCATTATCACTACTAAGCCAACCTTATAAGATATGCTAAAGGGAATTCTTTGAGTAAAAACAAAAGGCCATAACTAAAAGTAAAAAATTATGAAAAAAATTCACAGGTAAAAGCAAACACATAATAAAGGTAGTGATCACTTATAAAACCAGTATGGAGTCTAATGTATAGCTTGACAACTATAGTTAACAATACTGTATTGTGTTCTTGAAATTTGCTAACAGAGTAGAAGAGTCAATATCTAGTCTTCTCAAATTATTCCAAAAAATAGAAGAGAAAGGTAAACTTTGAAGTTCATTCTATGAGGCCAGGATTACCTTGATAACAAAACCAGATTGAAAAAAATCCATTAAAAAAGAGAGCTACAAGCCAATATCCCTGAGGAACATGGGTGCAAAAATTCTCAATAAAGTACCAATAAATTAAGTCCAACAATACATTAAAAAAATCATTCACCACAATCAAGTGGGATTTGTCTCTGGGTAGCAAGGATGGTTCAATATTCACAAATCAATGTGATACACCACATTAACGAAAGAAAGGATTAAAAACCATATGATCCTCTCAACAGATGCAGAAAAAGCATCTGACAAAGCAAAACATGCATTGATGATAAAAAAATCCACAAAAAAGTAGATTTAGAGTGAACATATCTCAACATAATAAAGGCCATCTATGAAAAATCCACAGCTCACATCATCCTCAATTGTGAAAAGCTGAGAACTTCTCCACTAACGTCACGAACAAAACAGGGATGTCCACTCTTACCACTGTTATTTAACATAGTACTGGAAGTCCTAGTCACAACAATCAGACAAAAACAAAAAAATAAAAGGAATCCAGATTAGCAAGGAAGAAATAATACTTTTACTATTTGCAGATGACATGATACTATGTATAGAAAACCCTAAAGACTCCACAACGAAACGAAACAAAACAAACTTCTAGAAATGATCATGAATTCAGTAAAGTTGCAAGATACAAAGTCAATGTACAGAAATCTATTGCATTCTATACACCAATAATGGACCAGCAGAATGAGAAATCAAGGAATCTATCCCATTTACAAGTGCACCAAAAACAATAGGCTACCTAGGAATAAACCTAACCAAAGAGGTGAAAGACCTATATTCTGAAAACTGTAAAACCCTAATGAAAGAAATTGAAGAGGACAGAAAGAAATGGAAAAACATTCCATGCTCATGGATTGGAAGAACAAATGTTAAAATGTCTGTACTACCCAAAGTGATCTACATATTCAATGCAATCCCTATCAAAATACCACCAGCATTTTTCACAGAGCTAGAACAAGCCAACCTAAAATTTGTATGGAGCCACAGAAAACCCTGAATAGACAAAGCAACCTTGAAAAAGCAAAGCAAAGCTGGAGGCATCACAATTCCAGACTTCAAATTATATTACAAAAACTGTAATGATAAAAACAGTATGATACTGGCACAAAAATAGAAACATAGATCAATAGAACACAACAGAAAACCCAGAAATGAACCCACTACTATATGGCCAATTAATCTTTGACAAAGCAGGAAAGAATAACCAATGAGGAAGAAGTCTTTTCAACAAATAGTGTTGGGAAAATTGGACAGCAGCATGCAAAAGAATGAAACTGGACCACTTTCTTATACTATACACAAAAATAAATTCAAAATGGATTAAAGACCTAAACATGAGACTTGAAACCATAAAAATCCTAGAGAAGTACACAGGCAGTAACTTCAACATTGGCTGTAGAAACTTCTTTCTAGATATTTCTCCTGAGGCAAGGGAAACAAAAGCACAAATGAACTACTGGGAGTACATCAAAATAAAAAGCTTCTGCACAGTAAAGGAAACAATCAAGAAAACTAAAAGGCAACCTTCAGAATCAGAGAAGATATTTGCAAATGACATATCTGATAAAGGGTTAGTATCAAAAATACATAAAGCATTTATAAAACTCAAACCCACAAAAGAATAATCCAATTTAAAAATAGGCAGAAGACACGAATAGACATTTTTCCAAAGATGACATATGGAATCCCAACAGACAGATGAAAAGGTGCTCAACATCACTGATCATCAGGAAATGCAAATCAAAACTACAATGACATATCACCTCACACCTATCAGAATGGCTCAAAACAACAACACAAGAAACAATAGGTGTTGGTGAGGTTGTGGACAAAGGGGAACCCTCTTGCACTGTTGGTGGGAATCCAAACTGGTGCAACTACTTGGGAAAATGTGTGGAGATTCCTCAAAGTTAAAAACAGAACTACCCAAATATCCAGCAGTTGTACTACTAGGTATTCACCCAAAGAATACAAAAATACTAATTCAAAGGGATCCATGTACCCTGATGTTTAGAGCAGAATTATCTCCAATAGCCAAATTATGAAAACATCCCACATATCCATTGACTGATAAATGGATAAAGAAGATTTTGTATGTGTATACACACACACACACACACACACACACACACACACACACAGGGGAATATTATTCAGCCATAATAAAGAATGGAATCTTGACATTTACAAAAACATGGATGGAACTGGAAAGTATAATGCTAAGTGAAATTAGTAAGTCAGAGAAAGACAAATACCATATGATTTCACTCATTTGTGGGATTTAAGAAACAAAATAAACAAGCAAAGGGGGAAAAGGGAGAGAGGGAGGCAAACCAAGAAATATACTCTTAGCTATAGAGAACAAAATGATGGTTACCAAAGGGGAGGTGGGGGGGGGGATGGGTGAAATAGTTGATGGGGATTAAGCAGTGCACTTGTGATGAGCACAGCGTGATGTATGGAAGTGTTAAACCACTATATTGTACACCTGAAACTAATATTACACTGTGTGTTAACTAACTAGAATTTAAATAAAAACTGAAAAAATATAAATGTTCTCAACACAAAATCAAAAACAAAAAAAGGTATCTATGTAAGGTGATGGATGTATTACCTGCCCCTACCATGGGAATCATTTCATAACATGTATATATATCAAATTCACAGTATATATCTTTAAACTTACACAGTGATATTTGTCAACTTTTTTCCAATAAATCTTGGGGGAGAAAAAAAATAAGAAAACTATACCCCCAAGATAAAAAAAATTGAATGCATTTAAAAAACAAATAGGTAAATGACTTGAACAGACATTCTACAAATAAAATCCCTAAATGGCTCATTAGAGCCATGACAAGTTACTCAACATTACTAGTTAGCAGAGAAATGACAGTTAAAATGACAATGAGATATTCCTACAAACTCAATGGAATGGGTGAAATTTAAAAAGGAGAAAACTTGTACAGCGCCTGGGTGGCTCCATCAGTTAGGCATCTGACTCTTGATTTTGGTGCAGGTCATGATCATGGTTTGTGAGTGGGAGCCCCACATCAGGCTCTGTGCTGACAGCAGAAAGCCTGCTTAGGATTCTCTCTCCCCAGCTTTCCCTGCCCCTCCCCCACCCATGCTTGCATGCTTCTGTCTCAAAAATAAATTAAAAAAGTGTTCTTAAAAATTAAAAAAAAGGAAAAAAACTTGAAAACTTTTAATGTGGATGAGAATGTATTAGAAACGGTACACTTGCACATTCCTGGAAGTACTGTAAAATGGTTCTAGGACTTTGAAAATTGTCTGAACATTTCTAACATAACATATACCTATCTTATGACCTAGTTACTCCACTCCTAAATACGTGTTCAAGAGAAATGAGTTAATATATCCACCAAATGACTCACAGAATCTTCACAGTAGCAATATTCATAATATCCCTAAACTAGAAATGACCCAAATGTCCACTAACAAGAGAATGCATAAATAAATGATGCTATATTCTTATGATAAAATACTATTTAGTACTAAAAAAGAGCAGAGTACTGACCTGTTCAACACTCGTACATCTCAAAAATATTGTATTAGGCAAAATAAGCTGGACACAAAAGAATATGTATTGTGTGTTTCCATCTATATAATGTACTAGACATAATATAAAGCTAATAAGATCAGATACAAAAGGTTACATGTTGTAATATCCCATTCCATGAAGTTTAAGGCAAGAAAAACTAGTAAATGTGATCAATGATAAAAATAATAATAGTGTTTAATTTGGGGTATGGAATTGTGCACATGAAGTGAAAAGTGGCATCAAAGTGCCTATACAGTGCTAGAACTGGCCTACATTTTGATCTAAACAGATCAGATGGGTATTCAGATGTATAAAACGTAAAACTGTGTACGGTTGTACCCTTAAGATTTGTGCATTTTAATATATGAAATTTAAACCTCATCAGAAGACTATTAAAAATTCCTAGAATTAGAAAGGGAAAATGCACATATAATATCCTAACTCATACTACACTGAGTAACAGAGAAATGCAGCATGGATAAAGATGCAGCCAGTAATAAGGGAAAATGAGAGATAGAATAGGAATAATGCTATGGCCTTAGAATACGCTAAACATCTGAGCTTGAAATTTTGCCATAATTAAGTAAATAAACTCAAGGTATCATTCCAACTTGCTTGAGGTCATATTTATAATTAAAATACGTCAATTAAAGAGTATCATGTTCTTAAAAGCAAAAATAGTCTAATAAAGAAAATTTAATATTTTCTATACAGAAATCTACAAATAATAAATGATTATGTAAGATATAGGAGCTGATAAAAATGATAACTTAGCTCTGTAATTGAAAATTATATTGGCAAAATAGGAATTTGAGGGTAGAAATAAAATAAGCTAGATATTTTTGATACACAGTGTTCATAATTTAATGTTTTATTCATAAGTTTATAACAGATAAATATATATTCAAGGATTTTTATAAAAATCAAAAAAAGCAGTAATAGTAAAATACTGAAATGCATACAAAAATGCAAGTCACAGTCAATAAAACCAATGGAAACAACAGAAATCAAGGATACCTTCTTTTTAAGCATAAAACACAACAGATGCTAGTTATAAAAATTAAAACTTAAGGGGTGTCTGTGTAGTTCAGCTGGTTAAGAATCTGATTCTTGATTACATCTCAGGTCATGATCTCACAGTTTGTGAGATGGAGTCCTGTGTAGGGCTCCGTGCTAACAGTGCGGAGCCTGTTCGGGATTTTCTCTCTCCCTCTCTCTGGCCCTCTCCCACTCGCACTCTCTCTGTCTGTTTCTCTCAAAATAAATAAAGAATCATTTTAAAAAAATTAAAATTTAAATACTTCTATGAAAAGCCAAAATATTAATGTATGCTTATAATATAAATCTTTAAAAGAAAATGATATAGAAAAAATATCGAGCGAAGATAACATATATAAGAAGAAAATAAAGCAGAAAAATCTATGTCAGATGAAATAGAATAACAAGGTAAAGTTCTGATGAAACAAAGATCCATTTAAAATAATTGAACCAGGGTCACCTGGGTGGCTCAGTCAGTTGCATGAATGACTCTTGATTTCTGCTCAGGTCATGATCTCATGGTTCATGAGTTTGAGTCTGCATAGGGCTCTGTGCTGACAATGCAGAGTCTGCTCAGGATTCTTTCTCCCTCTTCCTCTGCCCCTTAACCATTCTCTCTCAAAATACATATAAATAAACTTTAAAAAATTACTCAAGCAAACATTTATGAAACTTATTGTGCTAAATGACATGGTATCAAACTATAAAAATAAAACCTGATCATAAAGGAGAGTTTGACAGAAATAAAATCATAATAGCATTCTAGCAGACTACTGTCAGTCTATAACTTTTTAAGTTGGCTAATGACACGTATTTATACAAGATTAATAAAAACTATAGAGTTGAATTTGTCCATTTATATGCATGCATTCTAAGAAAGGCAATAACTCATTTTTTTCAACCATAGTGCAACATTAATATTGATCCTGTAACAGTCTCCTAAGCAACCCTCAATATATTTTTAAAGCAATAGAAATAAATAAAATGTTAAATAAATAGGAAAGGCTTTGAAATTTAAAACCTTAAATATACTTTGAAAAACAACTATTTAGGACACAAGGACATTTGTATTTTGATGGTCTTTTTAGCCAACAATGAAAATGAGAACACTTCACATCAAATTTAAGGTCAGAGCCATACCCTTAGTATTCTAGCTGCTCTCACCCTGCCTGAATTCTATTATAGATAAATCCTATAATATCCTTTATATTAATATTATTGAATGTTCTCATTATTCAAAAGACAGTAAATGCATTAAAAAGTGATTTATTCTAGTTGGAAAAATACATACCTTGAAACCTAAAGAAAATAATATAGAAAAAAAGATTGATAAGTACAATACCAAAAATAACTAGTTATAAAATAAAAAGACTAAAATTGATCATGAAATGAAACTTTGAAATTAAAATCACTAAAGTTAATAAATTTCTGGCAAATGTAGCCAAAATAAAAGGAGATAAAAAGATACTAAAAAATATGAAAGGAAATATAATAACAAATGCAGAAAGTCTTTTCTCCAAGAGGAATTTTTAAATATAGCAGAAAAATTAAGTCAAAGGACAATAGAAATTTCTTCTGAATAAAATGATAATCCTGGATAATTGAGGAAATTACTAAAGATGTCCCATCTAAAGGCCATGTCCAAACAGTTTTATAGACAAATTCTATCAATCATCAAGCATCACATACTTTCTCAGATTGGTAAACTGTTTCAAAGCACAGTAAGGCTTTAAGGCATGCAAAATTTATTTTATAGCATTGAGATAACTCTGACATCAAAAACTCACAATATTTAATGCATAAAAAGGAAATTAAAGGTCAACCTCAATTATACAAACAGGATGAAAAAGGTCAAGAATGTTCAATTATATAATACAGATACAAATGTATGCTCAAAAAAGAAACTCAGTGGTATAGTAAAAAATATAATACACTGTGAATGATTAGATTACTTTTCCTGGGACAGGAAAGATAGTTCACATAAAGAACTTACAGACGATCACGATTCAGCAATTTATACACACGTACAGAGTAACTGTAATGTATGTCAAGTGTTTAATCAAGAAATCTAAAATCTGGTAAAATCTCACACATGTATAGAAACAAGTATGTTACTGTTCACAGATGGATATACTAGGCAAGTCAGGCATGGTGACTGCCAAGCCCAAATTCCCATCATGGTTGGCCTCACCCTGCCCACAGTTCTAGCTCAGACAACAATCATCAACCTGGTTCATGTCAGGATCAGGTTCCATATGCACCACATTGCTGTGTCTAGGCTAAAATTGTTTTTCCTAGTGTTAGTCATGGTAAGGTTAGCCGGGGGTCTAGCTTTTGGTCTTGGTCTTCTGTTTCTTGAAACCAAAAGAAAAAAAATATTATAAATTATCTATCGCAATACAATAGTCATAATAACTATACAATACTTAACATTGCTGTGAAACTCAGAAATATAAGGATGCCCAACAACCAGTAATGTCATTGATCATGGTTGTTGTTAGTGCTGCCCAACTAAATAAGGTCTCATAAGAAAAGAACAATTATACACACTCAGAATAAGGACACATTCATTATTTGAGATGATATAGTTATAGCTCTTAAAATACCAAAAAAACAGACCCAAAATATAAAAGAGCAAGTACAGAAGTCAAGTGAAATGAATAAAAACATGAAAAAACTGAAAGAAAATCCAGTCCTTTGGGCTCCATGCCAGCAATAACACTTAAAGTGGTACTATTTAAAGTGGTAACGCATAAGTATAAGCTCAACATAAAATGCCTACATAAAGAACGCCACAAAATTTCACAGAGAAACATAAAAGAAGAGCTGAATTTAAAAAAAAGTGAAGTACACAAATTGCTAAGATTTTTACAAAGCTAGAAGTTGGACATTAACATTTTCTTTACATAATTCTCTGTAGTTTTTGTATACCTAAAATATTTCATGATTAAAATAGAGAGAGGGGCACCTGGGGGGCTCAGTGGGTTGAGTGTCCAACTCTTGATTTTGGCTCAGGCCATGATCCCAGAGTTGTGGAATTGGGCCCTGCAATGGGCTCTGTGCTGAGCATGGAGCCTGCTTAAGATTCATTCTCTCTCTCTCTCTCTCTCTCTCTCTTTCTCTCTCTCCCCCCCCCACCCCCTGCCCCTCTCCCTCATTCTTGCTCTCTAATATATATATAATTATAATTATACTATATAATTATAACTATTATGTAATTATAATATACTAATATATTCTATATATTTGTGAGAGAGAGAGAGAGAAAGAAAGAGAGCCCAATCAAGATGGTGGAGTAGGAGAATCCTCAGTTTACCTCCCCCCAGCGACATACCAAGGGTGCAACTATATACAAAGCAACTCTCGCTGAGTGTGACCTCAACACTAGCCAAACAGCTCTTACATAGCTAAAAATATAAAGTAAAAGTCATATCCAGTGAGCAGAAGGGGCAGATGAGGTCTGAGTGATACCCATAACCCTAGCATTGTGACCCGCAAGCATGAGTGATATCACAGGCATAGACGTCCTCCCTGAGGAGTGTGGGGTTCAAGCCCCACATCAGGCACTCCACATCCTCTCACCCCCACCCTGGGAATCTGTGTTATAAAAACTAGCCACCCTAACATCTGACTTTGGAAATCAGGAGGGCTTCACTCTAAGAGTGCCAAAGGGATATAGACACTCTGCTCTTAAAGGGCCCATGCATAAACTCACTCCTCTGAGATTCAGCATAGAGGCAGCATTTGAAAAGTGCCTGGGCCACTCAGAGAAGCAACAGAAGTGTTCATCAATACATAAGTGGATAAAAAAGATATGGTGTATATATACATATGTGTGTGTGTGTGTGTGTCTGTATAATATACCATACATGCATATGCATATATGTGGCATATATATATATACACACACGACTCGATATTACTCAGCCATAAAAAAGAATTAAATATTGCCATTTGTGACAACATGGATAGACATAATGGGTATGATGCTAGGTAAAATAAGTCAGAGAATATAAATATCATATGCTTTCACTTATATATGGAATCTAAAACCAAAACAAATGAACAAACGAAACTGAAACAGACTCATAATTACAGAAAACAAACCAGTGGTTTCCAGAGGGGAGAGGGGTGGGAGAATGAGTGAAATAGGTGAAGGGGATTAAGAGGTACAGTATGTAAAATGTAAAGTACAGCATAGGGAATATAGTCAATAATATTGTAATAACTATACATTACATGTCATCAATGTATGGTGACAGATGGTAACTTGACCGATCACGGTGAGCTTTTCATAATGTATGTAAATGTCATACAATTATGTTGTACATGTGAAAAAATATAATATTGTATGTCAACTATATTTCAATAAAAAAGAGAAAATATACCATATTTTAATTTTTAACTGGATATACTGAGGTAAAAATCTTTTCAAATTCACATTAAATAGAAATTTAATAAACATCCAAATTTCTTTTCCTTCAAAGTTTAACAAAAATGTTAGAAGTTTTATTGGGAATAATAAGATATGGATATAGCCAAAGATATTGAAAACAAAAATAAATGACAGGAATGTATCTGCTTAAACACTGAAAATACATACTAATATATATTTAAGGTATATGAACTAAAACGGAAAACACAAGACTTAAACACCAATATATGGAAGAAAACAGAAATGTCAAAATGCCAGAAATACACACCCACACACACCCACACACGTTTACACAGTATGTGATAAATACATATGAGATAAATACCATGTGAAAAAAGAAAGGGAGATAATCACAGATAGGAGATTAAATGAATTCAAAAAGAAAATTACTTTAAATTGATTTTGTAAAAAATCTAGCAAAATATTCCATGCTCATGCATTATGTCAAAGACTAAAATTGACTCAAGAAGTAGAGGATTTCAAAAGAACATAACCGTGTAAGAAACTGGAAGGATTTTCAAAAACATTCTATTGGATAATAACCTGGCTCCAGATGTGTTTAAAATTTTAAAGAACAAATTCCCATATTTCAAAAAACTGGCTCACAGAAAAGAAATATCTGGAAATCTTTCACATGTATTTTTCCAAATAAGCATAATATTAAATACAACATTTTAATATGGGAAGAATGACAGAGAGAAACATCCTGAACCAATTAAAATAATGATAAACTATAACCATATAGTTTTAAAATACATGCACATTTCCAAGTCAGTTCTATTTTGAAATCATAATATTCATAAAGGACAAACTCTAAAACTTGTATCAGTAATAGTAAAAAGCATTTGATGAAACAAGTCATTTCTGAAAACATATATACATATACACAGATACAGTTACAAATAGGTTAAAAAGGAATTTAGAGGAAATTCTTAAATATGAGAAAAAATGGCTCAAACATGTTATGATTAAAACCAGGGAAAGACT
The DNA here is from genome assembly GCF_024362965.1 of Panthera pardus. Classification (NCBI taxonomy): domain Eukaryota; kingdom Metazoa; phylum Chordata; class Mammalia; order Carnivora; family Felidae; genus Panthera; species Panthera pardus. The sequence continues at coordinate 92,279,043 of NW_026526655.1, forward strand.
AAAAGGATTTCTTTTCGATTTTTGGCATTACTTACGAAGTTCTTGATAATAAAAGGTCTAGAAAAATAATATAAATATCAAAAAAGATAAAATATAATTATTTGCAGATTTTGTGGCTATATATAGGTTGTATGATTATATCATATGGAAAATCTAATAATGTAAACTAACGGATCGGATGGAAGATGGCAGTGTAGGAGGATGCTGGGCTCACCTCATCCTGCTGATCCCTTAGATTCCACCCACATCTGCCTAAATAACCCAGAAAACCACCAGAAGTCTAGCAGAATGGACTCTCTGAAGCCAAGCATAGACAAGAGGCCCACAGAAGAGGGTAGGAAGGGTGGAGAGGCGGTGCTCGGTACACAGATTGGCTCGGGGTGGAGGGGCAGCCCGCTGGGCAAGGCAGAGCCCCCAAGTCTGACTTGCAAAAGCAGAGGGGCTGGACTGCATGAGTTCTGACAGCCAGCAGGACTTAACATCTGGAATGTTAAAAGTGAACAGTGCTGCTCCTGGAGAGCGGGGAGGGTGAGAGGACACTGGGAGGGAGAGGTGTTGAGCCCCCAAAGACATAGCTCAGCTCCGCGGGGAACAAAGATGCTGGCCAGCGCCATCTCCCTCTCCCATCCCCCAGCTGAAATCCCAAAGGGAGCCAGTTCCTGTCACTGAACTTGCTTGCACCGCACAAACACCCAAGCGCTGTTCTGTGGATCCATCCCTCTGAAGGGTCTGCCTGCCTCCTCCCAGTGCCACAGGGACCCTCCTGCAGGGGACAACCAAGGGCAAAGTGAGCTAAGCCTGCCTCTCCCGCCCCTGTGCACCTTGCAGATCCACCCCAGCTAATACACCAGATCCCATCAAAGCAGCACCACAAGGCTGGCAGTGTGCAAGTGCCCAGACAGGGGCCACACCACTCCACAGTGAGTCCTGCCCCTGGGAGAGGGGAAGATAAGGTACACACCAGTCTGACTGTGGCCCCACTGGTGGGATGGGGGCAGACATCAGGTCTGACTGTGGCCCCGCCCACCAACACAAGTTACTCCAGACAGCACAGGGGAAGTGCCCTGCAGTTCTGCGCCACTCCAGGGACTATCCAAAATGACGACACGGAAGAATTCTCCTCAAAAGAAACTCCCGAAATAGCGACAGCTAACGAATTGATCAAAAACAATTTAAGCAATATAATGCAACAAGAATTTAGAATAATAGTCATAAAATTAATTGCTAGGCTTGAAAAAAGTATAGAGGACAGCAGAGAATCTATTGCTATAGAGATCAAGGGACTAAGAAACAGTCAGGAGGAGCTAAAAAATGCTATAAATGAGGTGCAAAATAAAATGGAGGCGACCACAGCTCGGATTGAAGAGGCAGAGGAGAGAATAGGTGAATTAGAAGATAAAATTATGGAAAAAGAGGAAGCTGAGAAAAAGAGAGATAAAAAAAATCCACGAGTATGAGGGGAGAATTAGAGAACTAAGTGATGCAATGAAATGGAACAATATCCGTATCATAGGAATTCCAGAAGAAGAAGAGAGAGAAAGGGGCTGAAGGTGTACTTGAACAAATCATAGCTGAGAACTTCCCTGATCTGGGGAAGGAAAAAGGCATTGAAATCCAAGAGGCACAGAGAACTCCCTTCAGAAGTAACTCAAATCAATCTTCTGCACAACGTATCATAGTGAAACTGGCAAAATACAAGGATAAAGAGAAAATTCTGAAAGCAGCTAGGGATAAACAGGCTCTAACTTACAAAGGGAGCCCCATAAGACTAGGGGCAGACCTATCTACTGAAACTTGGCAGGCCAGAAAGGAATGGCAGGAAATCTTCAATCTGATGAACAGAAAAAATATGCAGCTGAGAATCCTTTATCCAGCAAGTCTATCATTCAGAATAGGAGAGATAAAGGTCTTCCCAAACAAAAACTGAAAGAATTCATCACCACGAAACCAGCCCTACAAGAGATCCTAAGGGGGATTCTGTGAGTGAAATGTTTCAAGGTACCAGAGACATCACTACAAACATGAAAACTATAGACATCACAATTACTCTAAACCCGTATCTTTCAATAATAACACTGAATGTAAATGGACTAAATGCTCCAACCAAAAGACATAGATAAATTGGTAAAAAATTGATTTAAAAAAAGACCCATCTATTTGCTATCTACAAGAGACTCATTTTAGACCTGAGGACACCTTCAGATTGAAAGTGAGGGACTAGAGAACTATCTATCATGCTATTGTAAGTCAAAAGAAAGCTGGAGTAGCCATACTTATATAAGACAAACTAGCCTCTAAATTAAAGGCTGTAACAAGAGATGAAAAAGAGCACTATATAATAATTACAGGGTCTTTCCATCGGGAAGAGCTAACAATTATAAATGTCTATGTGCCGAATACAGGAGCCCCCAAATATATAAAACAATCACAAACATAAGCAACCTTATAGATAAGAATGTGGTAATTTCAGGGTACTTTAATACCCCACTTACAACAATGGATAGATCATCTAGACACAGGATCAATAAAGAAACAAGGGCCCTAAATGATACATTGGATCAGATGGACTTGGCAGATGTATTTAGAACTCTGCATCCTAAAGCAAAAGAATATACTTTCTTCTTGAATGCACTTGGAGAATGCTCCAAGATAGATCACATACCAGGTCACAAAACAGCCCTTCATAAGTATAAAAGAATTGAGATCATACCACACACATTTTCAGACCACAATGCTATGAAACATGAAATAAACCACAGGAAAAAGTCTGGAAAACCTCCAAAAGCATGGATGTAAAGAACACCCTACTAAAGAATGAATGGGTCAACCAGGCAATTAAAGAAATGAAAAAATAAATGGAAACAAATGAAAATGAAAATACAACAATCCAAATGCTTTGGGATGCAGTGAAGGCAGTCCTGATAGGCAAATACATTGTAATCCAGGCCTATCTCAAGAAACAAGAAAAATCCCAAATACAAAATCTAACAGCACACCTAAAGGAAACAGAAGCAGAACAGCAAAGACACCACAAACCCAGCAGAAGAAGAGAAATAACAAAGATCAGAGCAGAAATAAACAATATAGAATCTAAAAAATACTGTAGAGCAGATCAATGAAACCAAGAGTTGCTTTTTGAGAAAATAAACAAAATTGATAAACCTCTAGCCAGGCTTCTCAAAAAGAAAAGGGAGATGACTCAAATGGATAAAACGATGGATAAAAATTGAATTATTACAACCATTCCCTCAGAAATACAAGCAATTGTCAGGGAATACTATGATAAATTATATGCCAACAAACTGGACAACTAGGAAGAATGGAAAAATTCCTAGGCACCCACACACTTCCAAAACTCAAACAGGAAGAAATAGAAAATTTGAACAGACCCATAACCAGTGAAGAATTTGAATCAGTTATCAAGAATCTCCCAACAAATAAGAGTCTAAGACCAGATGGCTTCCCTGGGGAATTCTACAAGACATTTAAAGCAGAGATAATACCTATCCTTCTCAAGCTATTCCAAAAAATAGAAAGGGAAGGAAAACTTCCAGACTCATTCTATGTAGCCAGCATTACTTTGATTCCCAAACCAGACAGAGACCCAGCAAAAAACGAGAACTACAGGCCAATATTCCTGATGATTATGGATGCAAAAATTCTCAATAAGATACTAGCAAATTGAATTCACAGCATATAAAAAGAATTATTCACCATGATCAAGTGGGATTCATTCCTGGGCTGCAGGGTTCAATATTTGCAAATCAACCAATGTAATATATCACATTAATAAAAGAAAAGATAAGAACCATATGATCCTGCCAATTGATGCAGAAAAAGCATTAGACAAAATTCAGCATCCTTTCTTAATAAAAACCCTTGAGAAAGTCGGGATAGAAGGACCATACTTAAACATCATCAAAGGCATTTATGAAAAGCCCACGGCTAATATCATCCTCAATGGGGAAAATCTGAGATCCTTCCCCCTGAGATCAGGAACACGACTGGGATGTCCACTCTCACTGCTGTTGTTTAACATAGTGTTGAAAGTCCTAGCATCAGCAATCAGACAACAAAAGGAAATCAAAGGCATCAAAATTGGCAAAGATGAAGTCAAGCTTTCCCTCCTTGCAGATGACATGATATTATACATGGAAAACCCAATAGACTCCACCAAAAGTCTCCTAGAACTAATACATGAATTCAGCAAAGTCACAGGATACAAAATTAATGTGCAGAAATCAGTCGCATTCTTATACACTAATAATGAAGTAACAGAAAGACAAAGAAACTGATCCCATTTACAATTGCACCAAGAAGCATAAAATACATAGGAATAAACCTAACCAAAGATGTAAAAGATCTGTATGCTGAAAACTATAGAAAGCTTATGAAGGAAATTGAAGAAGATACACTGGAAAATGGAGAAATGGAAAAACATTCCATGCTCATGGATTGGAAGAATAAATATTGTTAAAATGTCAACACTATCCAAAGCAATCTACACATTCAATGCAATCCCAACCAAAATTATGCCAGCATTCTTCTCGAAGCTAGAACAAGCAATCCTAAAATTTGCATGGAACCACAAAAGACCCTGAATAGCCAAAGTAATATTGAAGAAATAGACCAAAGCGGGAGACATCACAATCCCAGACTTTAGCCTCTACTACAAAGCTGTAATCATCAAGACAGCATGGTATTGGCACAAAAACAGACATATAGACCAATGGAATAGAATAGAGACTCACCAGAATTGGACCCACAAAAGTATGGCCAACTAATCTTTGACAAAGCAGGAAAGAATATCTAATGGAAACAAGACAGTCTCTTTAACAAATGGTGCTGGGAGAACTGGACAGCAACATGCAGAAGAATGAAACTAGACCACTTTCTTACACCATTCACAAAAATAAACTCAAAATGGATAAAGGACCTGAATGTGAGACAGGAAACCATCAAAACCCTAGAGAAGAAAGCAGGGAAAAAAACCTCTCTGACCTCAGCCACAGCAATTTCTTACTTGACACATCCCCAAAGGCAAGGGAATTAAAAGCAAAAATGAACTATTGGGACCTCATAAGATAAAAAGTTTATGTACTACAAAGGAAACAATCAACAAAACTAAAAGGCAATCGACGGAATGGGAAAGGATATTTGCAAATGACATATCGCACAAAGGGCTAGTATCCACAATGTATAAAGAACTCACCAAACTCCACACCCGAAAAACAAATAATCCAGTGAAGAAATGGGCAGAAGACATGAATAGACACTTCTCTAAAGAAGACATCCAGATGGCCAACAGGCACATGAAAAGATGTTCAACGTCACTCCTCATCAGGGAAATACAAATCAAAACCACACTGAGATATCACCTCACACCAGTCAGAGTGGCTAAAATGAACAAATCAGGAGACTATAGATGCTGGGGAGGGTGTGGAGAAATGGGAACCCTCTTGCACTGTTGGTGGGAATGCAAACTGGTGCAGCCACTCTAGAAAACAGTGCAGAGGTTCCTCAAAAATTAAAAATAGACTTACCCTATGACCCAGCAATAGCACTGCTAGGGATTTACCCAAGGGATACAGGATACATAGGGGCACTTGTACCCCAATGTTTATAGCAGCACTTTCAACAATAGCCAAACTATGAAAAGAGCCTAAATGTCCATCAACTGATGAATGGATAAAGAAAATGTGGTTTATATACACAATGGAATACTACTTGGCAATGAGAAAGAATGAAATCTGGCCATTTGCAGCAAGGTGGATGGAACTGAAGGGTGTTATGCTAAGTGAAATAAGTCATACCAAGAAAGACAGATACCATATGTTTTCACTCTTATGTGGATCCTGAGAAACTTAACGGAAGACCATGGGGGAGGGGGAGGGGAAAAAAAAAGGCTAGAGAGGGAGGGAGCCAAACCATAAGAGACTGTTAAAAACTGAGAATAAACTGAGGGTTGATGGGGGGGTGGGAGGGAGGGGAAAGTGGGTAATGGGCATTAAAGAGGGCACCTGTTGGGATGACCACTGGTGTTGCATGGAAACCAATTTGACAATAAATTTTATATTAAAAAAAAAGAATGTAAGGGGCGCCTGGGCAGCTCAGTTGGTTGAGTGTCCAACTTCGGTTCAGGTCATGATCTTGCAGTTTTTAAGTTCGAGACCCACGTCAGGCTCTGTGCTGACAGCTCAGAGCCTGGAGCCTGGTTTGGATTCTGTGTGTCCCTCTGTCTACCCCTTCCCTGCTCATGCTCTCTCATTGTCTCTCAAAGATGAATAAACATTAAAAAAAATTAAATATATATAAAAAGAACTATGTAAACTAATTTAAAAAGGCAACCAGTAAAATTAATATGGAAACTTAAAAAACATAGTAGGTACAAGATACATATAACATTCAAGTTTAATTAGACCTTAGAACTAACCAGCAGAAATGCATAACCAGCAGAAATGCACACAGAAAAAAAAATTTACAGTTATGTAAATTTTAATTGCATAGGACAAAAAAAATGAAGAAAAGAAACCCTCTCATGAACAAGTTAAAAAATACGTACAATATAAAATACAAAAACAAGTCAGTGGAGGAATATTCATTTAGAATTTAAGAGAAAAGTCTATTTCATACCATATACAAAACTAAAAGCCAGATGAATTAGATATCCTCATGTATTTTTAAACAATAAAAATATTAGAAATATTTTTTAAATAAATCTTTTAAGTTTTTAAGCAAGAAATAACTTAGTTTCATAGAAACTAAATACTTTTCTGTGGCATGAGACACCATAAATTGTGTGAGGATTCTACTGATAGAGATTTGGGTTAAAGACAGAACACTGTGAAGAACTTCAGGAAATACTACTAAAAGATCTGAAAAAGGAGGTGAAATTAGGACTCAAAACTAGGGCTCATTGAAAGTCTGTTTTTGAAGCAGTTAACCCACCCATGTAGCCTCTGCCCACTTAGCATAGCCAGATGCTAGCCTTTCTCAACTCTCAGGAGTAGACCTTTGTTATTTGAAAAAAAAAAAAAAAAAAAAAAAAAAAAAAGGTAAACTAGAATTCTCTGCACAAGGGACACTAGGCACAACGGAGCAGACAGTTACCATTTGGAAAATAAAGGGATGGAATGAAATACTGCCTATGTAACAAACAATGAGACCTCTAGACTTTCCCCCTATTTTATTCTCTACTAAATCATATCTAAAAATAGAGGTCAAGAGGTAAAGATAAGTAGAGAAGAGGCAGACAGAGACAGAGATACTAAGTGCAATAGAAACTTATTTTGTATCCCAAATTGATGATAGTGAGATTCAAAAAAATCACACTGCAAAAGAAAGAAAAACAAATTAAATTAAAAAAAAAAAAACAAAAAACAAAACTGGATGAGCCCAAAGGCTGCCTTTATAGGATTATCATTTGCTACTACATTGCATGAAATGAGACCCTTTTTTTGGCAGGGCCTAGTATAATTCTGGAAGTAAGAATGGTTCTAGGTTATATTAAATCTCACTGACAGTGGGGTAAAATACTCCACAAAGCTCTGAGTAATGAATTACTGGCTTCTAATAAAGAGACAATATCAATTTAACAAAAACAACCAGAGTTTTCAGTCCAGCATATAAAAAAATTAGCATTTTCCTCCACTGGCCTTCAGTTGTGAGTCAAAGAAAAGCATAAGGTAACTTAAGGGTCATGACCATTAGACATGCCCTCCAGAGACAAATACAGGTTGTCATCTGCATGTTATGGATTGAAAAGAGGTTGATAAAGTGCTTGGAGGTGAATATGAATAGTATACATTGGGGTACATTGTTTTCCTGGAAATATAACTTTTAGAGTGCTGTTTCAGTGCTAAGGTACTGAAAATGCTGAGTCATCAGTAATAAAATGTCACTGTTGACAGACCCTACAAAAAAATAATACTGGAGCGCCATGAAAAAAATAAGGTTTTCCTTAGTCTTCAAATGCTTACTTCTGGAGCTCTTAGAAAATTGGTCTACATTTCTCTAACTCTTTTAAACTAAAAGTTTCTTCACCTGGGAGGTTAATGGTAGTATATATCTGTTAGTATATACCTATACTCGCATCATATTAAGATTATGAAAGAATCCAGATTCAGTTGCACTTAAACTCTAGTTTCTTTGCAAAGCCCTCCTTTGTGATGCTTCTTCAGAAGTTGCCCTGGTAATAAGGCAAAGATTTGAGTCACTGTTTGATCATGAGATTGTATGTGGACAACTGTTAAATGAGTCTCCAATTCCTACAGTGAAAGGGTATGCCCAGCTATAGTTCTGACCAGCTTTTGATGCATTCAGCCGGAAGTAAATCAATTAAAGTTCAAGTAGGTTTGCTGAACTTAAGTCATCTTTCTGGATAGGGTTTGCAAAGGTTTATTTTTGTCAAGTATACCTCACTTTGGAATTCACTTCTAGGACCCTCTCTGCTGCCTTCTATCAACATTATTGTTTCAGAAATTCCTTCAGTAAGCCTCCAAGGAGAGTCATAAAAATAGAAAATATGTATTACTCAATAGAAAATTTCTGTAGGGATTGGCAGCATACATGACGAGAACCATATATTCTTTCAGTTATGTCAAGGGCTGAACAGTTTCTGAATTTAGAAATTTATAAACCTCTCTTGAAGAACATATGATTCTATGAATAATACTTAGCAGCAAAATTTATAAAGAATAAGGATGAAAATGGGAAACAATTAGGATTAGGTAGGTAAAAAAGAAATTCTTGGTAATAAACAATGAACTATTATATATGTATTTTTCATATTTGTGTACTTATACACATACGTATAGCTTTAAAGAGTGAACACTATTGAAAAGGTTTTTAAATGTGCAATTCTATAAGCTTCCTTCCACATTAAAGCATTCTAGAGAAGTGAGCATATTGGGATAAAAAAAATAAATGAGGTGTGTGTGTATGTTGTATGAAAAACAAGAACATAAAAATAAGTGAAACACGTGGTTTTCCATTTTCTTCAAATTCTGCCTTGAATTGTGTTTGTTTTGCTTGATCCATAGTCTCCAGTTCTTTCCAATACAGTGAAAATGGTCCCAACACAATTTTTAATGCCTTTGTCTTATTTGCTCTTTGGTATGCTTTGCAATTGGCAGTAACTTTAAGGTCAGTGACCCATTCATTCAAAGTTATCTTTCTGAAGCCTTATTTTTAGGGACTACTATCAAATTAAGCATAAGTCATTTTTTCAGCAGAGAAGGTGACATTTTATTTCTGTAAGATCACATAATAACCCATTTTATGTGAAAGAAGGGACATTACCTGTATGACTTAGAAAATATATACCAACCTATCTTGTTTCCCAACCACAGTATAAAACTTCGATTTGCTTCTTACTTTTCTCTCTCTCTTTTTTTTTTTAACAAATCTGTATCAAGTAATACTTGTGCTGTTCACTTTATACACATTATCTCTAATCTTTAAATGATCTGGAAAAGCAGTGGCCATTGTCCTTATTTCCCGAAGAGGAACTTGTAACTCAGAAGTTTAAGTAACTTGGCCATAGCCACACAGCCAGCAAGTTTTCCCGTGCATTAGATCACACCCTCGTTTGTGACTATTTTGCTTTCCCTCCTTGGCAAACTAGTCAAATGATGTAGATTATTCAACTTATTCACAAATCCAATAACCAAAGTAAACCACAAAAAGAGACAACAGATTTTATAGGTTAGCATATTCTCTAGGACAGGAAGTATGGATTCTTTTTCTTTTGAGTGGTTAGGGATTATGTATAGATTACACAGACTTAAATAGTCATGTCCCTTTTGCTAGCTGTTTAAAAGCAGGTTACTAACCTGAGACTCAGTTTGCTCATTTATACATTGGGAGGATAATAGTATATTTCATAGTGGCATTCTGCAGATTAAGTGGGATAATAAATACAAAGTGCTAAGCACATTTCTGGCACATGAAAAGCATCTGTAAATATAAGCTAGGTGTCCAATTAATTCTACATGCTCACTCAATATTCAACAAATAGTTGTGATTACAGTGAGGTTGAGAAAAAAACATGACTTGAATGTAATGGCCTTAGCCTTGGGACTCAGAATGTGTTCCCAGAATAGCAGAATCAGCATCACCTGGAAATTTTATAAATGCAAACTCATGATCCTCACCCAGATGTACTGAATCAGAATCTATAGGACAGGGCAGAGATACTGTGTGTAAATGTACTTTCTAGAGGCTTCTTACATGTGCAAGAGTGAAAGTCATTGACCCAGAGGTTAGGAAGTATAATCATTTTATATATTGCCTACCACTTTATTAGTAAACACAGTGTGAACTAATAAACATTGCTACTCAGCTATTGAATCCTTTGTTATACATACACAGTATGTATTTATAAAGATACCAGAGCTCTGAGTTCTTTGGTAGCAGTGATGGTCTGTCTCGTATGCTTAGCCTGAGTGTAGGACACATGCTGGGAAATCAAAACATAATTTTACTTAAATAATTGGTTTTGCTAAGCTTGTTTTAATTAACTGGCAAATCTATTTACTATATTTAAAACATATTAAGCTTTTTTCACATTAAATGTAGTTTTTACAGTTAAATCAAAACATAAATTTCAGAGTACCATATAAAGACAAACATATTTTTGTCTCAGAAATATCCTGTTTTTGTTTGTTTCTTTGTTGGTTGGGGGGGGGCACTTCTCCTTATTTGTTTTTTTTTGGTTATGTGTTTGACTCTAAGTCACACTCTATGTGTGTGACTGCCCTTGTAAGAAAAAGATGAAAGAAAAACATAGTGAATTGGTCTTATTAACATATGTCACACTGCTGACTATCAAAGGAGAATTTAGTAAAATAATGGCCAATAGTTAGATGCACAAATTAGTACGTGCTATAGAGAACAATTACACAATAATTGTTTTATTTTTCTCAGAAAATGCACATTGAAGTGCTAATTAAACTTCAAGTATAAAGATCCAGCTTGCTAACTTTGCTATAATCATGATCATGATCATTATCAAGTACTGCTTAAGCACCTATAACGTTGGGGCATTATGCTAAGATGTTGCAATTTATTAAAATTATGCAACACATTTAAGAGTCAGGTTTGAGCCCTGACTACATTTTTTTCCATTTTAAAGACTTTATTTACACTTGAGAGCAGCACAGCATCTAGAAACAACAAGGTCATTGTGGTCAAACAGACCTGAGTGACTGTGGACAAATGTCTATCATCATAGCATAGTGTTATGAAATTCCAGCACAGTGCTTGTTACATAAGATGTGCTCAATGAAAGTTATTACTGTTGTCATAGCTATTATTATTATTATTATTATTATTATTATTATCATTATCTTACTGAGCAGGTACATAAGCAGTTGACAGACCAACACTCTCACTTCCTGCTGATAAGCGAGTAACTGCCAATGTCATCTTCCAGACATATGAAAGGTGGCTGAAATGTTTTCTCTATCTCCAATTTCTAAATGCTCCAAAAGTAGTGTGATTATGTTGGGAAAAGCAAACCTTAAAGAAAATTGCCTCTTAGAAATTCAAAGAAATAAACACAGGATGCCAGGCCATCACAACATTGTATAAAATGCTCCTACAACAGACATTTAGCTCAATGGACAGACTCCTTAACTTAAGAGGCAACATTTTCATTGTAATGTGAAGCCTAATGGAGTTTACTGTGAGAAAACTGGAAAAAAGAGAAGGAAGATCATGACCTCTACATTTAACTTATTCAGGTTGCTAATTCTTCTGCAAGTTGATTAATAATGTATGCTGCCACATTTTGTAAAGTGTGAATATATGTACTTATAACTACCTATATGTAGTCAGAGAATAATCATACTGACAGTTAACTTGCTTTGTTCTACCTTTTTGATTTTTTAATTTGGTGGGAGGGGGAGAGACGGAGAGGGAGAGACTGACTGAGTTGAGGAAAGAGGCAGAGGGAGAGAGAGAGAAAAAAATCTTAAGCTGAGTGTGGAACCTAACAGGGGACTCAGGGCTTGATCACACGACCTTGAGATCATGACCTAAGCCAAAATCAAGAGTCAGACACTCAATTGACTGAGCTGCTCAGGTGCCCTGAACTTGCTTTGTTTCTTAAAATAAATGCTGCATCTTAAAGAAAGAGAAGTAGTGGATCTAAATCTACCTTAATTCTTCTAAGATAAGGGAGCCAAGGATGTAAGAGCAAAGGCTTTGGCTTCAGCAGACAGCATCAAGTTTATTCCCAGCTCCATCACTTATTCAGTGTAAAACTTTGTGCAAGCTACTTAGCCTTCCTGAGAATCAGTTTGTCCATCTGTATAATTGGATTGATAATATTATGTACTTAGTAAGACGGGTATAGGGTCTAAAGAGAATAATTTTACATGTGCCTTGCACACAGTAAATGTTCAATAAATGTTAACTTTCATTATATTTAAGTTATACAAAATAAGTGACTTAGTAGGACCAACATTCCATTCCTACAAATTACCGCTAATATCTCTTCATCTTAACATTGTGTTGTCCTACCCCTCCCAAAACAAGATACAACAAAGAAAAAATAATAAAGGGAAAAACTCTTTTAGGAATTGAATATGGAAATGTCAAAGATAAGTCTGCAATATTTAATGATGAACCAATAATTCAAAACTGCAAGTAAAGAATATTAACTGATTTCAAAAATATTTTCCATTTCCATGCAAAGATTTAACACAATCTTATTATAAACTGTCAGTATCACCACTGAATTCACAGTACCCTAAGTCTCCCTTTCCTAATGTTTGGAGCCATATAACATACTCCTTATCCTCTTTTTTTTTTTTTTTTTTTTTTTAGCTCTGTAAGCTGAAATAATACAAGTCTAAAATATCAGAGTTTAGTTTCTGAGAATATTAAGTGGAACCGTTCTATTTGAGGAATATTTATTTTTCCACACTCACGTTATTTTTCCACTTTTTAAAAAAAGAAAAAAATAAAGGCAAATGCTTTAGACTTTAAAAAAGGTTTTTTGTCAGCTCTGGAAGAAGAACATGACAAAAGAACACCTCATCTTCAGGAAAACAGCAAAAGGCAAAAACAGATCATCACTAACAGAAGCTAAATTACACAGGAGAGTTGAGCTACTAAGATATAATTGATTCTGCCAGGATAAAAATGGAACAGAACCAAGAGATTATAATGAGAATCATTTTGGTACTAAAGAAGACCTCTTTAACAATGGGTGTGCATTCAAATCCTAGTGTGATCATTATAGGCTTATTTTCCTTGTTCGCGTTCCCATGATAAAGGCCTGAAGAGAAGCACTGGCATTTTAAATTGTTCAGTCTCGCTTGCTGAATTTTTTTTTCTTCCTTCTTAGGCAAAATTATATTCTCATGTTACTAGAAGAATGTTTCGGAGAGCAAGTACTGTGAATATATAGCGGCCAACAGTGAAGATAGCACTGGAGGATTAGGGTACTGATAAGGGAAGAGAAATTACCTGTGGGCATTTGCTCCAAGGTCCCCACTCAGACATGACACATTCACTGGGACACAAGAGAGAGCAGGACTGGGTTTCTGGGGGAATTTCATCCTGGTTGCACAGGCTGTTATCCACGGCTCCCCCTTCACTATCTGCAGCACTCACGCATCTGCAAAGCCAGATCAAAGGATAAAACAATAGAGAGTAAATTTAAAATAGTTATGATATAGTTACTTACCCCTCAAAGATAGTTAAACATAAAATAAGACTAGCAGAGAAATCAAGGGAAAAATATTCCTTCTTCAGCCAGTTGACCTTTATTGAATGATAATCCTTTATTCAGCAGAGCAGGAGAGAATAACGCAAAAAAACTGGAGTCCACTGTCATTCTTGAAGAACTCTCTATCTCAAGAGACCTACACTACTTTAACTCAGGTCCAGCACAGAGTGAATTTTATTTTTACAGTAACAAATTTTGAAGTCTTTCCTTCTCTGAATGAATTCATCATCACTTTTGTAACAGTGAGAGCCTTCGTAGTTCCTGTGACTCTCTTAGACCTTTCCTACACTTATATCTCACATCATCCAAACTTCCTTAATCTTTGTCCGACACATTTAAGGTCATGACCAAGTAATGTGAAACATAATTGAATATGTTTTTCTTTCAAGTATTCTCTTCATTTCAGTAAGGAATTTTGGTATCACAAACCAAAGGTCAATATGTAAGCATTTACATGCAGCATTTGAGCACATGGTGTGCAGATGCTTGGTCTAATCTATGTTGGGCTTGAGAAGAATGCTGGCAAAGGCAAGACAAAATAATCATGCTATTGATTCAATCAAATTAAAACTGAAGTATTATACCACTACATACCCATTGGAATGGCTTCAGTGAAAAATATGGAAAATATCAAGGGTTGGCAAAAATATGCCACAACTGTAAGTCTTCTTACATTGTCGGTTGGAGCACAAACTCCTTGAAAAACTAGTTGGCAGTATCTACCAAAACGAAACATAGACATATCATGTAACCCAACAATTCCATGCCTATAACATGTAAAGAAATGTGTATGAATGTGTATCAAAAAAGAAAAAAAATCTGACAATATATGCATATTAACACTATTCATAATCATCCAAACTACAAACAGTCCAAATATTCAACAAGGTCAATAGATAAATACATTGTGGTAAGTAATTCAATTAAATGCTATCAAGGTGGTGGGAATGCATGAACTATTGTTACATTATAGAGCATGGATGATGATCACATATCCAATGCTGAACAAAAGAAGATAGACACAAGAGAGTATGCTCTACACGATTCCATTCATATAAATTTAAGAAGTAGGTAATATTCATCTACAGTATCAGAAGTCAGAATAGTGGTTTGGGGGAATGGTTACTTACTGATAAGGGCTTAAGGTAGTCCTGGTAATATTTTATTTCTCAGCCTCTGGGCTAGCTACACAACTGTGTCTTTGTTGTGAACATCCATTCAACTATACCCCTATGAACGGGCATTTCTCTGTATTGATATTAAATCCCAATTTGAATTTTCTGTTTGAATTCATTTTTTCAAAAATGTTTAAGAAAGACCAGCTGTGTGCAAGTCTCTTCTGCGAGATATGGGATTCAAAGTTAGTATTTTCAATAATAATTCATTTAGGAATGATTTTTAGGGATTTACTGGGTAACAGGCCCTTGCCTGGCTGTTGAGATACAGAACTGAAAGAAAGAGAGAGAGAGAGACAGACCGACAGACAGACAGACACGAGGGGCAAGATCCTGACTGTTAGCACACTTTTCTTCTAGTGATGATAAAGTGAAGATGAAAATGACAATAATGAAGAGTTAAATGGTGCCATTTGCTGATCTGACAATTTCAGACACAATGCCATAGCCAAGGAATAAGCATTTTAAGATACATATGCTGGAGAAACTTTGGTGCTCCTCAAATCATGCTATACTAGAATGAATTATCGAGAACATGAGCAGGGGAGGGGGTAGAGGGAGAGAGAGAAAATCTTAAGCAAACTCCATGCTTACCACAGAGCCTGATGCAGGGCTCAATCCCACGACCCTGGGATCATGACCTGAGCCAAAATCAAGAATTGGACGCTCAACCAACTGCCATACAGTTTTGTTTTTAATTCAGGAAAATGGCAAAGTAGTCCATTACCTTGTACACAACAAAATAAGCTTTGTGAGGTGCTAAGTAATGAAAGACTATATATTGTATAAAGGAGGTTAATGTAGAATAGGAGAGAGGAGATGTAAGTAATGCCTTTTAATATAGGGAGGCATTGTATAGAGTCATCTATGAACTTTAATTTCTTTTGTGGTAAGAGTCAATAGTGGAAGTAGAGACCACAAAATATCTTATGTGTCTTACTCCGGACAAACTTAAAAGTTGGAAATTGCTTTCCTTCTTGCCTGCATGCTCTCAGCTGATGTTCTTTTATTATTTATTTCACTGAGAAAGAAGAGATCAGACTTCTGGTCAGTGGCATCCAATTCAGTGTTTGCATTAGCCTTTGTTCACTCCCAATACGCCAGAAAAACAATAGTAAAAGAATTTGTTACAAAATCCACAAAAAGCCCACAAACAAAGAAAACCCAAAAACCCAAGGCATTTCCCTACAAGGACAAAGAACATGGGAAAAGGACAAAAGCAACAAATAGAAAATAGATGAACTAGTGGTAACTAACTTAGCATACATACCAAGAAAGCTGAATACTAAGACTTCAAGGAAAAACAAAGGAAGTAACTCCATTTACACCCCAGAACACATAAAAATTTCAGGAACTTGTGGCACCAAGTACCTCTGGAAATATGGCTGAAGGTGAGGCTGAAAACCTGGAAGATTTACTGATCATGTGTTTAAGAAGTACCTGGGCCCTCAGACTCCCTCCTACTTCCAGTCCACAAGGATAGTCGATGGCCTCTCTACTCCCCTTGCAGGTAACTGAAGGTTTATTATCTGGAGGGGTCACAAAAAGAATCTTTGGGCTAGAAGATGCATGCCTCACTTAAGGATGGGCATATCATACTGAAAAATAAGGGTTTCAGTATGAGTTAACACACTGAAAAAAATGACCACAAACCTAGAAGTTTTAACAATGCAGATTTATTATCTTACAATTCTATCGTATAGAAATACAACATGGATCATACTAGGCTAACATCATTGCTTTGGCAAAGCTGGAGTCCTTTCTGGATGCTCTAGAGGAGAAACCACTGCCTTATCTTTTTAAAGGTTCTAGGGGCACCCACATTCCTTGGGCATGGCCCCTTTCTCCATCTTCAAAGCCAGCAGACTTGCATCTCTCTCTGCCTTACATCTGTAGTTACATTTCCCTTTCTCGCATATTTCCTTTCCCACTTTTAAGAACCCTTGTTAATAAATTGTCCCCACCCAGACAATCCAGGAATATCTTCCCTTTTTAATCCTAACATCATCTCTGCAAAGTCCCTTTTCCTATGTAAGTTAACATATTCACAGATTTCAGTGATCAAAATGTGACATCTTTAGGGGGCCACCATTCTGTCTACCACATCAACAGCTTTCTTTCATTAGGTTCCCGAAACACTGGCTGCTAGGATTATCTATTTCACGCATGATTTACAAAGAGACTTTTCTGGTGGTTCTGACAAACCCAAGAGTAATGACTTAAAAAGACTGATATTGAAGATGTTCCAAAATGAAAATACCCCTGCAGATACATATTCTGCATCATCAATTTCTTTGCCATATGTCCCTTCAATTGTCACCTCATTTCTCCTCAAAACTCATGGCAAAACTGTTTTAAAGCTAGTCTATATTTGCTTTCTCCACATGCTTCCCCCCCACTTCTTCCATAACCACCTGCTGAATTTACATTAATCATATGTTTATTACTAATCCAGATAAACCTTTTATCAGCATCATTAACAGAATCCACATGGCCAAACTCAACAATCAATTCTCATCTTAGTAAATTTCTGACAACCATTTGAAACAACTGATTATTTTGTTTTCTTGAAAAACCCTCTATCTTCCCATTTTCATGGTTTTCCTCCTTTTCCAGATATTCTTTTTCAGTGCCTTTGTATAGTTTTCTCCTTGTTGTCATCATGAATATTGGATTTCCCCAGATCTCCATTTCTTATGTCTTTTCTTATCAATATATACCAAATGTATAAGCTGTTGATGCACAAATTTATACCACTATCTCTCTCTGAACTCCAAAATGGTACTGTCGCAGTCGGATGGCTAAAATCATCTCAAATTTAATGTGTTCAAAAGCTAGCTTTTGATTTTCTCTCTGAAACTCGCTTCTAATATTCCTCATCTCAACAAATGGCACCATCATTCCTATGATTGTTCAGGCACTAAAACCTAGCCATCATCTTTGATGCTTTTCTTTCTTCCACATTCTACAATCACTTTATAAATAAATCCTGTGGTCTGTACTTTCCGAGAATAGTCCAATGTGACCTGCTTACCATCTTCATTACTACCAAGCCCAAGCTAACCATCAGTGTCCCTGAAAACTTCATCCCAGCTTCTACTTATGTACTCCAAAATACCTTCTCTACACTACATCCGACAAGGTCCTTTCAAATGCAAATAAGACTATGTAATTTCCTCTGTCTCAAACATTTCATAGCTTCAAACAGTTGGAAAAAAAAATTCTTTGATATTGTTTTAGAAGGCTGTGTGATTTGAGTAGTGACACCAGCCATATGGAACACCTTGCTATTCATCTTGTTATAACGAGCCAAAAAAGGTTTCTGGCTTTGGACACTCCTTCTCCCTGGGATTTCTTTCTATAGATCTTTATATTCATTCAGATCTCTCATCTTATTCAGATCACTGCTTCAATATTTTGCTGACGAACCTCTCCAAAACAGTATCCCCACTCATTCCAATCCAATTTTTTTTTCTTGGCATTTCATAGTAAAGACATTCCATTATGTTTATGTGTTTATTTTTTTTCCTACTGTTTCAAGTTATTTGAGGATAGAAAATTTCGTTCATTTTATCCCCAGTGCCTAGACTGCCTGACACACAGAATATTTTTTGAATTAATTGAAGATTGCAACCCAAGATGAACTGTGAAGATGTCCTCCAGATTAGAGGTTTCAAGAAAGAGAAAGGATAAGCTATTTTATTCATTCTAACAGCATCTTATTAAGGTCAGTAGTGGTTTGGAATGCAACACACCTGGAAAATCTGCTTCCCATAATTAATGTTATTATACACATAAAGCGTGACAAAATTTGCCAGAACAAAATTTGCAACAAAATATCACAGACTAGGTGCCTTAAACAACAGAAAATTATTTTCACACAGTTCTAGAGGCTCCAAGTCTGAGATTAAGGTGCTGGCAGGGTGGTTTCTTCTGAGACCCCTCTTGTTGGTTTGTAGATGGCAGATGGCTGTCTTCTCCCTATGGCTTTACATGGTCTTCCCTTTGTGTCTGTGTCCTAATCTCCTCTTTCTATGAGGACATGGGTCAGATTGGATTAGGGCCCATCCCAGTGACCTCATTTAACATTAATTACCTCTTTAAAGAGGCCGTCTCCAAATATAGCCACACTTTGAGGTTCTCAAGGTTTGGACTACAATACATAAATTTTGAAGGAATGCAATTTAACCCATATCAGAGTGATATTCAGTAGCTGTGTTACTTTTATTATATCAAGCTCTATATGTTTGAGCTGAGAAGTTAAACGCCTTCTTGTTTAAGTATGTTTTTCCTCAATCAGCCTGCCACAGTTCTGTTGGTAGTGATTTATTCTCTTAAAGCTTTCCTTTCTCTCCTGAGATTTTGCTTTAGTACTGGTAAGAGGCCTATCTGGGATGAGAGTGGAGGTACCACAGCTCAGCTGCTTGTTCCTTGATAAGCTAGATTGATCAGTCATTTCTCAAAACCATGAGAACAAGACACAGGAGACACAGATTCTGAAGAGAAAAAAGTCTGCAACAACCTGAGCACACCAGTCCCAAGAGGAAAGGGGACTGAACAAAGTGACAAAAAGACAATTTCTCTACTAGCCATTCACTTAGGTTGATGAGGAGGAGCACATCTATAGTTTCACTAACAGCTATTTCTTCCAACATGCTTATCAGTGGTTTTGCAACATTGGGACTAAGTCACAGAAATGGTGGCTGTGGGTGCATACTGACTTACGGAATAAAGTAGGTTCACTGATGTTCAGTAACAATCAACACATACAAGCAGGCTCTGCCTTGGCAACTGATATCAATCCAACAGTGAACTCAATAGGGAGTTAACAGGCTTTGGGCACTGTCCGTTTGACATGGAGCTTCCTAAATCTCACAAAATGATACCCTATGCTCATGCGATTCAATAATTGGCTAAACTCTATTTTCTTCTTGAATTCACATACTAACCATTGTTTATCATTAATATTTTAGTTTTTGCTTGTTCAGTCTCTAACATTTATTCTCATTATTCTCAGTTGGTAAAGAAATTCTTTCTTTTCAAATCGTTTTTGAATAGGCCATTTTGACAAATTCAGACCAAGTGTTTTCCTTTGCTTATCACTGCTGTATTTACAAGACAAAAACATTAAAGAAGACCGCTCTGTAAATAACCCAGAATTCACTAAGTTCTTTCAGAGGTGTGCTTTCTTTGTATTAAAATTCATTGCTACTGTTTATAAATATTCTCAGACTTTAGTTTCCAGGGCTAATAGGGAGGGTTTAAACTGAGCTTTTCAATGCATTGACATTCAAAATTAAGATCATGTCCATCAACTATACTACCCATAGAGCAAAATCACAGCCAAAATCTCCTGTTTTCAAAATCTCCGTAACTGCTAAGACTTACTTATAGCTGATTATGAGTCAGTGAAGGGATGCCAGCCTGCTCCATGCAATTAGCTTTCCCACCTAAGTCACTTGTAGGAAACGGTAAGGACTGTGACTGAACTGCAGAGGAAATCCCACCATACACATGGCAGTTAGGGCACATATGCTTCCACAGATACTTGATGATGAGCGAAAGCCAGAGTATGCGGTGTAAAAATCAGAGTGTACTTGGATAAGCAACACTGTTCTTTTATAAAAATGTATAAGTTCCACAGGCCCATTTCCCAAGTGTCTCCATCTCTACACACCTGATTTTCCTAGATTGCGTTCCTCCTCCGCAGCGCAGAGATCTCAGCTCATTGTGGATTTTGCATGGAGACCAGTGTTCTACAACCCAGGAATACTGATTGCATTCACTGTAGCATGGGACTGCCTCATGGACCTGCCAAGCAAGAATAGGAAAGGAAAAAAAAATTATGTGGAACTACCCAAGGTATATGAAAACAGCCTATCTTTTAATAATGCCTGATGAACATAACCCAAGAACTATACTCTGGCTAAAACAGCCAAATTACACTCCCAAAAAGCGAGATGTATTTGGCTTCTCTGAAATTACTGACTTGCCTAAAGAAACATACAGGCGAAATCAACTAAGATTTGATGGTATGCCTTCACAGAAGAGAACAAAGGACAGTCATTTCCTACCACTGAGAATAAGAATTCCATTACCATTTCATTTCCTTGAAGACCTCACACAGCATCTATTAGACGGTCCAGCTCTCAATTATATGGCGTATTGTATTCTCAGATGTACTTTAAGATGTCAATTGAAACAAATATACGTAAGGAAAATTTACTCTTGAATATAAGAGGTCCTTAGAATGCATAAGAAAAGTGGTGTTATTTGCACCGGAAATTTCTTTTTATGCCCCCAAATGATCAATGCTAACAGGCAATCATTTAGCCTCCTGGGTATTGTGGCTTCATATGAATTCAGCTATTTGTAGGATGTTTTCAGAGCACAGCTATAACACTCAGACACACACACACACACACACACACACACACACACACACACACATAAGACAAACACTGCTAGACTAGTAAAGGTTGTGCATGATTGATTACTGACTGTGAATATTTACACTTTTATGGTAAAAACAATGATTACAGTAAATGAATTCTTAGGTTACTTCCTATGCATTTGTTTGTGATGATTTTTTCCCCCTACAATTGTATCCCAATGGGTAGTCAATTGAGTTTGCCTATTTAAGACTGAATTTAAAATGCATTAGTCGATATAGAGCACAGCACTCTCCCTTGGTAAGAAAATGTTTCATTGCGTGATAGGTTACTCTAGATCACAGAGAGGGCTCTAATATAGCACGCTGATGAAGAGTGATTCAACCTATTACCAAAATACTTAATTAATGCTTTTCCTTTTAAACAAAAATTTAGGCCTGAGTTCTTTTCTCCCACTGCCTTTCTAATTCCACAAAATCATAAATGATGACTAGGCAATGCTACCCAAACAGAACTGTTCCTTGCAAGTTTCCACTAAATGTGAGGGAAAGCACTGTGTAATGGGATAATCAGAAAACAAGATTGGAGCACCGTCAGCATGTTAGATGGAAATCAAATGAGAAAAGGTTATTTGGGAGACTACATCTTAGGAATCACAAATAATGTCAGAAACTATTTTTAACCGTGGGGTTCTATTTGGCTCTCTCACCTAGAGTGCACAAGGAAAAGGAAAACCACAAAGTGAAAAATATGTGAGGGCAAAATGAAAGAAGATGGGGAAATAGAAGTGGAAATGGGTGTAGGAAAGTAAGGAATTAAGTAATAAAAGAATCACATTTCATGCTGCGAAGGCTGCCAAGAATGGAATGAAAGGTTTGGAAGCAGAATCTACATTAGAATAAGGAGGTAATAACTTGTAAGGGAGAAAAGTCTGCCTGAAAAACTTCTAGCATGGTAGATGTAAGAGAAAAATCGACAAAAATGAAAAGACAGGAACCCAACCGAGCAGACACCTGGAAAGTGAGCTGATGACAGCTGAGGGTTTAGTCAACTCAACTATACCAAGAAATAAAGATTGCTCTGACTTTATGGGCTTGTTCTATAAACTTTCAATAGGTACCAGACCATTTAAGTAAAGCTCTTTGGCTTTCATATGAAATGCATGAAAGCCTGCCAAACCAACTTGGTACAAATGGGGTAGATGAAAATATTAATTAAAAAAGTGTTTTCCCATACCTCATGTATGAATGTGAAAGCAAATGGATGGAATATGTTGAGAGAGGCCTATATTTCTAAAGCTATCAGTACTAGGCAGAGCTTAGACTACCTTCCCTCCTATGGAAACCCCAAAGACAGATGGGGGTGGGGGGGAGAAAGAAAACCTGTTTAGTTGCATATTCCTCTAATATACACGTTTTAATGTCTGGTCATATATTGGTTTACTGTTTTTACTCTTTATGCTCTGCAATCTACACCTGTAGCAGAGTAACCAACCTCAATGAAAAGCTGTTGGAAGATAGGGAGCATATTTAGGTAGGAAGATGTTGACCCATCCTCTTGGCCAGTGGTATATAAAAAAGCAACTCTTAAAAAAGATTCTCCAGTCACGTGGATTTACTTGTTTTTCTTCCCCCTCAGATGTGTATGCTATTTTAATATCGCTCATACTGTTACTTCTAGCTGATAAATCCCTACCCTTCCTTCAAAGCCCAAGTAAACCCCACCGCTTCCGCAAGGCTTTTCCCATGACCCCTAGTTGGCATATCTTTGGTACTCACTGGCTGTCTCAGTTTTCAGTAGACCTGTAGCCAGATTATAACGTCAGGATGCACATGTACACAGCCGGGACAATGCTGGAGGTTAGAACCTCATTGTGTGTTGCTGGGGGAACGTGCACATTCAATAAAGTCATCATCTGACTCTTTCTCTAAATGTTTCCTATTTCTCACACCACTTTAACTCGTTTTCTCACCTTGGTCTTAATGTGTACTTTTTACTTTATATAATAAGTCTACTTTTTACTTCAAATAATATGGAGAGAATAAGCTCAGAAAAACACAATTTGTACTTTTCATACCTGATGCTTCTGGTCCTAACCAAAGTCAAACCTGTATAATCAGCATTTGTTTAGGTGGCTACTTAAAGAAAATTTTGAGTTTTAGGCAGTCAGGAACTAAGTTTCCATATGCCTGTTTTTCACAAGACATGGAGAAGAGAGTGGTGTTCAACAAGTAGTTGTTGAATTGAAACTAATTTTTTAAGGGAGCCCAGTTGCTAATTGGCCCTCATGTAATTCTCCAGAGAACACAGGCCCACTAAACAGAACACGTAAGGGGTATTTTGCAAAGCCCTAAGGACAATAAGGAGGAACAAAAATAAAAACCTCTCCTTTCCATTATGGGCTGGCGTGAAGAACAATCACTGTGTCATTAAAAGGTACCACTTGATGATTTTGTTATGGGGAAAAACCATGTCCCTTAAGAATTGTGAGAATAGGGGTGCCTGGGTGGCTCAGTTGGTTAAGTGTCTGGCTTTGGCTCAGGTCATGATTTCGCCATTCCCAAGTTCAAGCCCCACATCAGGCTCTGTACTGACAGCTCAGAGCCTGGGGTCTGTTTCAGATTCTGTGTCTCCCTCTCGCTCTCTACCCCTCCCCCGCTCATGCACTCACGCATGCTCTCCCCGCCCCCCCCCCCAAAATAGTAAAATAAACATAAAAAAGAATTGTGCGAATTGTCTCCTTACAGTCCTTGTCCATCAGGCAAGGAATCTTATTGAGAGGGTTAAAACAACCAGAAGCGGCAAAAAGTGCAGTAGGCATTCCAGAATAAAAATTAACTACCCAGCTGGCCAATTTCTTCTCCTGTCAGTCCTTTATGTTCTGGCCATTTCATATTGCTGTTTCGTTGGTGCTTATTACAGTTTCATAATGGAAATGTGTTAAAGCATGGACTTTATCAGGGAATCATATGGAAATGTTCTGAAGGAGAGAAATGAGCCATGGGAAAGTTAAATGAAAATCATTCCTAAATGGCACAAATTAGGAAGAAAATAATAGGGTTTAATAGGGCTATAGATGCTAAAAATGCCACTGAAAAATCTAAATCCTCTGAGAGGCAACATTTGATTCTCCTAGTAATGAGTCTTATTTATTACTTCTTCAATGGGGAATTGTGTTTTTATAATTTTGCTAGTTCTGGAGTCATATCATAAACTTACTCATTGAGTCGGTCTTTTAATATTTATTAAATACATCTCCACTCATTGTAACTGATCAGTTTAACTAAGTACTGTTTTGTGATACCAGTCTCCAACTATAAACTGACTTCCCTGGCCTACACTTGGAAGCAGGGACTCAGTGGTGCTCAGCGGATGTCATTATTAATTATCAGAGTCCTAGGGCTTAAGGACTCAAATAAAGCAAACAAACAATAACCACAATCAAAACAAAAACAAAGAAAGGAAAATTTATGACTTCCAATTTTCTGTGGTAATAACCCTTTGCTCCAGGGAAGCTGCCAGTCAACAACGCCCAGGTAAAAGTCTTCAGGCTGTAGACTTCCATGCTGGGGACTGAGATTAATCAGTAGAACTTGACATCGGTTCAAAACCCCATCTAGGAGCAGAAATTCCTGCAAATCAGAGCCAGGTCTGTACCACTGGAGTGTGAGAGGAAGTGGTCTTCTCAGAGTGGTGAGACCAATAAAGCACTATGGGTTCCTTTCTGCCTCAAATGTTGTGAGCTTTTAACATAAGATGTACAAATTTCCTTCAGGGCTAAGACCCTCATCTCTTAATTCAAAGAACTTCTCCCCAGCCCTTCTCTACTTGCCTGTTTCCTCTCTTTCAGCCTCCAGTTTCCACTGTTTCCCTTCAGAAGGGTCCTCCATGCTACAGCCTCCCTCAGCTTAACCAAAATCTGCCCCTTTTCTTCTTCAGTCTACAACTAAATTAGGTACTCCTCCATTAGGAATATCTGAATGACTGAAAAATATCACATTTATGTAAATAAACTTTTGCTTCCATTTTTGTTAATCATGAATTTATACCTGTCTGTGCATAATGTAATACATGCAGTGCTAAAGTTCAGTCCTAATGCAACTGCACCCACGTTTTACAGCATCACTGGTCCCAGGTTATCAGTGACACCACATAAGGTTGCATATAACTTTATAGCTTCTATACGACATTTTATGTCTCAGGTCTCAACCATCATGATCATTTAAGTTACACATTAGTAGAATCCCTATTTCCATGTAAAAATAAATAAAATTTGAAGATTCTGAGCCATTTATGGCTGATGAATGACTAGGCTGGTCCTCAAGCTGAGATTGGTGATTCGAAAAAAGTGCTGGGTTTTGCCTGTTTAACTTGTTTCGGGCATAACACCATGCTCTGAGGATATCTTTCCAATGAGGAAGATAATGCTAATATTTATAAATCCTAAGAAGGGAAAACCAAGAACAGAATTACAAAGATATCTATATAGTAGATTATGGCTATTACTTCATATAAAAAAATACTGCACAAGCAAGTCATTTCAAGGCTTCATGTATGGGGTCTCTTTTCATAATTTCGAAAAACCAAAAAGTATCTCTGAAAACCAACTTCCATGTTTAAAGCAAGAGCAGGGACTATGTCTTTTACGTGGTTGCAATTCTTGATGTGAATGGGGGATTTAAAAAATCCACAAATGCTTTTAAATTGGTGTCTGGGAAAAACATTACGTTCATCACTTGTCCAATGTGTTGCTCAAGAGGGCAGCATTTGGAGTCAGGTTTTTCTGGAAATCCGCAGTACAGCGATCCATACTTGTGAAGTGGGCAACTGTCAGTTCCAGCCTTGATGTTCAAGTATGAGACCTTGGCTGTTTTCCTCTTCCAGGACATTTTCTCACACTAGCTTCTTCAGCTACACAGCGTTTGAAAAGATTTCCTGAGAATGCCCTGAGCTTATCCCCATGCCTGGTTTGTGAGATTCACCATTGGTTTTAAATATGCATTATATGTTTTCTTTTCAGTTTTCACACTGGAAAATCTAAACACAAACCTAATAATGCTGACTGAGTTTTATCTGCAAAATTTGTAGACAAACTGTTGAACTTTAAAGCCAATGGGTATTTGATTAGAACAGTAAAAGTGGTGGCTACATTCCTCATCTCCTAAAAACAGCGCTTTCTGAGCTGGATGTGCAGACCCTGAGAACTGTAGCATTGTACCGAGGGGCCCATAAGTGCATTCCCATACCAAACCTTGTCTATAGTCTCAATGAATAATATAATCTCAGACATACTGTTATCACCGCTCCTCAAAGGAATGTAGGCAATGCTGTGATTAATGAAGTTTTAATTTAACTTGAAAGTACCGCTAAATTTGAAGTTCCTCATTAGAAAGTTTCTCAATCCAGGTTGGCTAAAAGTGAAAGATCCTTATATCAAAAGCTCTGGGAACTACTGCCTTTACATACAATGAAGAGAAGAAATGGACTAACAATGAGGCTATGCCTTGAAATCACCTTACTATTTCTATTTTGAGACAAGGTATGTTGTACAGAATAGCCTTTTTCTAAAGTGAATATTGAAGAATATTTTTTACTGAGAAGTTCTAAACCCCAGATTTTTTTTCCTTTTCCTTTTCTAATGTTCTATTAGCACTTAACCCATTACCTCCGGTCTGAATATCACTGATGATCTCTTAAGCATAATGCCATCAGAATCAAGATGAATATCCACGCACAACTTAACCAGCTCTGTCATCCACATGGTCCTCTTTTCCTCCCCAAAGTGGGGGTGGAGGTAGGGATGGGTATGGAGACTAAGTAGGGCCCCAGGCCATGCATTTACTTCTTCCCCTTCTCCATATTTCTGCCTCTTTCAAGGGTGTCACACACAACCTGAACTTTACAGAGGGTATTTAATACTGGGGAGCCACCAGGCCCTCACGTAAAAGGCCATGATTAAAGCTCAGTTATCTGTGCTAATGTAGTTTATTTATAATGGCAAACAAGAAGCAATGCCTTAGCTTTTTTTTCTTCATTAATACTATATTTTCCTGATAGCAGATTTTCATTTCTTACTGTGTGTCATTTAAGTGACTATGAAAGTAAACCATGGTCTTAAAGTAAACTGCATGGTAATAGACAATCAAAAAAAATGATTATTGTGCAAATCCTATAAAGTGTATGATATTCTATAGTAAAGCACTAACACACACACACGTGCGCGCGTGAGCACTGACCAGATTCTCTCTGTGCCTGATATGTGTTACAGAACTGAGGCAACATATTGACATAGACAACTCGGGGCAAGTTGAACTATAAGGCCCACACTCTGTACTTTACCACTATGTAAACAATCATAAAAAATAGAATGAAAGAGGGAAACTCAATCCAGGGTTAGAGTGACTTTTCTAATACCCTGAGAGATGCCAACCACTGCCATGCTGTGTTATGACAAAAAATCAGATGATATTTTGTAGACTGCTCATAGCATGCCAGAGTCTACTGTCACGGTGGCCCATTGGATTTTCATAGAACAGATTGCAGTTACCAGTCAAGCTGAAGTAACAAAACAAAACCAGAACAACCCCATCCCAATTATCACTGATACTTCCAGAAAACTCTGGAAGAGTTGAGCCAATAGCTCTTCAGAAATGAGGTTATGAATGAACCTTGAGAGCATTATGTGAAATAAGCCAATTACAGAAGGACAAATACTACATGAGTCCACTTATATGAGGTATCTCAAATAGTCAAACTCTTTGAAGCAAAGAATAGAATGGTGGTTGTCAGAGGCTGGGGCGAGAGAAATGGGGAGATGTTATTCAATAGGTATAAAATTTAAGTTATGCAAGATGAATAAATTCTAGAGACCAGCCTACAACACTGTGGTTATGGATTACAAATACTGTATTACATACTTAAAAATGTATTGAGGGTGGGCCTATGTTAAGTATTCTTACACAATAAAAATTTATAACAAAATTTTTGCAAGAGGTTTGTGTTTTAAAGGGAGTTTGATTGCACCATGGAAACCTGACTACAGAAAAGAACACTTCTGCCCTTACTGTATATGAGATACTGTCCAGGAGTCTGGTGCAAATATTAGATAAATAGATGGATAGATGGATGAATGGAAAGACAGAGAAAGTGAGTGAGTGAGTTATCACTTACCTGGGTCACAGAATATGACCACAAGAAATCAGGAGAGAAAAGACAGCTTTCTTTCTCTGTTTTAATAGAAGAGTCTGAAATGGAAACCCTTGCCTTCTGGCGGGTAACGTAAGTTTTACAAGTTAGAGGCATAAAGAGAGATGAACAGATCTCAGTTCTTCAAAACACATGTCCTAAGGGTATCTCTATGTGAAAGGTATATGGTACTGTTTTGGGTTCATCAAAAAACGGAGGAGAAGGGTTTGTTCTGAGGCTTGCAACTCATTCTCTAAGTGTCAAACACAAGTGAAAGTTTTGGCCAAAGCCTTTACTTTCCTTAATGGCCTTTGCTGGGACAGAGTCTAATATAGTTCCCACTTATTCTCAGTAGTTGAGAACATCATGCTATCCCTATACTCTGGAATACATGCAACTGTTTGTTCACCCAATAAATACAATAAGCCTATGAAAACATGCTCAGGAAATCAATAGAATTTGGATGATAAAAAATGTAATTATATAGAGAAGCAGTGTAATCTAAGTTGCACACCCCTTAGGCAGAGAAATCCTGTGTTTGT
Organism: Panthera pardus; assembly: GCF_024362965.1. Classification (NCBI taxonomy): domain Eukaryota; kingdom Metazoa; phylum Chordata; class Mammalia; order Carnivora; family Felidae; genus Panthera; species Panthera pardus. The sequence goes on from NW_026526655.1 coordinate 92,308,075, forward strand.
GTGGCTAGACTCTCAAATACAAATGCATAAAGAAGAATAGCCCTAGTTAGGATAATCTAATAGGAACTTCTCTGGATGAGAGGTTGCCAGTCAAGCAAATGAACCACAGTCTAAACATAATTCTCATAAACAGTACACAAGGGCCCCAGTACACATGAGATGAAGCCTGGAGATTAAAGCTAGCTGAGGTAAGTAAATGGGAAAATGTGATGAGATAGAATTTTATTTGTAGATAAGGGAGTCACTAAAATTTCTGAGATTTATATCAAGAGATAGATTCCAAATAAAGTTTGGGGAACATAAGTCATCTCAAACAGGAGAGAGATGAAAGTACAGGAGAGCTCTGAGCAAGGCGGAAATGGCAGCAGTCCCAGTAGGAGGCTACAGTTTGGGAATAATGATCCTCTTAACTGCTATCTCCACAAAGCTTCCAACTCAATGTGGTAGAAGAGACACCAGGATTTGGAACTGAAAATGAAAGAGACAACTCAAACATCAGTGCTACTTTTTGAAATCATTTAAGATTAGTGTATTCTAGAACCTAAGGACAGATAAAAGAAAACTTCCTCTTTTTCACCAACAGAACCGTGAAGAAAAAGACAAGGCATCAGCTTCCCAAGAGCCCTAAATTCCAGGGAGTATTACTAATGAGCAGAGCAGAAGAAACTCTTGGGTATTTGCCAAGAAAACTTTTCATGACATATTTACCATCTTATTTCGTCTTAAGTTGGCTTAGGTGGGATAAATCAGAAGCCGTGTATGACCTGAAAAGCAATGTGGTCTTTGCAAGGTTTGCTCAGAACTTACCAATACTCACAGTAGGCTAGCACGAAACTGGCTTCCGGCTTCACGACCAAAAGGAAAGCCTCATAATTGGTGTTTCACAGGCAAGGAGAGCTCTAAACCCACCAGGCTATCGCCTTTTAATCATTACCACAAATAAACCTTTCCTGCTCTGAAATGTATAAGAGTTCTCATATAGCACTATTTCAAAGTTAATCAGGAAGTCAAAGAAAAAAAGGAGCCATCAAAAATTTAAATAAAAACTTAAAAAAAATGGCCTTTTTTTTTTTCTGTTTAGTAGAACCAATTTAAAAAGAAGGAACAATGTAAGAATTGCCGACTACAAAATCCATTCCTAATTTGGCTAATTTCTAAATGATCCTGTTATAACAGACAGGAGGAGAGGAGGGGATCACAGTATCTTTTCATTAAACAAAAACCAGACACAATTATTAATTCCTTATAGGTTGAGCCAAAGATAATAATTACAAAATATCTCTAAAGAGACCTTTGCACAAAAATGTTATGTGTTATAGACATAGAGTGATCTTTCTGTACATAAACATATAAAGCAGCAGTTCTCAGACTGCATTGTGCTCTAACAGTTTTCTCTGCTATGAAACAAGGCCAGTCACAGCATAAAACAGCTTTTTAAAATATGAACTCTTCATGTGAGTCCTCCCATAACAAACCTGATGTATCTGGGACAAAGTTAAGTGAAACATAGAGCCACACATGATGTTTTATAACCCAGGACAGCACAGCCTGACCTTTGTGGAAAAGAGAGCAAGATTGATTGGTTAATGGAATCCCTGCCATTCACTTACATTGTGATAAATTGGGATCTTGCCTCTGATTTCCACCCTAGTTTCATCAGTTGGAGACTCTTATTAGGGACTAATTGGAAGCTGCTACTTTATGGAATAAAGAATATCATGTTGCAAACATTCTTCCTCAGAGTCAGTGAGGAAGGGACAAGACTAAGGCAGACCTTTCTGGTTCTTCACAAAATAAAAACAAGATGATTCTGCAGGAAAATGGTATTTTAAGGCAAACCTGTACCTAGCCCCTGTTTTAGTAAACCTTATTTTGACCAAAAGAAAGACAGCTGATTGTGAGATAGAAATCACGTCTAACAAGCATATTGCTATATACAACACAAATAACTAACTTATTCCTGGGTACTTGCAGAACACAAAGTTATTTGAAAAACCTGACAATGAAGGTCTTAAAATGTGTTATAGAAAGATCAGTTAACCCATTTACATAACGTGGGCACGTCTCTACAAATTTGACCTGGACAAACAGTTGAAACATAAATACGTGTGTGTGTGTGTGTGTGTGTGTGTGTGTGCGCGTCTAACAACAGCCTTTCTGGGGTCTGTACTAAGAATTCCAGAAATCCTATTTTGTGCAAACAACCCTCCCCACCCCACCAAAATAAATAAATAGGGCATAAAGCTATTGTGTGTCCCTAGTTTATACTGTGTGCTTAATAGATGTATACTGGCATCAATATGAATGAATGAGTGCAGAAATATTTCCCTGGGCGTGCTTCCTGAAAAGCATACACCTAGACCAAACCATGATGTTGGCATCACCTGAAGCTAAAAGTTTTGCTCTCTTTATAATTACTTTTACAAGAATTTTAATATTATGCATTAATAACTCAAATCTAACTGCTTATAATTGTACTCTGGTCCCATGATTTGGAAGTAGATCTACAAATAAATTCAGAGTCTAATATGTTTTTAGGTTTGTAGGATTTTAAAATTCTCTAATTTCTGATCTCTAAATATAGATGCTATTTATTAGACAGACAGTACTACCACATTTGCCTATCCCAATTATGGATGCCTTGAATTAAGAAACATACAAGTAATACTCAAGGTAGTCAGTTTTCACCATTCTTGGCTAAAAGCAGAGCCTGATGGCATGAGGGAGCCAGGTTCATTGTGACCACTGGATCTCTCAGAAGATGGAGGTGATACCTTGCACATCTCTTATGTTGCACATAGCATCTGACACGTGCAGGCTCTTGATAGACTCATAATAAATTCATATGGAACTTAATCAAGCTGTAGGAAGTATGGGACCTATAGTTCTAGATCTGAGCTGACATCTCATTTGTGGAGTGGGGTCTTGTTAAAATATTCTTCCTTACCAGGAATCACACTTCTCTGAACTGATTAAATGTCAAGTGTAGAGCAATTCAGGGGATGGGCAGCATCAGCAGCTTTACTTGTAGTGGATTCCAGTTCTCCATTATTGGATTCTTTGGTGGGAACCTATTAAGTTAATAATGGGGTCCTCTTCTGGGGTGGTTTCATTTCAGTCATGAAATGATCCTTTATACTGCATGAAAAATTATCTGTGGTCTAGTGAGCCAAGAAGGAAGCTGTAACAAAGGGGTTTTGTATCAGCTTCTGGCATTGATTTCCTGGTAGCTCACTTAAAGGCCTCTCGGGGTCTAAAGTCATCTGCTGACTTTAATATTTACTTTCAAAAGAACAATAATGGTATATGAGCTTTAGAAAGTTTGAGAGAGTTCGCTTTAGTAAGTAATACCTGTTTAGAGTAAGATTAGCACTGAAACATGGACTAAAGAACTTTGAAGCTGGAAGTAATCTATACGATCATCTATTTCAACTACATCACTTCATTGAAAACACACCTGCATTTCCACGTACATTAACCTAATAAACTTTTGAATAGTTTCCAACATTACAAGCTCAAAACCTGGGAGAGATGACAGAATGCAAGAGACAAATGCCTTGAAGATTTATGCTTCCTCATCCTCCACAGCACCTAATACATTGCTGAGAAAAAGAGATGTACAGTGACAGCTAAGCCAGCAAAACAACTTCAGTCATTCCAAAAAAAGCACTATTATTTCTGATAAAGATACAAGGAGTATTTACAATTCCATAGTCACATCAGTTTTTGACATTTTCTATTGAGCATGAAATGATTCCTCCTAAAAAGGTAAAGTCTTTTTATAGCTGAGACATATAAAGTGCCCCATGTTGCAAGACTTAATGAAAAACTACTAACAGTTTAGTGATCACTTACAAAGTAGAGTATAAAGCATTGATGAGGAATAACATGAAAATAGAATGAATATAATAAGAATTATTCTTCATTAAAGATATGTGTTTGTAGATAACAGGAGTTATAGATCTTTTAACAGTTGAAGCTAGATTTCTTATACTTACTCATTCACTCACACATGAATTCATTGGATACTACTGATGCTCTACTACATAAGACCCAGAATCTTCTTAAACATTAGATAAATAAAGATGACACAAATCCTTTTCTTTTGCATGTTGGTAAACTATGGGCCTGCGGCCAAAAATGGCCTGCCACTGTTTTTAAAAAATGAGATATAACCTACATATCATAAAATATGTAGGTTTCTCCTTTATTTAATTTTAAAATATTTATTTTGGGGGGTGCCTGGGTGGCTCAGTCGGTTGAGTGGCCGACTTCGGCTCAGGTCACGATCTCACAGTCCGTGAGTTCGAGCCCCGCATTGGGCTCTGTGCTGACAGCTCAGAGCCTGGAGCCTGCTTCTGATTCTGTGTCTCCCTCTCTCTCTGCCCCTCCCCTGCTCATGCTCTGTCACTGTCTCAAAAATAAATAAAAACTTAAAAAATATAAAATATTTATTTTGGGGGGGGAGAGACAGAGAGAGAGAGAGAGAGAGAGAGAGAGAGAGAGAAAGAGAGAGAGAGAGAATAAGAGAGAGAACTCAAGTGGAAGAGGGGCAAAGAAAGGGGGATAGAGGATCTGAAGCAGGAGCTGGGCTAATAGCAGAGAGCCTGATGTGGGGCTTGGACTCACAAATGGTGAGATCATGACCTGAGCCAAAGTCATATGCTCAACGAGATGAGCCACCCAGGCACTTCAGTATTCACTATTTTCAAGTGTATAATTCAGTTTTTTAAAATGTATTTGTAAAGCTGTGAAATCATCATTACTTCTAATTTCATAGTATCTTCATCATCCTGAAAAGATACCTTATACCCATTAGTCACTACCCATTTTCTCCTACTCCCTGCCCCTGACAAACAACAACCAAAGCCTAATCTACTTTTTGCCTCCTTTTTTTTGCCTATTTTGGACACTTCATATACATACAGCATGTAGCCTTTTGTGTCTGGTTACTTTCACTTAGCATAATATTTTCGAAGTTCATCCATGTTGTAGCATGAATAAATACTTCATTATTATTTATGCCTGAGTAACATTCAACTGTATGGATAAACCAAGTCTGTTTATCCAGGTTTGGATAGCTGAGGGACATTTGGGTTGTTTTCATCTTTTGGTTATGAATAATCATGCTATGAACATTGGTATACAAGGTTTTACATGGATTTACGTTTTCAATTCTCTTGGCTGTATACCTAGGAGTAAATGGAATTGCTGGGTCATGTGGAAACTGTTTACATTTACCTTTTAACTACCAAAGAGTTTTCCAAAGTGCAACATTTTACATTTCCATCAGGAATGTACAAGGGTTATGATTACGTTCAATAATTACTGTCTATCTTTTTGATTTTGATTATAGATATCTTAGTGGCTGTGAAGTGATACCACATTGTGGTTTTGATTGGTGTTCCCCTAATGACTAATGATGTTTAGCATCTGCACATCTTTTCATGTGTTTATTGGACATTTGTATACCTTATTTGGAAAAATGTGTACTCAAGACCTTTTCCCACTGATTAATTGGGTTGTCTTCTTATTGCTGAGTTGTTAGATATCCTTATATTTCCTGGATACTAGATTCTCATCAGATAGATGATTTGCAAATATTTTGTCTCATTTTGTGGACTGTCTTTGAACTTTTTGTGATGATGTACCTTGAATTACAAAAAGCTTTTACTTTTGATGAAATCCAGTTTACCACTTCTTCCCTGTCTTAGCTTGAGCTTCAGATATTCATGGTCTAATCCCAGGTCACAAAGATTTACACTGATATTTTCTTTTAAGAGGGTAATAGTTTAGCCCTTATATTTTGGGCTTTTGTCCATTTTTAATTAATTTTTCTGTGTATGGACCATACTTTATTTTTACTTTTTCACATAGCTCTTCTTTTTGTTGTTGTTGAAAAATTAGACACTTAATATAATGTGGCAACTCTGGAGACCAACTTCTTCCCTCTCTCTAGTATTTGCTATTGTTGCTATTTTTTGTTGTTTTTGACTTTTTAAAAAATATTGGGGTGGGGGGAAGAGAGAGAAAGAGAGAGAGCGCTAGTCAAGGAGGTACAGAGAAGTAGAGAGAATCCCAAGCAGGCTCCGTGCCGTCAGCACAGAACCCAATGCGGGGCTTGATCCCACGAACATTGAAATCAAGACCTGAGCCAAAATCAAGAGTCAGTTGCTTAACCAACTGAGCCACCCAGGCGCCCCTGTTTATTGACTTTTTTAAACTAATTCTGTGAAGTCTGAGTTTGTTATGCCTAATGATGTCTTCGTGTAATGATCTGACAAAGATTCCCTTTAATCCCTAGGACCAAAATGTCTCCAGTCTTTGCTGAGGGCCTGTGTGTTGAGGCACACTTTTAACTGTTCCGTCAGCAATTTACAGCTCTTTGTGTTCATTTTTCTGCTTGCATGGAGCCTCATGGTTAGCCCCAGGTGAGAGAGTCCTGTTATGGCTTTCCATAGTTATCTGCGTGTCCAAGGTGTTTTAACTCCCAGCAATATGTCAGAGTTTTTCAAAACTCCTATGGACATGTTTTTTATTCCCTAGCTTTTCCTTTTAAGCTTTTTGTTATTCTGTTGCTTGCCCCAATGGTTAGCTACTGTCTCAGGTAGCTGCAAGTTAAACAATTACTTCTGATTATTTTGAAGTAATGTCCCCAAGCTTCTTCACACTGGGTCAGTTGAGTCAGGTGAAATAAAAAAAAGCCTTATGAGTGGGTACTTCCAGGGAGCCACCAGACAGTTAAATAAAGGCAATTCTTTAAGAACAGAACTCTGAAGGAGCTCCAACCTTGCTCAGCCCTCTCAGTAGCTACCAGGCTGTTTATTATTATTATTACACCACGATTGTGGGCAGCTTCTTTCAAGGACATTATGGAGCTGGTGTTGTGAACATGGACATAAGACAAGTTAAAATGTAATAAGTATTTCTGTTCTGAGATTCACCTACTTTTCTTGAATAAATGCTTCCCATATTGCTGCAGCTTTTGATTAATGGACAGAGTCCTGAGAAATGTTATTTGGACAATTTTTGCCAGTGTTCTTGTTGCTTTTATGCAGAAGAGGATTTTTGGAGATCTTTTCTCTACTATTTTCACTGACATTGCCTAATTCTTGTATTATTTTTTTTACAATATTTTTTGTGCTGATTTTTGAGAGTGTGCACATGTGGGGGAAGGGGCAGAGAGACAGAGAGGGGCACAGAGGATCTGAAGCGGGCTCCACGCTGACAGCAGAGAGCCCAATGTGGCGAACAGTGAGATCATGACCTGAGCCCAACTCTGATACTTAACTGACTGAGCCACCCAGGCACCCCAGCCTATTTCGTTAAATTTTACTGAGTCACAGCTATGCTTATTCATATGTGTCTTGTCTATGGCTGCTTTTGTACTACTATGGTAGAGCTGAGGAGTCGTGACCAGATCTTACTGCCTGCAAAGTTATATTTGCTTACCCTTTCTTTACATCTCAGTCCATTCTGGAACATATTCTCTATGTTATAATCTACATTAAACTTCTAATCTTCTAGTTTTTTATATTGAAATTTTATGAACATGTTTTGGGGGAAGTCTTCAAATGAGTGCCTTTTTTGGTATAAAGTTAAATAAAAGTGAAATACACTAATCAATAAGATAAAGGATTGGTTATTCAGGAATAAATATGTCATGAACTAAAGAAGGATGTATACCATCTTCAATCTACAAAAAGGAAACGACTTTATGCCAACAAAATCCATTTGGGGGTCAGTGAGCTAAAACAATACACCAAGTTGCATGTGCCATGCAGTATGGTATATGGCCCTGTTAGCAAAAAGTCGTTATTTTTACTCAGAGAAAAAGTTTCTATAGGACTCTAAGAACTTATCTTTACAAATCATTATAGCAATCTTGGAGTTAAATATGAGAAGATGAAATGAATCTTTAATTTTAGCAAATGCGTCCTCTTCGTAAGATGTTAGTGTATGCCCAGAGCATGAAATGGGAGACAACCCTACTAATGTCATGCCATGATTTTATATATATTTGACCAGAAAAAAACAACTTGAGCATTTAGATGAAGCTTAGACATAACAGAAGGTATCACGTTGCAAAGTTCTTTGGATTTGAAAGTCAGCTATCTAACCCCAGTTAACAGAAGATTGGGTAGGACTGGAGTTGTACATTTTGTACCATCCCCAGTGCACAGGACCCAAACTACCTAGCCATATTATGTTTCATTGATAGTCCTTGTAAAACTTTGCACATGAAAAAACTCTGGATTCTTCTGTGACTGACAAACTCACTTTAGCTGTACTTAGCTCCTGGCAGATAATGCATCATAAATATCACTCTCCAGTCTACTATACAGTTAGCCTCTGAAAACTTTACTGATGTTTTCATTATCTGACCAACAATATTTCAAACAAAATTGGGATGGACAGAAATAGCATGTGGATTTATTAAAACTATAAAGGAACTAGAGATTTATAGGACATACCGATGTAAACCTGAAAAAAGATTAATTCCTTTAAAAAAACAAGAGGGGAGGGGCGCCTGGGTGGCGCAGTCGGTTAAGCGTCCGACTTCAGCCAGGTCACGATCTCGCGGTCCGTGAGTTCGAGCCCCGCGTCAGGCTCTGGGCTGATGGCTCGGAGCCTGGAGCCTGTTTCCGATTCTGTGTCTCCCTCTCTCTCTGCCCCTCCCCCGTTCATGCGCTGTCTCTCTCTGTCCCAAAAATAAAAAAAAAACGTTGAAAAAAAAAAAAGTTAAAAAAACAAGAGGGGAGATTGAGAAAGAGAGAAAACGATATTCTGAATGCTATTTGCTAAAAATTTGGTGACCCTAAAATCTGCTGGATGCTGTGCATGGAACTCTCAATGTTAAGTGTGGGGATAGAGAAATCCAGTACAATGTCATCTAATACACTCTGGAAGTAATAGAGAGCAGAGTTAGTATCAGAAACCTTTTCAGAGCCTGATGTACTCCGCTGATTCTAAAATCTTAGGGCATTATTTTCTTCATATCATAAAATAAGCCAGGCATGACAAATTTAAGCTGATATCAATCAATTTTCTGGGTTTCTGAAATAGTTGTTTTGCTGATGTAAAGGTATACATTTAAGAGAGACATATAGGCAACTGACTCTCCTACGGGAAGAGTTTTTTTCTTTCATGTGTGAACAATGTTTTGATCAGGATTTACAAAGAGAAAAAAAGCTGATTTGTGAAGGAAAACATCAAAGCTTCTTTTCACTAAATGAAAACAGTAAAGATCAAAACAGATTGCAACACCAACCTGAGCCTTTGTAGAAGTCCATGTTGGCAATGCATGACAAGCAAAAGGGAAAGAAAATTATATATGCATTAGTTGAGCTGCTATTATAATGCAAAATTGAAAAAAAAAGTAGAAATCCTTTTCCCGGGTTATTCAAAATTAATGGTTTACATTTCAGCTAGAATTTGAATGTTTCCCTCCCAAGTTTCAAGCAAAATGCCTCCTCTTAGTAAATATGAAACATATGATTGTATGGGAATAAAGAATACACGAATCTGAGAAAGCCGGACAGATTTTTCCCAGCTGTCCTCTGGCTTTGAGAGCCGATTCCTAAGACTATACACTAAATCTCTGAAGCTTAGGTCAAACTCACTTAGTATCCCAGTCACAGTCATCAATCATGGCAAAAAAAAATTTTTTTTTGAAAAATACAGCACATATAAACCAGACTAACTCTTAGAATGTGGACTCCATGACACTTGTTCCTACTGCCCACTTTTACCCACCATGTATCTTTACTCCTTAACCTCACCATAATTTTAATTTTGAACTTACTTAAGTGACTATTTAATTACCGTAATTTCTACAACTAGTCTGTAAGACTGTATGCTCCTTGAGGGCAGGGCCAATACATTTTGTTGTTGTTGTTGTTGTTATTCACCATTGTATTCTCAATAGTTACCTAGTGCCTGGCATAGAGTAGATATTGCAAAACCATTTATACAAAAATGCATTAATGTAGTTCCGAGGCAATACAAATTAAAAATCTTATGATATATCTGAAAAATTATAACTCAACTCCAAAACAAATTTTCAATTTGAATTCAAGTTTTACTCTTTTATGTAAAATATCCAAAATCTTAACTTACAGAACATAATAGTTCCAAAGAAACTAAGTTTGGTAGGTCAATTAAACATCCATATACCTGGTATCTTGGGAATTCTAGTCATATTTCAATCAATTCATCATCATCACCACAGCCTGTAAATACTGGTTGTTTACAACCAGAAGTCACTTCACAAACATAGCAGGTGGCCAAGACTTAGTATCACTATTTCAAAAACACTATGAAAATTGATTTGCTGGCTACAAATTATATAGGTCAAAAGGGGACTATCTTTGGTTTTAGATGGAAGTATAAAAACATTACAAGTGGTTAATGACAAGATACTTCGGAAAATTCCTGATAGAGAAATGTCCGTTTCATGATAATGGCTACATATAATTAATGCAAAGTGAACAACATACAATGTCCACAAAATTATTTTATTGGACATTAGTATTACATCTATGGAAGTGACTCATTTGCTTTAATACTTAATATTTTAATATTTAAATTAATATTACTACCCAATCTTGATGATTGTTCCCCATGGACTGTAATTTACATCAATGAAGAGAGACTTGGGCATATTGTCTGTTTCACTCCTATGGTTGTGTTGACACCTTGAGCTTTTTGGCCTGTCCAGAACTTAGAGTTAGTAGGTTTCTATGAATATAGCTCCATAGTTTGAGGGTTATTACAACTCTTCAATTTCAGTTAACTGTACTTCTACAGTAAATATGTAAAAATATGTGTAAATAACAAATGCATTATTTTTTAAAATATTTTTTTCTAAAGTTGATTTATTTATTTTGAGAGAGAGAGATAAAGAGAGAGAGCTCACAAGCAAGGGAGGGGCAGTGAGCAGGAGAGACAGAATCCCAAACAGGCCCCTCCTGCTGTCAGCACAAAAGCCCTACATGGAGTTCCATTCCAGGAACTGTGAGATCATGATCTGAGGCAAAACCAAGACTCTGATGCCTAACCGACTGAGCCACTCAGGAGCCCCAAGAAATGCAGTATAATATTAAAGGCCAAGAATCCTCTCAGGGAATAATAATGGGCAATTTCTTTAATATAGTTGGTTAAATTTCTAAAGGGCAATAAATAACAACAATCAAAAGAAACTTTTTGTTATTTTTCAGGATATCTACTGAAGAAGTTTCCAAAGTGTTAAAAATCAAATCAGATATGGGAATGTGACTGTACTTGATGAACCAAGTCATTTTCCAGAAGTTACATATATTACTTTTCCTTCTTCTGTCTTTTAAAAAATTATGGTACCATAATGAATTAATCATGGTACCATAATGAATTAATCCATGATATATATATACATATATATATATGTATATATATATATACGTATATATGTGTGTATATATATATATACATATATATACGTATATATATGTATATATATATATACGTATATATATATATAATTTTTGGATAAGATTAATCCTCTATGCTTCTTGCTCAAATTTCTTTCAGATATTTCAACCGTTCTCACATCTATAAACAGTTTTTATTATTTTTTTCCTGAGCTTTAGTCAAGCTGCTTTTTGCTCTTTCTACTTTAAACTTCCACTAGTGGGGTAAACTGTAATGTGCTTAAACAGAAACTGTCTACCTTTTCCTCTGGACCAACTCTATTTCCATACACCTAAATACTACTCAATCTTTAAAGCTCAGTTCAGGTCTTACTTTCTCTCCTTTCACGTTTTCCCAAATCTGTGCTTCCACACTCCCTGAATTCCAGAGACACAAACAGAAATTCCCACAGATTTGCCTTTTCATATATATATATATATATATATATATATATATATATATATATATATGAATATATATATATATATGAATATATATATATATATATATATATATATATATATATATGAATATATATAGTCTATATTCCTAGATAGAGTCTAAGTCTGTTTTAAGACTGGGATCCGTGGCACGTACATAAGACAAGCTCAGACCAGTTCACTTGGCTACTCAGAACACTGCTGGAACTCCCAGTGCACTCAGAATCATATCTGTGGTCCTCTTACTCATGGCCCATGGAGCTGTAAGTGACCCCATCCTGTCTATTTCTCTAAAATTATCTCCAAGTCTCTCTCTGAAGCTCCTTCCATTCAGTCACATAGCCACCTTCCATGTTGGTCCTCAAACAAGAAAGTGAAAGTCAGTTGCTGGGTCCCTGTGCCTCCTCCTACTCCTCTCTGTTGTAACATTTTTGTTTAGGCTGCCATGCTTCCTTTGCATATCAATCTTGACTATGCTTTGATGTCACCTTCTCAATGAAATCTTCCCTGATCATTCTATCTCCCTACCCTTGTTTATTTTCTTCACACTACCCATCATTATCTGCAAGTATTTATTTATACGCTTACTTATTTGCAAACTATTTCCTTCAGAATATAAGTTTATCAGAGCAGAGCCTTTGGCTTTCTTGTCCTTAGCGATATTCTAAGCCTATGGCAATAGGAGGTACTAGATAGTTATTCATTTCATGAGTAATTTCCTTTTTATACATTAGGGACCTGGTATAATGTCTTAAGAGTGGACTGAAAGCATTGGCAACTGTAGAATAAGAGAAGTTGGTAAAAGGATACTTTGTAGCTCTGTTTTAAGTGTCAATGTGGTCAGTAAATTTAAATAGGGATAGATGTTAGAATTCTATTTTCATGCAATATGATTTATTCATTATCTTAAATTACATATCAATGACAGCTAATATACATGGTAATTAAGACAGATTTCTAGGAGACAGAAACCTCTTTCCTTTTTACTTGCACAGACCCCCTCAGCATTTCCACAAATAATGAATTTTCAGCCAAGTGCATTAACATGAATGAAGAAAAATTGTATGGACATATAAATAATGAATACTAACTGATGGAAATGTAAATATGAAATATGAACCATAAGTAATAATGAATGGAATTGCTATCAAATTTTATATCTTAAGTATTTTCCATATGTGTTAGCTTTATTTACAACTTTTTATAGGCCCAAACACCATAAAATTAAATAAGATGCTGAAGAATATTTGAAATCTACCTTAGAAAAAATTGGAGAAGATCAAGCATTTTTATGAATAGATAGGGAGGATTTCAAAAGACAAAACCAAATTTCAATGCTAGGATTTCAATAGACAAAATCAAATTTCAATTCTAGGAGGATTTTACTCTCTCTCTCTCTTCCTGTCTCCCTCCCTCTCTCTCTCTCTCACTCTCTTTTGAGAGAGAGGTGGGACAGAGTGAGTGTGTGGAGCTTGTCACAGTCTCCACAGGACTTGATCTCATGACCCTGAGATCACAGCCTGAGCCAAAATCAAGGGACACTTAATCAACTGAGCCACATAGGTATCCCTGAATGTTTTTTTTTTTCTTATGAAATATAATTAAACTAAGGTATGCCACAGTAGTCATTGTTACTACTTTAATATGGAACCGCATAAAATGATATGTTATTATATGATTTTTATATTAAAGTTATCTGCTGTGATCATTAGCGGTGTTTTTTCACTTAATGGACAACCTCACATAGAGACGCTAGTGACATATTTTTTACTCAGATCTCTGTGTATGTTTCTACATACTTTAAAATTTTGGGGAAAAAGAAAACTATTGACATATTTATTTTTAATGAGGGGCACACAATTTTGCCATAAGCGATGCATCTTTCTGTATTTAGTTGCATGGAGGTACAAATGAATTAGCTATTATATAGATTTTACAATTAAAGAAAGAGAAAAGTTGTGACACAGACATAACTCAAACTTGCCTCCTCTTTCCACAGGGCATCTGTATTTTACTGTCTCCTCAGAGACTAAATAAGAAAAAAAAAATACATTCTTCAGGAATCTCCTCAGTGATATTTTTCAGAGTACAACTTCTAGTTGGTCATAAAATGATATTCTACACTCACACTGACATAAAATGGATTGCTATGCACTGTTTAATAGCCACCACTGACTTCTAAAAATAGATGAATGCTATTAGAACTCTAGTTATCATGAATCCTCTGAAATCCTCCAAAAATAGGTAAGAAGGCAGAAAAAGAAATGACTTTATTTTTGATGGTACAGAAAGTAGATACTAAAAATGGAGGAATAAATTGGAATCAAAGCAAAGGGGGAAATACAAGGATTAGGAAAATAATCAGTGTTTCAAATTCTGTGGAAAATCAGAGTTGGAACAAAACAAGCTCCTCTAACACTGTTAATTGTGCACACATGCATGTGTGTGTATGTGTGGGCAGGTGTGCATGTGTAGAGTTACTTATACTTTAAGGATATTTGAATAACCGAGAGTGATAGGAAAGAGAAAGCTCTTAAGACTGCAGTTGCTAAATCAAGTGTTTTGTCAAGGTTTTCATTGTGCTTCCATGTAAAAAAGAATCAGGCAGTCAAACGATATTATCAGAGGCAAATTACTGGTTTTGAGTCCTTTAATCAGATGCATCATGCTGAAATCTCAATAAGCTAGAAAGCCCAGTGGCAGCCCAGGCTAAGGAGGTGCATGCTAGGGTTACATTAAAACAAATATAGTACTCTATCTGGGGATTTCACTACTTTTTTCTTTTGCAGAGAGTTATTTATGTAACATTTACAATACACTGCTTTCCACAGCACTGGACTAGGTCACTAAATTCATTTGGAATGAAGATCTAAAATAAAGAAGCCAAAACCATAAAGCAATAACAATTAACACTCCAACTGCTTTGCTTAACTTCTTGCTATATATCAGAAGAACAAGAATATTTTTTTTTCTTTTTTAGGTAGGTGTGCTGAGATGAAGGAATAATGAAGTTAGTGAAATGAAGATAAATCTGAAAGTTGTACAATGACACGAGGAAGAAGTTCTTTTCAAGCAGAGGTACAGAAGAGAGATAGATTTAACCAGTATAGTAATAACAGGTTTTACTCTGTATCCTACTTATTTCCTATGGGACAGATTTATGAACATTCATGTTATGAAGAACTGGACTTTTCATAATACTAGAGGAATAATTCAGGAATAATGCATTCTGAAGAAATTAAATTAACAATAAGGAGCCATTTATATTCAAAAGAAATTTGGTGAGTTAAAACAAATATATTTTGTCTTCTCCATCTATTATTTCTAGGCTATACCATTAAAAAATAGGCTACTTCATTATGTATGCCTGTATCATTACATATTTATATACAATATTACATACCATTTATATCACATAAGATATAGATATGTATGCATAAATATACAAATATACAGATATATACAAATATATAGATATACCTATATAAACATATATACCTATGTAACTATGATATGTATCTATAACATGTATCTATATACCTATTTTGTCTGAGCAAACAATATATGGTCAAATACTTGCCTATTTTTCTGATTCACATATTTTAAGATTCTCAACTTAATTTTTATTATCAAAACCATGGCTTATCCACTATTTTGATTCACTGGCATCAGACTTGTTTGTCCTAATGATAGTCATTTGATCTGTATAGTCACTAATCCGC
Source organism: Panthera pardus (assembly GCF_024362965.1). NCBI lineage: Eukaryota > Metazoa > Chordata > Mammalia > Carnivora > Felidae > Panthera > Panthera pardus. Next base: position 92,323,685 of record NW_026526655.1, read on the forward strand.
TAGTTTATAGACTTGTTTTCATAAGCAAGTTATAAAATTTTTAAGTTACTAATAATTAAACTACAAGATCATAAAACCTGGCAGGTAAGAGCAGAGTCAGAGTAAGAAAGAAGGAGGAGAAAACCAACCATACTCTGTATCTTGAGACAAACTCTGGGGGGATACAAACATATTTTGTCTCTATTGCATAACCATGCAGTTTAATCATTATAAGAAATAATTTAATTTCTTGTATTCTCTAATAAGAAAATCTTACCTTAGGGATGTTCACTGTTCCCCAAGGGCTGTGATCTCATCAAATTAAATCCAAATTAAATGTGTTTTGTAGGAATTTATTAACTTATAAAACACATAGAAACAGAATAATCTAGAATTCCCCCCCCCCCCCCGCAATCTAAAAGTTTTTCCTCTTCTATAACGAGATTATCTCTAGTTTCTTCAAAGATTAGCAATACCAAAAATCTAAGAATTTCCCTTTAAGGAGCTAAGTCAGTAATAACCTCATTTGTTTAGAAAAACATCCTTTGCTGGCATTTGAAATGCAGAGAAACTGGCATAATACATTTGATCAAGATGGTTTTAATGATACCCCAAGATGCAGATTCGAAATGGTCCTAAAGCAATTGCAAGACTTATTCGTTCATTCACCAAACATTTCTTGAACACTTATGGTGTTCTCAGTATTATGCTAAGCAATTAACTTGGTAAATCAGAGCTACTATCCTCACTACCTTAAGATTCAACTTGAAAAATACAATTAAAATGAGCTCTTTCTTTCAAGTACACCTTGCTCCATCAAATACACTCTTTCTGTTTATTTTAGAAGAGTTTAATCATCTCTATTTGGCTATGAGCCCTGGACTTGAGCTCATTTATCCAACAAGAAAGCACTATTTGATATTCTGTGAGCATACCACAACTCACCCAAAGTCTCCATATCACTCCAGGAAGACACTTTACCTACTAAGAATTTAAGATAATACTGAATTAAGCATAAGTCACTAGGTAGTGGAATAAAGGAAACAAGCATTAAGGGGAAATAGTCACATAGGCTCCTTTGTTTTAAGTCCACCTTTAGCCCTTGCAATTAACTGCAGGTGTATGAAATTACATGTGGATATAATTGCATCTGAAATTAGCTGACTGCCCGTGTAACTGGTCAGTTACACACTCCCAAGAGAGTCCTTGGTTAATTACATCAATTATTAGGTAATTACAGGTATAATTATATGAATTTCCATATAATTTTATTGCCTTAAAAACTCTAGTGCAGAAAATAAGATATTCACATAAGCTGTCATAAAATTTTCATTACGTTAGAGTGTTTTCAGTTTCAGTGCTTTAGAACTGAATTCCGCACCAACAGTTCTTAGCCTGGGTGCTTGCCCCTGTAGTCAGTCATCGTTTACTTGAATCATACCTGCACGTTGTCCAATAAAGTGGTGCAGCAAGGGCATCTGAGTCAGTATATTTTCTTGGGTTCAGAATCAAGTATAAATGCCATCATTAATTACAGAAAACATTATACTTTGATAAGACTGCTTTTTCTGATCTTCAGAGCCCAAGCACTGTAAATATTATACAATCAAGTGTTGTTTTCAGAGAAAAGCAGGGTATGTATCTCACTAGCAGGATATGATCTCACTTTACTGCTGTGGGGTACAATGCCTGTATTCCCTCAGTAAAATGAGCTTGCTCACTGTGATTTTGTTAAATCTTCTGGATATGCAAACAGTGCATTTAGTAAGATTCAGGCTATAAAAATGCTTTGTGCTATTAGAAAATCTATCCCAAATACTGCATGTTTGGATATTTGAGAACTAACAAATCCAGCTGGTTACCTATGTGTGCCTGTGTCTTAATTCCAGACACTAAGCTCTTGCCATATTCCTTGTGGGACCCAAGCCATTAATTATGGCAATTATGGTCATAGGTCCTACCCTTGTTCTCATGTGCTTGAGCCTACTCTGTGCTCTCCAGAACTGTTTTCTCTTTCCAGGCCTCCTGGAGTCCTGTCCTGCATCCTGAGCCCTCAGACCAGGGCTGTAATAATGATCTCCAGGTCGTGCCTCAATATGGCCTCTTTGCATTTCCCAACTGGGTCTGCAGCAGGATGGCTCATCTTCCCATCTTGGTAATTAAAAGAACCTTGTGCTAAAACAGCACAATTATCCAAGAGAGGCCAATGGTCAATCTGCCTTGAAGCTCTATCTTTTCATTGTAAGTATCGCCCGACAAATCCAGGAAGTATCATTCATATTACAGCTTAGTCCCATTTCTGTTGTGTTCTGGCAACATCATCCGCAAGGACTGGTATGAATAGCACACCTCGTCATGGAGAAACACAGTGAGGCCCGGCGGGTCATTTAGCCACGCCCAGAAATAGCCCTTTGCAAATCTCACAAACGGCTTAACACAGAAGATTGCAGCATGTTTGCAGTCGAAGAATAAGCTGTAAATCTGTGAAACATTCACTTTTTAATAAGTTCAGTAGTCAAATTTATTTGTGAGACATCTGTATAGAACATACAGATACACAGAATATATCCGTCCCCTTTCTTTCAAAATGCACATTTAAGTATCAGAAGTCTGAGACTTCCAGATTAAAAAAAGGTTTACATTTGTTACAATTCATGTTTTTCAAACTTATTTGAACATGAAACTCTTTGGGAAAAGAGTCTTCATAGCATCCTTGGGACATGCTCTGGAAAACACTGTTCAAAAGCTGCATCTGTAAACATACCTTACTCATTTTGGATCCCCAGAGCTTCCTTACCTATTAGTCAATAATTGACTACTGCAAAGGATGGAAGAGGTAGGAACACCTCTATAGCAAGAGCAATAGAATGCAGATTTTTCCTACAGATCTGCACAGCTTTTAAAGTCTAATTCTCTCAGGTGTACTACAGACCATGCTGTGCCACTAACAGTAACTTTCAATTAGCAGTATTTAGAGAGAGCAGTAAAAAAAAATTTAAAGACTTCTTTCCTCTTAATTTTTCCCATACACTACTTAAAAGGCACTTTCCTTCCTTTTTAATGTTAATTGAATCACCATCCCCTTGTCTCTCAAATTTCAAATGCATGGCAGGACACTCCTCCAAGTGCTGCCTGGTAGTTACATGGCTACACTCCAAACCCACGTGTCGCTATTCCCATCTCTCATCTCAACTGCAGCTGGAAAACGAAGTGTGATAGCCAAAGGGCAGTTTAATTCTCCCCATGTAAAACACGTAGCTGCTCTCAAAAAGCTTCAACTTTCAATCTGAATTTCTGAAGTTGGCTAGCACTTCTCTGAGCACAGGTGCACTGTGGATGTCTTTTATTTTTTTGGAGGATGCTAAATTCCTTGAAATACCCAGAGTTCTCAGACATTCCATACTACACTTGCTGGTCTTTAATTCTTGTTTATTCTCCTCCTTCAATGTTCAACTGTTACTTTCACTTTCTTTGTGAGACCTCCCTAAGCACAATGAAATTATTCAGGCTTTATCTTTCCGATAATCATTAGTCCCTTAGCACATGCAAACCTTAGGATGTTAAATGAATTTTAGGTCAAAGAGCTAACTCCTTGATGTATTGAAAACCCCCACTTTTCTGTATGTCATTGTATTTCTAATGCATGTCCCAATGAATCATTCAGTCTTCCTTTCACTCATTCATTCATTAAGCAAACATCTACAGAGGACTCCATTAAATAATAATACCTAGATTGCTGATACTTCAGTAGAGAAATGAGGGAGGGGAGGGAGGTGACAGTCACATAAAAATGAATACTTCATAAAAGTGAAAAGTGTCTTCAAAAGGAAAAGGACTATCTCTGTGAAAGTGGGAGAATCCTGGAAGATTTATTTTAACCTCTATCACTGGCGATAAATAGGAATTTGCTTAAAAAAAAAAAAAAAGAAAAAGATTTTTCATGTGAAAAAAATTACCTGTATGAAAATTTAATAACTACAGATAATTGTATGCCAAGAGCTTTTGGAGTGGCTGAAATGTAGAGGGTGGAGGAAGAACTACATGTTAGAAAAAGAAGTCTGGAAAGTGCCAGTCAGTCGTCTCCTGTGTCATCCCAATTAATGTGGTCTTACCCTGTGGACCAGGAGATCTCATACTCTGGCATGCACTTCAGAAGCTGCTAAGGATTCTGAAGAAGGATGTCTACAGTGGAGTCTGGGAATAAGTATTTGTAACATCTCCAGTGATTTTGATAAAGTTTAACTTCAGAGGAAGTTTTGGGAAATGCTATGTATATGCAATGAGAAACCTAAGGCGGTTATTAAATAGGCTGTGTGGGGGCTGGATTAACTGGGGAGTTTAATTGTCCACTGCTTGCAGGCTTTGGCACTAGATCAGGCAAAGGGGGTCAATTTTAATGATGATAGTTACAAACAGCTTTATTTGCTTAGTTGCTCCTATTCTTGCAGAACACAAGACTGTTTCTGAATGATCTATAGTAAAGGCACTGAAGTATCTTTTGTTTGATTTGTGATACTCCAGCATGTATTACTCCTCTCTTATTAAACACAGCATATTACCCACTTAGGCCTCATAAAAACTCCATGAGGCATTTATTACTATCTCTAACAGATGAGGAAACAAGGGTTCAGAGAGTTGAAATGACACTGTTACACAATACATGCATGAGAGGACTTGGAGGGTATTATGCTAAGTGAAATAAGTCAGACTGAGAAAGACAAATACCCTATGATTTCACCTGTATGTGGAATCTAAAAAAAAGTGCAGCAATGAACAAACAAAAAGCAGAATCAGACCTATAAATACACAGAACTGGTGGCTGCCAGAAGGGAGGGGGTGAAGGGTAGACAAAATGGGTGAAGGGTAGTGAGAGATACAGGCTTCTGATTATGGAAGAAGTCACAGGGAAGAAAGGTACAGCACAGGAATGTAGTAAATGGTACTGTAATAGCCTTGTGTGGTGACAGATGGTAGTTACACTTGTGGCCAGCACTGGGTAACGTGTAAACTTGTCAAATCCCTATGTTGCACACCTAAAACTAATGTAATATTGTGTGCAATTAAAAAAATCTAGGTCTATGATTCTTTTTCCTACACCATGCTGCCTTTCCAAATGACTACAAAGTCACTTCTAAAGTATGCAATGATATACAACAGTATCACTTTTGTGCTCAACAAAGTTGAACACAAATGTAACATTACTGAAGGTTAAAATATAGGTACCAAACTTTCTTTGCATTATGATTCCTCTTATTGCAAATGACAACAAACCGAGCCCAAATGGTTTAAAGAAAGTGAGAATGCATTAATTCTTATGGCTGAAAAGTCTACGGTAGACGCTAAGTGTCATTTGATTCAGGGAACCAAAAACGACTCTAGAAACCAGTCTCTCCCTTCCCATGTCTTGAATGCTCTTTGCTATCTCCACATATAGTTCCACTGGTTCTGTCAAGATGGCTTCCTCCAGAACTCCAGGATCCTATCCTCCAAAGTCAAGTGTAATGGAAAAGAGAACATTTTTCCTACAGAAATTTCTGTCAAAGAACAACTCTAGTCCTTACTGGGTCACATGGCTATTCCCAAGTCAACTACCATATTCCCCGGCTGCTCAGTACTCTGATGCTCCAGGTGGGAGTCTATTATTCACCTTTGGCTCCAGCTTACACTCCATACCACAGCTTATGAGTAGAGGAAAAGGGTTCCTCAAAATAAAATCAGATTGATGGTACAAAAAAGGGGGGTTCAACTTGGGGCAGCAACATTAGCAAATATCCACCACAATCAGCTCAAGAAAAGAAGATAATGGACTGTGGCTTTTATTATTATGACAGAGCGATTAAACTCATCGATGAATTAGAAAATACTTACCTAAATTTCTTAATTTCTTTAGGATAACACACTACAAAAATAAATGGAATTTTCATAACAAGTCTGTTTTGAGATGATTTGAACACACACACACACACACACACACACACACACACACACACACAAGGATTTCTGCAAGGTTATTTGGTTAAAAATTGAATCCATTCAAATAAGATTATTCTGTAAACAAGGGAATTCTGTCATTTTGTTTTCAAGATAACCTGCTGCTCAATTGAAGCCAAGCACTTAAAGAAAAACCCTGAAATTAGTTTCTGTGCACATATAGACATACTCATTCTTCAGCCAAGGTACCTTGGTTCTTTTAATCCTTTAATCAATACTTTATTCCAGAAATTCCTATCTTTTTATTCCCTTTCCAAAATCATTCATTCCTCTAAAGAAAGCGTTAGATTTTACTGATCCATCTCTTTGATGGTTTGTTTCACATTGGAGGAGCAGTACAAAATTCCCGGGAGTCTTCCTCTTTGGTGATATTTTAGTTTTTTGTTTGTTTTTGTTTTTTAGTATATGTGTTTATTTTTCAGCCTCCTAATCTTTCAAGCCATAGTTCAATTCTCTAAGCTCCAACATCCCCTTACTCAAAACATTTATCACATTACATACACAATGAAATACTACTTGGCAATGAGAAAGAATGAAGTATGGCCTTTTGTAGCAACGTGGATGGAACTGGAGAGTGTGATGCTAAGTGAAATAAGCCATACAGAGAAAGACAGATACCATATGTTTTCACTCTTATGTGGATCCTGAGAAACTTAACAGAAGACCATGGGGGAGGGGCAGGGGGAAAAAAAGTTAGAGAGTGAGGGAGGGAAACCATAAGAGACTCTTAAAAACTGAGAATAAACTGAGGGTTGATGGGGGTGGGAGGGAGGGGAAAGCGGGTGATGGGCATTGAGGAGGGCACCTGTTGGGATGAGCACTGGCTGTTGTATGGAAACCAATCTGACAATAAATTTCATATTAAAAAAAAACATTTATCACAATGTGCCACAATTACTAAGTATTAATACCATAATAAATTTCCACAATTTAAAAATTAGTTAATCGAACTAAGAAAATCAGTTTATTCCTACAGAAACTGAAAGCTCAATGAAGTCATAGCCCTGAATTTTCAGCCTCTGGGATAGTGTCTTGCAAATACTAAATGTTGTCTGAATGATCATATTATAAGCAGTCATGCAGTAAGTGAATATTTTATTTTTCCAAAAAGTTGATTTTGCTCTACCCTGCTGGATGAAAGGTTAGGAAGGTAATGTACTCAGTATCCAGGTGTTTTATTTCCTCAAGGTGGAGGCCAGTGGGAGATGTGACTCCATCCCCCTCTCTCCAGGTAGTGGATGTACTAAGAATGGGGAGAAGAGGGGGAAATGAGGCAGAGAAAATAGATCAAATGGTCGATGGGTTGGAAGGAGCTAGGTAGGCACGAATATCTGGAGCTGAAGAGTCAGAGCTGGGAAACAAAAGACCCAGACGCCAGAGAAGAGGTGCTTACAGGTGAAGGAGGGAAGAGGCTGGCTGGCATACCAACTGTGACAGAGGCTGGATGAAGCTAGCTTTGATGTGACTCCTAAGCAGGGACATAGGACTACATTAAGGGCTAGGAACAAGGGAGTAATTTGGGCACACAGACACTTATCCAGCCCTCTCTGACTCATCCAATGCTTATCAATGTGTGAACTCACCAGCAGCTCTTTACTCTCCAGCTTTTCTTCTCATTAGCTGCTCCATTTTCTGACTACAATATTTCCATTTGTTAGCATGGTGCACTATGAAATATTGGCATTAATCATATTTAAACGGATTACACTGCACCATTATGTTTGTAAAATGTGGTCCACGTGGATCAACACAACAAATTACAAATGCAAAACGCTACTTAAGCCGTATAATGACAGCGTATTTTAAAATTTATCCCTGAGTGGCAGTTAAGAGAGTTTTCAGAGAAGAGAGAAGAAGTGTACATGGTGGGAAATGGATGAACAAGTCTAAGTAACTACTTCTTGGAAAAGGTTTGCCTCATGAAATATGTGTCCCAAGACATGCTGATGAGCTGCCTGCCTCAGTGAGGAGACAGTAGCTACTACCAAGAGGTGGAAGCTCCTGGCCTCAGCTATCACCATCTCTTTTGTGGTGTTAAGAGTTAGAATAAACTAGGATGTCTGGGGTCAGTGAGAAAGAGTGGTAGAAATTATACATGGTGTGGGTCTTCTATTTTCTCCTTATTAATTCATTAAGTATATTGCTCATGTGAACAGAACATTGATGAGTGGTCCCACTACTCTGAGTACTTTGAAGTCCTAACCAAACAACAAATATATATGTATTTCATAGTAAGGACCAAGGATATGCAAAACATATGGGGAAACTAATCAAACTCCAGACAAACAACAACCAAGAAAAACTGACAGCGATCCCATAGAATACACGGTATGAAGTCTTCAATCCCAGTTGTTGGCACAAGTGAAAAAAGAGAGCAAGCAAGAAAACACCAAACAATGCTGTCCAGAACTCAAATGCATACATGTTCTAAAGCAGGGAAGACACTGAAGATATTTAACAACCTGTGTGGCTGTGTGGCATAATACATAATATATATTTAGTCTCTGCCCCTGGTTCCTGACACAGAGCTTCTAAATCTCTTAGACTTTCCTAGGTAAGAGGAGCATATTTTGTTTTAATGAGGTGGCTCTTGATTGGCTACTGCACAGCCATGATTAGAAGCTTGTACCTTTCAGCCCCAATCTCTGACCTGGAGGGAAGGGAGAGGGGCTGAAGATTAAGTTAATCACTGATGACTAATGATTTAAACAATCATGTCTTGTGATGGAACCTCCATAAACCCTGAACAATAGGGACTGGAGAGCTTCTGGATTCCTGTGCTGAAGGGTGGCACATGCTAATTCTAAGGGAACAAAAGGACCCTTCAGGACCTCACTCTATGTCCCTCTTCATCCAGCTCTTCCTCTGCATCCTTTACGGTAATATCCTTTATAATAATCAGTAAATGTAAGTAAATATTTTCCTGAATTTTGTGAGCTGTTCTAGAAAACTATCAAACCTGAGACGGGTTGTGGGAACACCTGACTTTATAGCCAAGTCAGATAGAAGTGCAGGTAACCCTGGGGACTCAGTACTTATGACTGGCATCTGAAGTGAGAATCTTATGGGATTGAACCCTTCAATTTATGGGATTTGACACTAATTCTGAGTAGTGTCAAGTGGAATTAAATTAGACAACATCAAGTTGGTGTTCAGAGACTGGGAGAATTGGTTGGTGTGGGGAAAGCACCCACATACACTTGGTGACAGAGTCTTACGGGTAGACTAAGTTTTCCTTTAGGCTACTAAACACCAATCTGAAAAGTCACCAAACAACCAGAGGGAGGACCAGTTGGTGAGCTGGACAGGTACATATCCATGGAATGTCAATCCTAAGAGAATGGGCTCCCCCAAGCGGAATGACCTAAGACTGGAAGCTGACCTCAGATCACTGCACGTCAATTTCCTGACTTAGCAAACATATTCTTTTCCTGCATACTCAGTACTTAGAAAACAAAATCTAAACTCTTTGAGAGTTGGGACTGTTTCTTATTCAACATTTTGTACAGGGCAGTTGATTCTAGAACATTGGCTTGACAAATATAAACAAGAATGGGGCAGGCACGTATTAAAATTGTAGAGGTTTCTATTCCGCCCTGTGTAGGAAAGTGATGAGGCACCTTGCACTCCAAAATAGCTTGGACCCCAAAATAGTAGTGAACAGGAAAGAAAGAAAAATGGACAGTGAGCTCTAACAAGCATGGTTCCCATGCTCTGCCAGCCAAGCAGCAATTTCTAGTGGCCCACGGCAGGGATGGTGAGGACACGGTTCCACATGAGAGACTTCTTCATGAGTTGGAAAATGTCTCTTGGGCTAACTGCAAAGCCTCCCCATGCTGACTTGGGATTTTCAAGTGGCTTATTGAATATCCTATTAGTATCTCAAGGCATTCTTTTAAAATGAGGTTTTGATGCCAAATCTTTTGACACTTTGACAGGCTACACAGACTCACAGCAGCAGGACTCTGTATCATTGCTGTTGTTTGGGTTTCAGTGCAGTGGACACACATGCAGTTTCACTCAGTAGACTGTAAATAGAATTGGGTGAAAGCCAGGAATTGATTAGTAGACTATTTTAATGGGGGAAAAATCCATAAACCACTACCTTGACATAAAATTAAATCACTCCGATGTATTTTTTAAGTAAGAGGCATGTATTGAGAACTTACTTGTCCAAAATATGTACAGCAGGGTTTTTCAAACATGGCTTTCCATTTATAATCACAAAATAATCCTTTAAAAAAATGAATTTGCCTCACTGGCACCCTTGAGCTTACAAAGAGCTAGAGATCTGTATGTAGAGGTTGTAAGAAGTAGGTCCCGGGCTGACTAAAATTGCATAACGGATTAACCATGACTGGCTTAGGCCCATCTTTATGAACTCAGTAAAGCTGGATGTATAACTGACTGAACACATTTGGGCTCTATGAATATGAAAAAAGGAATGGAAGGAAGAATGGCTATAGGGCAGGCAATCAACTGTGTCTGCCATATATTCCAAGCATCTCAAATTGTTCTCAGAAATTTTCAGAGTGAGATGGGAAATTTAACAGAGCATAATTTGAAAATAATAGTATTTATCATATCAATTCTTTTGGTATTCTTCCTGTTCGGTTGTGAGTACAATACACAGAAATAACTGGCAATGGCTCAGGAAAATGTGGGATTGGATTCAATAATCCCTAAGCTTTGTTCTACCTTTAAAAGCCCATGATTTAAGACTAACCACGGGAAACTCCAAATGTGAGAAGAAACCGAGCTTTCTGGCCCAGAAAATATGGTAATCTTATGGAGACATATCAGGACACACAGAAAATATTTGAAGAGAGTATCAGCAAATAAAATCTTGTGACAATAAAACTTTGAATGAATGAAAGGGCTATTAACAAAATAACAACTGCGGGCGCCTGGGTGGCTTAGTCAGTTAAGCGTCCGACTTGGGCTCAGGTCATGATCTCACAGTTCGTGAGTTCGAGCCCCACATCAGGCTCTGTACTGACAGCTCTGGGCCTGGACCCTGCTTCTGATTCTGTGTCTCCTTCCCCTCAGCTCCTCCCCTGCTCACACTCTGTCTCTCTCTCAAAATAAATAAAGATTTAAAAAATAATAAAAAAACAAAACAAAATAACAACTGCAACCTATAATCATGTCACTGAATATATGCATAGTCCATTTCTACGTGTGTGAATCCAAAATTATATATGTATCACCACACTGGCCTAAGGAAAGTATATTACTCCTCGCAGCATTTTTAGATTGTGGCATTTACAATGTCAAACATTAATCTTCCAGAGTAATCATTCAAAATACACATTTCTGTTCAGTAGCCACTATGTGGAACTTCCTCCACCACATGTGTTAGGGATATTTAAAGATGAATGAAATGCAATCCTTGCCATCAGACAGATAAACAACTGGTTTGAATGCAATCACCCAGCATAAATGGTAGTAATTGGCAGACTCTTAAATGAAGAAATGGTCTATCTGGAGCAAGTATATGTGTCATAACATAGAATTCTAAGTGCTCGGTTCTGCTCTGCTGAGAGTTTTCTAATCATATTCTGCTTTGTTCTCATTCATGTAGCAGGTAGGTTTGCTGCAAAACTTTGCCCTTATGAAGCTGGATTTATAACAATGTCAATGAAGTAATACAAAGCAGTGGAAAACCAGGGCAAAAGGAGTTGCAGCTAGGGTTTCTAACTGCTAAAGAATTCCACAGTTGCCCCATCTTTATTCTTTCCTCTCCATAAAAAAACAAAAAAACAGCCACTCAGAATTGCCTTCTTTTCCTCACCAGCAATCCATTCAACAAACATCCATCAAGCACTTCCTATGTAGCAAGAAATATGCTAAACACTGAGAAGAAAATGAAACTTGTGAGGCAGCCACAACTCTGGAGTTTCTAGGCAGATAGCATTCTATTTTTGAGATAAACAGATTGAGACATGTTACCTAACTTACTCATATTACCAAAGAAACCGGTACAAAACTAGGGATTAAGATTAGCTGTTTTGTACCTAAATGCTGTCTATATAGGGTATCCTTGGGGTTATCGCCCCAAGAGGGATCAAAGTTCAGGGTCACACAGGGTGGTGCTGCATGACAATCGGGGAGGGACTGGAGCACCCAGTGTCTTATGCTTGAACATAACACAGAATAAGGAGTGGAGGTACTCAACAGCTCAAGGACACATGCCAGCAGATCCTGGCCCTGCTGTGTGGACATTCTGCAACTGACAGACCCTCTGATGCTCTACTGTGTGACACAGTGACCATATGCTAGGAGCAGTCCTGTTCTGTGGGGAGCCGGATGGTTAGAGAAGCCTCCAAAGCCAGGCAGATGCCAGCAGCCCCTCTACTGTCCCTGATGTACCAGAAACAGCCTTGCCAGCTGGAATCTCCACCTCCTCCCACCACGCTTTGATCACAGAAAACAAACAGAGCTGAGCCACCAACAGCTCTATTCCTGTATTGGCACAGCTCTTCCTGGGAGAGATGAATTAATGGTCAAGGGAAAAAGTCCAAAGAGGAGGCCAAGAGGCATGGGTTGTGCCTTCCTCTGGGCTTCTTTTCCTTAGACAAGTTTGTGATGCACTTTGCATGGCCTTCTAGAATTTATTTATTGCACAATCCCCCTATTCATTATTGCACAATCTCCCTACTCATTAGAGTACAAGCTTCCTGGTGACAGTGACGGTCTCACTGACTTGAGCCGTCCCAACTCTCTCCTGGCACAGTGGCTGGCATTGAGTGAGAGCTCAACAAATATGTTCTGCTATTTTTGTTAACAGTGATGCTATGGTCATGAATTGGGATAAAATATGTATTAAATAAAGGCTTTTGAAATTAAAAAAATTTTCTTTAATGTTTTATTTATTTTTGAGAGAGAGAGACAGAGTACAGGTGGGGGAGGTACAGAGAAAGGGATACACAGAATCTGAAGCAGCCTCCATGCTCTGAGCTGTCAGCACAGAGTCCATACAGGACTCAAACTCACAAACCACGTGGTCATTACCTGAGCCCAAGTCAGACGCTTAACCAACTGAGCCACCCAGGTGCCCTGGGCTGTGAAATTTATATGAGGCCCTGAGATCCCAGGAAAACCACCTCGTCCAGAAATTCATACAAATTACACACCATCCTGGAGATATCGCCCAAGTGGCTATCAGTCTTTTTTTTTTTTTTTTTAAAGCTCTTCAGCTGATTTTAATGTTCATTTATTTTTGAGACAGAGAGAGACAGAGCATGAACATGGGAGGGTCTGAGAGAGAGGGAGACACAGAATCCGAAACAGGCTCCGGGCTCCGAGCTGTCAGCACAGAGCCCGACGCGGGGCTTGAACCCACGGACCACGAGATCATGACCTGGGCCGAAGTCGGACGCTCAACCGACTGAGCCACCCAGGCGCCCCGGCTATCAGTCTTTATAGCAGTTTTGCCCCTTGCTGGTTGGTTATGCAGCCTGACAGGCAGCAGGAACAGGAACCCAGCCCACTCCCACTCCAGCTCAGACAAATGATTAGAAAGGGGAGGGGGCTAATATTTTACTTCTCTCTGACCACAGAGTTCATCACAAATAACTTTCCAACAACTTTGAGATGTGTTAAAAGTCTAAGTGCTATTGATTTTTAAGCATTAATCATGATTAATCCAGCATATTAAATTATCAAATATAATTCTGTAGAAATTTCATCACCCTCTAGCATTATGAAAGCAATAATATATAATTGCAATTTAATATGAAGCATTGGCACGCTTATTGGTTTCCTCGTACATCTACTATGCCACGAAGATGCTAAAGACAAAAGTTTGTTGTACTGAAGAATAGCATGTGAATGGACTGGTTAAAAAGAAATCAAGCAGTAAATGACTTTACTATTCTTACAAGTGTTGCTGCTACCACAGGGCCACCCAGGAGACTTCAGACCTAAAACACACCAAGTTTGTTTTTTTTTTTTTCTTTTTCTTTTTTAAAAACCCTACACATCAATGTCTTTTATTTTATAATTTTTTAAAAATGTTTCATTTATTTTTGAGACAGACAGAGAGACAGAGACAGAGTACAAGCAGGGGAGGGGCAGAGAGAGGGAGACAGAATCGGAAGCAGGCTCCAGGCTCTGAGCTGCCAGCACAGAGCCTGACGCGAGGCTAGAACTCCCGGACTGTGAGATCATGACCTGAGCCGAAGTCGGACGCTTAACCGACTGAGCCACCCAGGTGCCCCAACACACCTAGGTTTTACAGGCATCTCTGTTTTACACATTTAATGCATTCAATGGAGAGTTGAGAATTAGTTTTAGTTCTGGATTCAGCTTGCCTTACATAAACAGAGTAACTTGTTCACTTATACCTCATTTGTTCCTCTGTTAAATAGGGGTACATCAACATACTAATGATGATGATGACATAGAGTGCTTCTGGTGTCTGGCATATGGTTAGCTTTCAATAACAATTAGATTCTATTAGTTATAGAAGATGCCATCATCATGATCACCATCATCATCATCATCTTTTGATAAAACAGAACAATGTTTGAGGAGATCTTAAGAGAATTAATTAATCTACACTCTCCTTTTTCTTTAAAGAAGATATACTCTGATGGCTAATGTGTTATAATAGTCACTCAACGAATCAGCAAGAAAAATGAGAATGCATCCTTATTCCAAGCCAAGAGCTTTTTCACTCAACCATGAAATAATGTACACTGTTTTCAGGATATTAAGGGTAACGGACAACATGAGAAACAGGGAATCTCTACCTCTTAGCATCTTCCCTTGCAAGGTTCCTATGACAAAGCTTCCATTCCCATAGACTGGCTGTCTATAACTGCTCAGCTGTCTTTTAATGTCAGAACGAAAAAGGTAACAGATTATGAAAAGTTTTGATACTGTTTTGCTGACATTCACTCATTCTCTGAGATAGGTCCTCTTTCAAAAGTTCCAGTGACCAAGTTAAGTTTCTGTTCGTATATTTTAAGTATTTATGAACTTTTTCTAAGAATTTGAAGGAAACTATAGGGTCTGCATGTATAAAAAAATAGGACCACTAACACCCCTATTTTATGGCAGAGGCTTTGTATTTTGTTTCCTTCTGATGTGTTACACATATACCTATTAAATTTCAACCCGTTACATTTCCTTCTACTTTCACCTTTTCACCTTCAAACCTGCAATGTACAATTTTGCAGGCTTCCTTGCCAGCAAGTGTCTGGTTATATTCTGTTACTCAGGCCAAAATGGAAATTACTGGAAAGTTAAGACATTCAGCTTCAGGCTGACCCTCCTGAAGTGGTGGTGGCAGACGGTATCCAAGTTCTACTACTAATTAAGCATTTTAAAAGCAGAAGCAAGGACCTCCATCAAAAGGAATAAAACAGCTCCTGCTCATGTTCCCCTGCATGATTACAGTGGAACCAAAGATAACTGTTCTAACAATCTTAGTGGCAAGAATGCTTTTATGGACATCAGCCCAGAGATGGTGTCATCTTCCTGACATCCGGGCAATGTCTTCTTCTCCTTTTTCTTTTCCAAATCTTACAATACTTTTGTCAGCTTTCCCATGAGGGAAAAAAAAAAAATAATTCTCTGGCTTGGTCTAGATTGGTGTTGATTTCCTGACTGGACAACGACTGATATAGACACCAAATTTCTGCAATAACTCTTCAAGCCAGGGTTGTTACCTCCACTTTACAGATGAAAAAATAATTCTTAGAAAAGTTAAGTGATATTCCCAGGGAGATCAGCCTAACAAATAAAAGAATAAGAATTGGAACTATAGTTCTACTGAGCTCAGATACCCTTTACCATTTAATGTTAAGAACTACCTATTTAAGCAATGTATGGAAAAAAAATTTAAGTGTTTATTTTTGAGAGAGAGAGAGAACTTGACCATGGGAGAGGCAGAAAGAGAGGGAGACACAGAATCCAAAGCAGGCTCCAGGCTCCAAGCTGTCAGCACAGAGCCCGATGTGGGGCTTGAACTCATGAACTGTGAGATCATGACCTGAGCTGAAGTCAGACGCTTAACTGAGCGCCTCTAAGCAATGTATGAAAATTTTCAATGTATTTCATTCTAATTTTGAAACAGTACATAATAAATTTATAAAACTTGGAAAAATACAAGCAATAAGCATTGCCTTCTGAGTCTCCAAATGAACTGAGCAGTGCTCTGATAATCCCCCATTAGCCTTTAATTGATGTGACATACAATACAGCATATATCACATATGATGTCATATATGTCAGCAGTAAGGGAGGGTGCAAGGTCAACTTCAAGATTTTCATCAATTCTCAGTTGATTTCTAGTGGGAAATGCTATCAATAATGAAAAAGCACAGTCATAGAAAGGATAGGCAAAAGAACACAAAACAAAACAGTGAGGGACAGAGATTGAGAGTAACTGGATTACTACTTTAAGACACATAAAAATGGTATTTTATGAAGGTAAATGGAATGATATAGTCAAACTCTATGTCTGGCACAATTTAGGTCTCCTCTCAGAGCCTCTGGATATCATGCATCTCCCAAACTCCAGCTTTGGTCATAGAGACCCCCACCTTCTATCACTGTTCCATCTTCAAACTCTGCTCCTTGTCTGGACAACCTCAATTAAGGGTCTAGTTTCCTAACAGCCCAGACCATACTTCCTCTAGCTTTGCCTCAGGATCTGTTTTCTAGGGAACCCTGAGTAAAACAGAAGGCAAGAAAAATCACTCTTAATGAAAAATTTACCTATTTGAAAAATTTACCTCAATGAAAAAATTGTCTAGGTTTATTAAATTGATACTACAATATTTTTGTTAAATTTAGTATGTGACCATATACTTCATATGTTGTTGAAGGCTTGAAATTTATCAAATTTATTTATGTCTACTTGCAATATTTGGATCATAGTTCTTCTAAATTATTAAAAGACTTTAGCTGCTTTTCTGCTCCATTGGCCAAGCCTAAATTTTTATGTGCAGCTGAATCCTGCACTCTCCATTTCCTCTACCTCCAATTAAATTATCAGTGCTATAGAGAGATCATCAATTTTTTAACAGTTCACTTTATTATGCCCTTTCAGATATGTGTTGTGGCAAAACTTCCTATCTCCTCACAATTCTTCACTTCAAAAAATTCATGCAGAATCACAACGTAACCTACTGCTTATAATTATTTTAGTAGTTGACTGTACTAAGTATGGGGTGTGAATCAGAGAAACAAACAGCATTATTAAAAATATGATATACAAGCCCTGATTGCTTAAACAACCTTGAGCTTTTCAACGTGAGAAAGCTTGAGGAAGACACTGGGGAATATCAGTGATCCATACAATATACCCTGCTGAGGTTTTCAATGGTGTTGCTTAAAACCTCACTGGTTGTCTTTTAAGTATACTTCAGCCCGAGTCAGTCCTTGAGAAACTTTGATATTATCCTAGGTTTGTTTCTCAAATGCTATGAAAGAAGAGATTCTATATGCTGGTGATTACTCCAGAGTACCTGAATTTAAATCCTGGCTCTGCCATTTAGTGGTTAGATGATCTTCGGCAAGACATTTATCCTGCTTGTGCTTAGTTTACTCATCTAAAATGAGGTCAATAATAATACTGCCTCACAGGAGTGCTGTGAAGATAAAATATATTATACTGAAATAATTAAGAATTGTGACTGCATTAAGTTAATCTTTAAATACATGAAATCTTTTATCATAGACTTTTCGAGATCTTTTAAAATGTAGTCTCTAACATCATTTAAAGGGGAAAAATCACTTAAATACAGATTTCATGAATGATTTCAAATTATTTATGAAAGCATTTAAAATAAAATAATTTCACTTCAAATAATGCCTTAATGAGGAATGTGGCTGGTTGTACTCTACAGAAAACAGGTTTTAGGTTGATCAAAATTATTAAAAATAATCATTTCAGGACATTGAAAAATAAAGGTAGGCAATAAATTGCAAAAGTTTATTTGTGAAACACTGCTAATTCATCCACAAGAACAGAGATTTTGTGGCCATATTGCTGAATACATTCCTATTACCTCAGTTTGGTGGCATAATACTATATAGCTTAACAGTTCAGGGCAGGTGGCAAAGTGATCAGAAATGTAAGTGAGGAATTTTGAAAGTAAGAAAGATGTAGAAAGGCTAAAAAAATAATGGTTTACTCTTAGATTACATACCAGACAGAGATCCATCCAGATCAAAAATCAAAGAGTGGGGAGAATTGTGGATTTGCCATGCTGTTAAGTCCACCAACATACAACTCAGGTGATAGAAGATAGAAACTTGACTGGATGGAGTTGTGTGAACATAACCTCTGTATATATCACTGGCTAACCATGAAACTCTTCAAGAGCACCAGGCTATCAACACTGAACAGCCACATCAGACTCTGTACACATCAGATTTTGTAGTTTAAATCCAGAAAACTTAACTGACTGTTAAAACACCACAACAGCCTTTTATGCTGGCATGAAAGTAACTACAACATATCATCTACATTGTCCAGTTTCTCACAAAAGAAATTATTTGACATACAAAGCAAGAGGAAAGTTATCAATCCACAGGGAAAAAACAGTCAATACAAATTGACCTGGAGTGGACTTGGCTAAACTTCAAAGTAGCTATCGTTAAGTCCAAACTTAAAAATATATATATAAAGAAGTAGAGGCAAATATGTTCAAAGAATTAAAAACATATGGAAATACGGAAATAATGAGCAAAGAAATAAATTTGAGAACAGGTCAATATCCCATTCAAAGAGAGAGAAAAACCTTTAAAGGTAATGAGCAAAGCCTCAGAAATCTGTAACCTGATGTCAAGCATTCCATTGCTCATGTAATTGAAGTTCCACAAAAAATGAGAGAGGGAAAATGAGAATCAATATTTTAGCAAATAAATCTTTTTTTTAAAGTTTATTTTATTTGGTAGGGTGCAGAGCAAGAGGGAGAGAGAGAATCCCAAACAGGCTCCCAGCTATCAGAACTGAGCCCCATGTGGGATTTGATCCCACAAACTGAGGTCATGACCTGAGCTGAAATCAAAAGTCAGATGCTTAACTGACTGAGCCAACTAGGTGCCCCACAAATAATAGTAATCTTGAAAGTAGCAAAAGAAAAATGATAAATCATTTACAAAGGAAAAACTGTATAATTAATGGCAGAATTCTCTTCAGAAACAGTGGAAGGCAGAGCACTGGAACTCTATTCAAAATGCTAACAGGAAAAACTCAATGAAGAATTTGATATCCAGCAAAATCATTCTTCAAAAATGAAGGTGAAATAAAGACTTTCCCCAAAATAAAGAAAAACAGAAAGAATTTGTGGCTAGGAGAACTGTGTATAAAACATAGTAAAATAAGGCCTTTGGGCTGAAGAAAAATAACACAAAACGCTAACTTAGCTACACTGGAAGACACGAAGAGCACCAGAAATGGTAAATGTGGGGCAAATATATCAAACACACACAGACAGATATATATGTACTTTTTTGCTTAACCTCTTTAAGTCTCAGAATTGTGTAAAGTAGAATTTATAATGTTATTTTGGGATTCATAATGCATACAGATGCAATATACTTGACAACACAAAATGGATAGGGGAGATGGAGCTATACTTGTGCAAAGTTCCTATATTTTAACAGAAGCCAGTGTTAAACTTAATTATAGTAAAGATGATATTATAATTATTAGAGCAACAACTTTACAAATAATAAATCAATCTATCTAAAAAGTCAAGAGAGAGGGTAACATGGCTATTAAAATTCATAAGAGGAAAGGAAGAGGAATAAAAAATGAGAAAGCTAGAAAACAAGTGGCTAAATTACATACCTAAATCCAACCCTATCAATTATATTACATGTTAACTTATTAACAGTAGAGATTTTCAGAATGGATAAGAAAGAAACTACCAGCTATATAGTGTCTATAGGAAACACACTTTAAAATTAAAAAAATGTAAATAAGTTGACAATAAAAGGATGGAAAAAGTTAAGCCATATAAAAGGGAGCTGGAATTGCTGTATTAAATTCCAGACAAAACAGACTTCAGGAGAAGAAATATTACTAGAGAAAGGAACTTCATATTTAATGATAAAAATAATAGATCACAAGCCTATAATCATTTTAAAAGTAAAATCAATTAACCACAGGAATGATGGCAAAGGAGCATGAGGGAAATCTGGGGGAGAACGTAAGTGTTCTAAAACTTGTTTTGGAAGTAGCGAAAACTGTAAACTTAGAATGGCTGAATTTTGTTGTTAATAAAGCTATACAAAATATATCAAAGAGGAAAGAAAAAAGGACTCAGACAGGAAAATGACCTTAGACCCCATAGGGCTGACACAGGGTTTGCAGGGCCGTGTGCAAATACTTTTGGTAATGTTGCTGTCTATATAAACCATTTTGGTGCTCTGAAATCAATGTCACAGTACTCTCTCCTAGGAACCTGATCTGCTATGATCCTGCAAATAATGCTGTGGTCACTAAGAATGATTCACTGGCCACATTGCCTCTCAGGAACCAGGACCTGCCATGGTGCCCAAGACAATAGTAATTCCCAGGACTTTCTTAGTTAACATGCATAAAATAGAGTGCCCAAGATCTTCCTGAGATAGAAAACAAGACACAATCCCATATAGGTCTAGGTCTGGCTCAGTACCCTTCCTAGATAGCCCTGCTGAGCCTCGATGATTTTAGGCACAGGATATTTTTTATCAAAGAGAGCATTCCAAAGCTCAAAATCCCTTGAGAAGGGGCAGGACCACCATGCCAAGGACTAAGCACAGTATTGAGATTACACGTACACACATAAATTCAATTTAGCTAATTCAGTTTAAAAATCATTTCTTTCAGCAGTGCTGGGTGGCTCAGTTGGTTGAGGGTCCAACTCTTGATTTCTGCTCAGGTCATGATCCCAGGGTCATGGGATCAAGCCATGGATAGGGGTAGCACTGAGTGTGGACCCTGCTTGGGATTCTCTTTTTCTTTCTCTCTCTCTCCCCTTTTGCCCCTCACTCCTGCTCCTGCATGTGCACTCTCTCTAAAAACAAAAATACAAAACAAAATGAAACAATTGAAATCTAAACTTGGTTTCAACTCATCAGTTTCACTTTAGGATATCTTACTACTATTTAATAAACATAGTGATTATTGTTTGCCAGTTACTATTTTAGTTGTTTAGTAAATATTAACCAATTTCATGATGGTAACAACCTTGTGAGGTACTTGCTATTATATTTTTCCCATTTCAAAGATGAAGAAACATTAATATGCAGGAAGAAACATTAACATACATTAATATGTAGCTGCTATTATATTTTTCCCATTTTAAAGATGAAGAAACATTAATATGCAGGAAAGTTAAGTAACCTGCCCATGTTTACACAGCCATTTAGTGGTAATGGAATTTAATGCAATTTAAATTTTTAAATTTTATTTTTATTTTAAGTAGACTCCACGCCCAATGTGGTGCTTGAACTCACGACTCAGAAACCAAGAGTTGCACACTCTACTCAGCCAGCTAGACACCTCCCTTCTGGTATGATTTGTATTCTGGAATCCCAAACCCATAATGCATGATTGCAGTTTGACCTCCCCCAGGCTGGCAATTCTTGGACTTTGTGTTGAGGTAGCTCTATTTTCAGTGGTTTAAAAGGAAGCCTCAAGGTAGGAATGTTACTTTCTGGCATTGAAGTAAAACCTATTTATAATTTCCCTCCAATTGCTGACATTGTACGATTGGTGACAAACAGGCCAGATTTTGGATGAATAAGAACACTGTATTCCCAGAAGGATTATCTCTTTTCCTTTCAAGGAAATAATTATGTACCATGCTGCCCTCCCAAATATCTTCAAGTACCTCAAGTCTGCCAGCTGAGTTCGTATTGTTATACTAAAGTAAACACTACTTTCTTCAGAAAACACCAATTATGTGATTATTTCTTGCAAGCCTCTGGAGAGGAGTTTGTCTGCTGAGTTTAAGGTTGTCAATTCACTTTTCTTTCCATCTGCTGCACAGGACTCCCCTCTGACTCAGGTGTTTTCACTATTAGCTGCCTCCCGAGCCCAGGAGCCAGACAGCCTTGCAGTAGCTTCCAGGACATTCCCACAGAACAAAGGCTTAAAATCTATTACCACTGAATGGAGTTTTTATCATGAGGTCATCAGAAACTTGAAAGAACATTGTAAAAGCGAGTGAAAGATGCCCACTCTGAAGCTTTTTGTGTGGTAAATGCTAATGGATAATCTGTTTGTGGGGTTTTCTTGAACCTCCCACCTGAGTATTTATCTAAGACTTTCCACATCCCCTTGCCTCTCTACAAAGCAACCTTTGAGAGTCAGAAGTATGGAAAGTCAAAGACAGGTAGATTTAGTCTTCTTAGAGAAATAAAAGGCTGGTTGATATTAGTATAAGAATAAGGGTTTGGATAAGTTTTTATCCAGCAATATTGAAGAAATTAAGAGGAAATTTAAAAAATGTCTATTTTGACTAGAAAATGGTTCTCCCATGGACATTACAAATCTCTAGAGCAAACCGCCCTCAGAAGGAACCAATAATACTTATGATAAAGAGACATCTAAGTGTTTTCTACACTTGTAAGTCACTTCTGAAACAAAGCTACTGGCTGTTTTAACCACAGTTCTAGTTTCTATAAATTGATACTTTAACAGCTACTCTACATATGCAAGACATCCTAATAAAATGTCTGAATCACGTTGCCATGGTCTCTTGCCTCCATCATCTGACCCAACCATTCCTTAGGGGAATCTGCTTCCCAGGGCTGTGCTTTTCAGATACAAACCAATCAATCCAGAGCCCACACCCAATGACCTCCTTTATGGAGCTCTCACACTCTGGGGCCACTATACACCTGCTCTGATCACCCAGGACCCGGTACCCAACCAAAGACAGTCCCTATGTCCAGAGCCCACTGAAGTGATTCAAAGTAGCCAATCCTAAACCTGATTCCTACCTCACTCATTCCTTCCTGTGAAAATCACAATAAAGGCCCTTGCCACACTCCCCCACTCCTGAGTACTTTCCAGTAAGACCCTGTGTGGTTGTGCTCCCTCCTCTTGGGACTGATGAATAACAGACTATCTTTTCAGTGATAGTCAACTCCTGATGTGCTGGCCTAACTATACCTCCAATTTTCTATTCATACACTCTATTTTAAAATCTAGTATTTATTAGGCAAGTTTATAACTCTGTGTACATTATCCCAGATGGCTGGTCACAGATTATTGATCCAGAGATGATCATGAAGCACACATCAACCATCTAAAGAGTGGACAATGGCCTATGAGTCAGTATGGGATGTAAGTCCTATGGAACTGAACTTCTTTGATTACAAGTGGAGGAGTAATAGAATCACAAACGTGGATTGATCAACAACTGAGTGCTCTCCACCCCCGCAACCCAACGCGTGGTGCTTGGACCAGGCACAAAAGCAGCTCCTGGGAGCTCACCAGAGCTGTAGAACCTCAGATCCCTTGGAAGACATACTGAATCAGAATCTGAATTTTAACAAAAATCCCTCAACAAGCTGTATGCTCGTTAACACTTGAAAAGGGACCACTTCTGGTGGTCCTGAGAATAATCTTTCAGGACCACAAGCTGCTGAACCCTGAAATCCTTCAGTGTGTTTTTGCTGAGGCCAGGCTTCCCACCAGCCACTCCTAGTTTGTGACAGATTACAGCAGGGATACTATGCAAGCCCATTCTTGGGAAACTGGGACTCCTTTGACAGGTAAACTTGGCTCAAGGACTCTGATGACCTTGTTCAGACCTGCACTGTGGCCCAATGGCTCTACCAGTACTATTGCATTTTCTCCCTAGGACATGACCCCCATAAATTGCTGGCACCCTCAATCCTGTCTGAGAGTCTACCTTTTTCTTTTTCTTTACGCGCCCCCCCTTTTTTTGAGAAATAGCATCAGCGGGTGAGGGGTAGAGAAAGAGGGAGACATAGAATCCCAAGGAGGCTCCACAAGGTCAGCTCACAGAACCCAATGCCAGGCTTGAACCCACAAAACCACGAGATCATGACCCAGGCAGAAATCAGGAGTCGGACACTTACATGACTGAGCCACCCAAGCACCCCTGAGAGTCTACCTTTTGAACAATCTGGATTAACACACACTCTATACTATTTCAAGGGGCAGGTTTGCAGACAAAAACTACAAAACTGACACAAAGAAACTGGCTGAGTTGCAATTCTGTGGATATAAATATTTCTTTCCTCACCAGCAGCAGTTGCACATAGCCCTTCCTGAAGTTATGATCCAAGACTGAATATCAGACAAACGTTGGACCCAATGTGAGTACAAAGACAAGACAAAAAAAAAAAAAAAAAAAAAAGGCACTTTTCCAAATCTGTGGTGGGGATCCAATTATTTTTGGTCTCAATCTGATTTGTATTATATCAACCATTTTAGGTAAAGATAGTATTAAATCTCCTTATTGAAGACATTATTGGAATTATTATCATTTTGAGCAAGTTCATAAAGAAAAGCAGTCACCCTACATGGAGAAGATGGGAGGGAAATAATCTAACAGGAACCCTGGAAGCTGATGGATGTCTCAGCAGAGTGGTGGGAATTGAGGAAGAATGGGTAGGTAGGCTTTAAATTAGATGTAATAATGACTATTATCATCTAAAAAATACACACAAAATGTTTTTTTCAATTACATTGTATGCTGTGTATGAACATATAGATTTTGCATGTATTTCTGCAGTACTCTAAGAAGGTCATAAATTCATCACCCTGAAAAGAAACCTTACAAAACAAGACCCAGGGAGTTAGAGATACTGCACGGGACTGAAACTGACCAGAAGGGGTATTCAAAGTAAAAGTAGTTTGAAGATCAGGTATGTTCAGTAACCATAAAGAGTACCACCACAGGGTGAAATTGTTGCAGGATCTTACTTCCTCTTTTCTACACTCTGTAAGTGAGTATTATCTCTGTTAAACAGGAGAGGGAACCAGAGTTCTTAGAGGTTATGTAACTTGAAAGGGAACTATGCATCAAGAGACCAGTAATCTTAAAGTTGAAAGCAGGTCTGTTTTGTATCAGGCCCAGTGCTATTTTTACCACTCCCCAGCTGCATTGCTTAATATTCTTCTCAGGAGAAAGGCATAAACATATTATATAACTATAGTATCTACATATACAGCAATGTAGAATGTTCAAAATGTTTTCACTCTTCTCTGTCCCCAGAGCACAGCATGCTTATTAGAACTGAGTAAGTATGGTGACAAGCTTAAGATGGGGAATATCCTTGATTTTGAACCATGCCCCAGGGGGTGAAGCAAGAGTTGTGACTGAAAAAAGGACATGAGAAAACCTTTTTTGGTAAGCATATTCCCTATAGAGAATGATGTATAGAAATGTTCTATGCTTCAACGGGATGGAAGTTACATGAGTGTATACATTTGCCATATTTCATTGGACTGTAAAGTACACTTAGGAATGCATTATATAGAAATTAAACCATCAATGAAGTTGATTTTATGAGTTAAAAAAGATGTCCTAGGGTTGTAACAATGATCTGCTTACAGATTATATGTTCCCTTTGGACACACGATACTCTGCAAACAGCAATGATAGAATGAAGGTTTTGCTTTAAAATACCCATTTTTCCCTCCTACTTTTTTGGAAATTTTCTTATTGTATACAGGCTATTATATGTGCAATATGTAATAATAGGTATCATTTCCTAAAAATTAGACAGGGCAAGGATGTTTTTCCAATTATGTTATATTCTATGAACATATTTGCATGATTTTCTGCAGTACCCTAAGAATATAAATACAACAACCTGACAAGAAACATTACAAGTATGACCCAGAGAGTCAGAGATATCATACGAGTCTGAGATTGACTAGAAGCGGTCTTCTAAGTAAGGGCAATTTGAGGACAAGGTGTGTCAGCACTGCATTAACCCAAGTGGGGACCGTCCCACAATGTAAAAATCCCACTTGGTTTAAAATTGGTCAGCTAATATCTATTGCAGCTGTGATGAAAATTTTAGTTCCCCAGAGTTGGCTAGTTTGACCACATTTTAGTCTTAGGCCACAAGTAAGGTAGTTGATTTGGAAGCATTATTCAGTGCTAAGAGTCAAGTTTAGCAAGGATTGTATTCATTTTGCACTTCAGGTTTCATTAATAGAATCAATGCACTCCCTTTCAAATGTTAAATGTTGGAGTTGTTTCTTCTCATTCTCTGTGTCTCACAATATATACGTAACACAGCACATAAACACACATATGCTCACATATGTATCTACCTATGTTTAAGGGTTTATATTGTTCAGTGACCTGTTCAGACTTACTAAGAGAACTGCTAAAGGGCAAAATGATTATGATGGAAGAATGTTACTGTTGAAAGACTAACACAGGGATCCTAACCTTAATGCCTGGAACCTGATTTCATCATCATGGGTTTCACGGTCTTATCTAATACATTTTCAGGTTATGCTAAAATGTTTCACCATGCATCATTTATTGGTTTATGAGTTTCTTGCACTTAGGCTTAGGATAAGCAGTGAGAGCTGACAAATCAACACTTTTAGTTTGTGCATTGATCATCAGTGCCCATTTAATCCTTTCCTGTTTAAATTACTCAATTCATTAGCCAGACCACAGCCACAAACACTTCCAGTTGCATTCAGGAGAGGCTCAACATTCTTCGTTGAGGGAAAGCCCTGCTTAGATTTCTGTAACTACCTTCACGATTAGGCCCTGAATTTAACTTACCTCTGCTCTTCTGTGGCTTCAGAGATGTTAATTTCCTTGTTAACCCACAATTAGAGGGGTAAATCATAGGCAATTTTCTTAAGAAAATACTGAATGAAATGCAAATTACTGGAGTGATTCCTATAAGTACAATCATATTAGTAATGCATCCATGACTCTTCTGTTGTGGAGGGAGGGGGGTGCTAAATTTTATTCTACTTTAAAGGCAAGTTTTCCATCTCTGAAACAATCTAAGGACATATCAATTAATATGAGTAAAGAAAAATGCTTGGAGGAATGGATTCATTTTCATAACGTGGAATAAAATCTGATCAGAGACTTCGAGATGATCTATTTCAACTCTTCAATAAAATACCTTTACCCAATTTATTGTTTTCTTTCAGAAAATAGATGCAGAACACCTCGAGGTAATACTGAAATGATTCTGATATTAAGGATGAATTCATTCAGCATTCCATACTGACTGAGCTTGCATTTTATTGCAGGCACTTTGTGAGAAGAGATGCACCATATTCTGTTAAGAGAGATCATTGCTCCTGCCTGCTAGATTGTAGTTCCTTTCTTCCGTCTATGAATACCCTTCATATTGATTAAAGGGACGCTTCCATAAGGTGCACAAATATTTTTGTTTAATCCTCACAGAGGCCCCCATAAATACATATTAGTATACATATTTTACAGATTTTAAGAAGTAGTTTCAGGGAGTGTGACTTTCAAGATTGCACTGGTAGTAGGCAACAAACCTGGAAAGCAAACATCAATGAACCTGACTTAAAACAGGCTTTTCTAATTTGTGTCATTCACTTTGTTGTTGTGTTAACTCTCTAGGCCCTGGAAACTCTAAAGCACAAACTAGCACCTATCAAATCAAAATGAGAAATGGGCCATCAGCCTCAATATGCACATCTGTAATATCTAGATCTTTGGTATTGAGCCAACAAGACATGTTTCTGAATTATTCGCATAATCGGTTAATTTGTATTTTCTATAGCAGATCTAAAGATAGACTCAAAACTCATTCTTAGCTTATGTCAGGTTGTTAAATTATCCCAACTTATACAACCAGATAGGTTTTGTTATTCAACATTCAATTCTTGATTCTGAGATTTCAAAATGGGTATGTTAATTAGGTCACGATTTCACTAATGAGTGATAGTTGCCAAGGAAAAAAAAGTCTTCAAATGGAACTGAGGAGTTTTGTCTCAATTCCATGCTTACATAGTGTCTTGAAATCCATCTGCTTTTGTTAATTTCCCCCTATATTATCAGGATTGGCCACTACTGCAGTTTTTTACTACCCTATTTTTCTTCATAAGCTGCATTCCTTTTTAGAATATTATAACCTCATCTTTCCTCTCAGGATTTATATATAGTTCCAACACCCTTCTCATTGCTTCCAAGTAATACTATATTGCCTGATCTCTTGCAACATATTCCTTCTCCATGAATTTCTGATAGTCTTCAAGTGGAAGTTGGAGGAGGGGAGTGGGGAATTGTTAGACCTGATCACTTTCAGCTACAATCACCACATAGTATTTCTCATTGTTGATATACTCTATTCATGAAGCCACTTGAAAGGGTTGTGATGTTGACATAGCTCATGGAACCCTTGGAAAGAGCACTGTTAATCACTGATGGGAATTTGGTGAGAAGGTAAGCAATTCAATACCTGTCATACATAAATGACAATGGAATCATATGAAAACCCTCCAGTATTCATAGGGTGCTACTCTTTGACATAAAACATTGAAGGAGCATAAGTAGAAGACGATGAGGTGGATCCCCCACTGCAAAATTGGGAATGGATGCAAAATTAGAAGAATGAGTGGAGAGAAGACAATGAAATGTTGGAATAAGGCAATTATTTTGCTGTAGTTTATGCAACAACTGCTTAGAATGCATTTATGCTTCAACCAAGCTGAAAAATATCCATATCCTTTTTTTTGCAAGCACCAAGATATATTTAAAATTTCTCAGAACTATGCATGTTGGACAAGTCCCTACAACCTCTTTACTATCTATGTTTATAATGAACAATTGAAACAAAAAGAAGAACTAGTCTCAGATTAGATTGGAATAGAACAGACTGAAGAAGCAAATGTTCTATGGACCTCACTACACTTCATTAAACCAATAATGAGATTTTTTAGCCTTGTCTCATCACCAGACTTCCCATTTTAGGGTCTCCTAAAAGAGGCTCCCACCATACCCCAAGTTTTCTGGTAATCCAGGACAGGTATCCACAGGGGCTTATGAGCCAAGTTCTCAATCACAGTCTTACATAGGAGCTACAGAACTCCCCTGTCCATATTCTGTACCTGGGAAACCACCGGCACAGGTGACCATGCCTATATTCAGGTCAAATGTGAAGTCTGTCTTGATCCTCTGGAGGTCAGAACAACATAGGATTCTTGGAAGAACCTGAGAGTATATCCCTTTCCCCATCAGGGTGCAGTTCACTTTCATTTAGGCCCTGACACTCTTTTGCTCTCTCCTAGAGTTTCATAAAGGCTACCATAATGATCATCTCTTTGGGATATCATGCTCACCTCTCTCTCCACTAACAACTAGTTGAAGTGGCCAATTCCTCCTACCCCTTCCTGTTTTTCTCCCCTTTATCTATGAATGAATGATCTTTATAGGAGACTACAAAATAACCAACAAGCAAATAACAGCCTTCCCCTACACCTTCTACTCATCTCTTCATCAATAAAGTATCCCCATCTAACAGATACAAAAAAAGAAGCACTGGCAAATAAACTTTGTTAACGCTGAACCTTAGTTTGGGATTGGTGGGGCACCTTGTTTCAGATTATTTAACATGAGAAGATACACAGGATCACCTGGTCTGATATTTTCATTTAAGGATAGGCAACTGAGTCCTAATAAGCATGCTCAAAGTCTCTGGGCTAGTCATGAAATCAATTCCAACTGTCTACATCATGATAATGAATTCTACATGTGAAAAAAGACTTCATTGTCCTTTTATGGAGATGGATATACTGAACTAAGTAGTAGTAATTCACTTTTCTCCCCCCTGTGCCTTACATAATACCTTAACACACAAGGAACTGGGGGGCAGGGTGGCTCAAAAAATACATCGTCAATGAAGTCAAAGAGAAGACAGTATAATCTCCAGATTGATTTCATTTCATATTTATCTGAAAATACTTAACCAATCGCAAGAAATATTAGTTATTATGCTACCATTTTATATATGGCTAAGTTCTTTATGCTTTAGAAAATTCCAACTGAAATGGTAGTGAAGCTGGTGTTCTATGGTACAATGAGTCCTATCACGGTGCTTAGTTAAAATCCAGGATTGCAAGGAAATAAAATACCATTGAATCTAGGTTCTCCACATTAAGTTTACATTTTGTTTCACCTTGGTGGAAAATATTCAATTTGAGATTTTTGAGCCTTAGAAGGAAACCAGCTCTCCATGAAAACCAATATTAGTTTACTTTCTTAACGTTGCACATGTGTGACTTTAAAATTGGGAGTCAGTGAAGGAGTCATGAAACCTTCCTGCTATTTAACAATGCCTGTATTTCATGAGGGTAACTTTAGTTAGTAGTAACTGGCAGTAGGAATTAAGTTATACTGCTCTTAGGGAGTTTTTTTTTTTTTAAAGGAATTAATTTCCAGAGGAAATTCTTCATTCAGGAAACAATTTTTTTTTTTGCTATATTTGATCAAACAAAGGTTGTATGCAGTTGCTACATTTGGAAATGAATCTAGTCTCAAAACAGGGATAAAATAACCATGGTTAACAATAGTAAATTCAGAGGGATCTATAACTACTTACCACCAAGTTGAAAAAATTAGGTCTACATTAAATGTTTTTAGGATCTAAAATATTTTTTTGTTTCGCCAGCAAGTAGTTGAAAGAAAAATTCTGTTAAAAGTTAGTGTACCATCAGTGTTAATAAACAGAACTTCATCTTCTTTAACAAGCTGAAAGAGGCTTAAAGTAAGAGCTAGTATGTGTGTGTACATGGATTCACCTGTAAGATGCCTAACAAAGTAAGCAATATTTCTGGGAGTATGAATTTACTTAATTATAGTTCTGGATGAGTATTTCTTAACCAATTTTTTGGATTATAAATCCTTGAAAAACCTAATGAAGACTATGACTGTTCTCTGCAGAAAAAAAAAAAAAAAAGGACATATAAATAATCACACAGAATTTTTCCTATACTTTCAGAAGAATACATGGACTAGGTGATTAGAGCCTTTTAGGAGTAACTGCTGAATGTATTAATTTCTAAATCCTAAGGCCAGGTACGTTGTAGATACTCAAAAATTGTGGCTGAATTAAAAACTGTCTTTACAAAAAAAGAATAAAGAGAAGTCAAAACTAAATGGATAGAAATTAAGGCCATTTGGATTGGGGGTGTGTGTGGCAGAGCCCTCTGAGGCTTTATTAGGGAAAAGACACTTGAATTGGCTTTTAGTTAGGGGCCTGGACAGGAGGGGGCACCTAGAGCAGTAGCCTCTCCCTAACGGTAGGCTGAGGACTGGGGCGGAGCCTTACGTGGGTCTCCTGTTCCCCATGCTCCCCTGCACAGCTCCTTCCCCCACTGGCTCTATGGCAGCCAAAGGAGTGAGGAAGCTGGGAGGGACCACAGTGGTTGTTCACCTGGACAGGACAGCAGACAACTTGGATACCAGCTTCCCATCTACATCACCCCTACTCGCCGGGTATCCACAACATCACAATCACTTTAGAACTCTTCCAATTGTAAGAGTTTATCTTATAAATAAGTGGATCAGAGATTTATATTACTCAAAGAGATAAAATATTGCCCAGTTTTATTTGTTTGTTTCTTTGTTTTTTGTTAGAAGTGAAGTTGAAGGACAGAAGTTAAGAATATAATGGTAATTATAACGGGCAATGACTTAAAAAGAGCTGGCCACAGAGGAGAAATCAGCATGTAATAAAAGCTGGTCATACATTTGGGACTGTAAGGAAAAACTACAAAACAAAGGGGACTCTAAGAGGTATGAAATGGGTAGGAGGAGAGAAACTTTTGACGGAGATCCCAGATTAATAAATCCAAATTTAAGTTTATCTTTGTTTTATTTAAAATATTATAAAAATTTTTGAGAGACAGAGAGAGAGAGAGAAAGAAGAAAAGTACAAGTGGTGGAGGGGACAAGAGAAGGAGAGACAGAATCCCAAACAGGCTCCATATCATCAGTGCAGAGCCGGATGTGGGGCTCAAACTCACTAACCATGAGATCATGACCTGAGCCGAGATCTAGAGTCTTATGCCTAACCAATTGAGCCACCCAGGCACTCTGAATTTAAGTTTATCTTTAAAATGTGAGAGAACAGGGGCACCTGGGTGGTTCAGTTGGTTAAATGTCTGGCTGTGGCTCAGATCATGATCTCACAGTTCATGGGTTTGAGCCCCAAGTTGGGCTCTGAGGTGTCAGGGCAGAGCCTGGAGCCTGCTTCAGATTCTGTGTCTCCCTCTCACTCTCTGCCTCTCCCGCACTTGTGCTTTCTCTCTCAAAAATAAACAAATTTAAAAAAATTTAAATGTGAAACTACACAGACCTAGATTACCTGGAGGGGAAAGTTCTCTGGAAACCTGGTGCTGGTCTGAATCTGTTAGTCTTTGGATACAGAAGGAGACCTCAGGAAAATCATCTGTGAGTGTTGGTCTGGAATCTATCCATTACTTGCAAGACAAGAGGTCTCATTAACTGAGCTTAAATGTCTTGGTAAGCTTTAAAATTATAACTTTGATACATTCCTAATTGCAGAATTTCAAAGGATGTTCAAACCACAACTCACCAATTTCAAAGTTTTCTTAAATTTTTGTGACTCTCATTTGGGATACATAAAGTTTTTAAAAAAATAATAAAAAAGGTGAATTGTAAAGAGTTAAGTATATATTAAAATTTGACTCCCTAGAAAGATAACTGTTGCTTTTGATTTTTTAAATGTGGAAAAAAAATGAAACACAAAATGTGCAAATGAATGTAGTGGGCTTCAAGGAGGTAGAACTTTAAATTTGTTTGGACAGAATACATCATTTAAAAGCTGAGAGGCATAGATCTTGTCTAAGTATAGATATCAAAGATATTTTAGGGGCTCCTGGGTGGCTCAGTTAGATAAGCATCTGACTCTTGATTTTGGGTCAGGTCATGATGTCACGGTTCATGGGTTTGAGCCCACGTTGGACTCTGCTGACAGTGCAGAGGCTGCTTGGGATTCTCTCTCTCTCCCTCTGCCCTCCCCCGCTCATGCTCTCTCACACTCTCTCTAAAGATATTTTAGAGCAGAATAAACAAAGATATTTTAGAGCAGACCTTTGTTAAGAACCATGTGCATAGTCTCTTTCAGTTACATAGCCATTCACTGCTCAGAAAGGTATGAAGTAGAAGGACACTGGAGAAGGGGGTAGGCAGTTGGACTCTTGGGACCCCTTGGCAGGCCCCTGAACTCATCATTGAGATGCTAATGAGAGCTGAGGGTTGGGCATTCTAAATATCTAATTCACTCACTCTTGAGTCATTCCCACAATAGCACTTGGGGTGATGAGGGAGTTAACCCCAGAGTAAACCTCCCTAGATTTTGGAATTATTATGGGTGTAGGACTGAGGGAGGTAAGACCTGATTCCCCACCAACACCATCAGGGAAGAAGGAATCATGTGGGTAGAGTAGCTTTTAACAGCCAGGGACCAGATGGCAGCAGCTTTGAAAGAAAAAAAAAAAAAAAGAAGTCAAGGTTAAGGAGCCTATTGTCTTATTTCCTGCCCACAGTAATTATTATACCTGCCATTTTTTTTCTTGGGTATTATTTAATCTGAAATGATAATATTCATTGAAGTTTTTATGCATGTCCCCCACATACTACTAAATAGAAAAGATTAAAAATTGGCTGAATAAACATTTTAAGTACACAGTATTTAGCGCTGTACTAAGGAGTCTACCTACCCTATATAGAGAAAAAAACAATAATTACAATATGGGAAATGATGACTGAGAGAGGGTACCCTTGTATTCCTTCAAAACTCACCAGGACTCACAGTTGTCTGGGATGGTGATGGTGATCAGGCCTGCATTCTTGGAGGAGAGGACACAAAGCATGGATGTTGAAGTATGTGTGGGCGTTATAAAGGCAGAGAACAGAGAGGTAGATTGGGTAGGTAGGATGGGAATTAAACAAAGGGTAGACTGTTGTCAAGAAGGGAGATTTGAATGAAATTCTAGATGACTGGCTTGACCGTAGAGGTACTGTAAAAGTCATGATTACAAAGCTAAGGAAGATAAACCTTCTTTTGATATAATAAATAGTAGCTACAAAAATTATTCTAGAAGCAAAATATAGTTTAAGAAGCCAAAAGTAGGTACAAGATAGAAAAAAATGCAGAAGAGTAATGGGGAAAGGGGCAAGGATGGTCAAGTGACATTTCATAAATGCTTTCTAAGGACAACAAGATTACCGTTTTGCATTACCTGTTAAACTAGATGTTTAAAAAGGGCAGGAAAATTAGATTCTATTCCCTGTCCATATATCACATGAGCACAGGTTCATTTCTGATTTGAGTATAGAATGAAAGCACAATAAATAGGATCTCATCTAAATACTATCCTCATGGTTTTCTGTACCTAACATCCAGAAAGAGAGAAAGGTGAGGAAACTGGCAATAAGTACCAATTTATTTCTCAAAAAAGTAAATCCTCAGAAATATTTATAGTTCATCCCATCTACTCACCTCTATTTTATGAATCTTGATCTATTGGACTCTCAGGTACAAAATAATATTTAGAAAATAAAACAGATCTAATCATCAGATAACATCCATTCATTATTCATCATAGCACACTCTATTTAATATGGCTAGGTAATAGACTAACACTTTGAAGCTATTTTCAACAGCAAAGATTAGTTACTTTCTGTTAACCACAGCTTTAAATTTTAATAATGAATGCCCTCTCTCCATGCATCTTAGTTAATCAAGAATCAGGAAGATTGATTTCTCATGGGGAAGTGATGTGCTATTGTTCAATTTACTTACTAGTAAAATTTTATATTCAAAAACTCCACGCATCAAATTTAATTACTAAGCAGATGATTCCATATAAAAAAAGGGTGAGGTACTAAGAAACGTGAGGATTTAAGCTCTAAATTTTAACATTATCATTTTCCAAATGATGTAAAGGGCATTATGCACAATGGTAGGTACATTTTCCCGAGTGTTGGTATTACTCTTCTTAAACTACATGCTGATCAAAATGAAAAAAAAAAAAAATTAAAAAGGAAATAGAAGCAGGGGAGAACACATTTCCAGGACGTTACTATTCTCTGTCCTTTTAGAAACTTTCAGACTTTAAAGGTTGTCAGCATCTTGCCTCACATCTGGGTGGCTTTGTTTCTCTCCAATCCACAAACCAAAGGTAAAATTGGACTCATGAGCTGACCTTTACCACCGGCCATTCTTTTATTTGAAGATGATAATGGATTTTCCTCATGGAGGAAGTTGTGAGCCACAAGAGCCCTCATTTATCATACCTTTCAAGTGTGTGAAGTGGTGACAGTGGGGGGACAGGAGGCAGCAGCCCCTAGGACAACAGAAGACAGGCATAGTTGCATCATGGTTTATTACCTCAGAATGTTCTTTGATTACATATAATAAAGTTAATCTTTTGCTGACATTTAACCTGCATCTTTGTGGCCAAAATAAGATCATTCTGCAAGCTGTTAGAGAAAGCAATTGTTAAAGTATAAAGCAAAGACCTCAGTAAATTTGACTCAACTTCGTATAAATCTCTTTTCAGAAAAACGAGAAAGATTTGAGGAACACTACAGATAAAATATGAAAACAACAAAGAATGGCTGTCTACAATATTTTTTTTAGTCTATTGCCAAAGTGCTTGAAATAGCCCCATTTCTAAGAGCTGATTTCTTGTGTTATTTACCAGCTGCTAATTTTTCTCTGACATTATCCTGGGCACTTTAAATACATCATCTAATTGCATCATGGCAAGGTTACTCCAAACTGGTCATTGTTAAACCTTTTTTACAGAGGAGGAAACTGAAGAATAAATGGGGCCAGAATGGCTACTCAAATGTTCTGACACCAAATCTCAAGCTGTTTCCATTAAGCCCATCTATCT
The DNA here is from genome assembly GCF_024362965.1 of Panthera pardus. NCBI lineage: Eukaryota > Metazoa > Chordata > Mammalia > Carnivora > Felidae > Panthera > Panthera pardus. The sequence continues at coordinate 92,359,536 of NW_026526655.1, forward strand.
CCTCTCTACTTAAAGAATTTTTCTTTTGCAAGACAGATTATATTGGGCAGATGACAATACTATGCTTATCAGCCACTTAGTTACACCTTAGTGTAACTTGTTTCAATTCAGATGTTTTCTTCCCTAGAGTTGGTTTCCTTAATGCAAAAATCGGAGTCTGAAGATGGTAAAAGGGTCCCAGTAGGCACATGGGTATGATAGAAATTTCATGGGTGGAAACACTGAACACTGGAAATAGGTTTAAGATGGAAAGAAAGGAAGTTTCAAAAATTAAGCTCATCATTTTGCTGCTACCTGGCCCTACTTAACTGAGGTTGGAATGTATTCTGAAAATTGGCATATAAAGTCTCATTTCCCTTCCATTGCAGTATTGGGTATGTACTTGTATCCTAAAGTAGCAGAAAAGGAATTTAGGGTTAAATGTAAAATAATAAAAGATGGATATAGTTGAAGACAGAGCTAATCAAGAAATTGCTCTTGTCTTCCTAATTGAAGTGCAAAGAGATTAGCTAAAACCAAGACCAGATTAGGAGTGGTATTCTTGAGGGGGAAAAAAAGGTGGGGGCAGGGGAGAAGAAAACACTTTAGATTTTGCAAAGATCAAACACAGCACAGAAATGCTTAATAAAATCAGGTAATAATCATGGCATGTAGGATACTGGAAACAATCTGGAAATTAATGGCATTGTACACTAATTTTCTAGAAACAACTTAATTCACTTCCTTCAAGGAATTTTTCTTTCACTTTTAACTCATATCATTTACCTTCCTTTCAATTGAAGTTGAAAGTAATGAAGGCAAAATCTTTTACAAATGAACTGGAATATTATTTCAAACAGTAGAGCATGTAACAGGTCTTGGCTTCATGTTGTGGCAAGCTGGCATCCAGCAGCCTGGGGGTGACGAAGCTTGTCAAGAACTAAATCTTTTGGCCAAGTCTGCATCTAAACTTGTATCCACATGATAGCAAAATGGTGGTTTATCTAGTTAAAACACATTGAGAATAGGGGAGTAAAAGTTACTAAATGCATTGCTTGGCAATATGTAAATTGAACTGAGCAGCTGATTCAAGTTTATAGATTTCCCCTAGTCCCTAGCTGTTACATACATCTAGACTAATGGATACAGTCAGTAGTAATAGTCCTATCAAAAAAAGTTTGCCACATACATAATTCCTTATGGTCTTTCCTGGTAGTTAATTCCAAAAAAAAAAAAAAAAAAAAAAAAGATTAATGTGCTTTGTCTTTCTCCCTCTTCACCCTTCTTTCTCTTTTTACTCTAAATCTAGTTGAAAGGGGAAAAAAAAATCACCATTTGTGTGTGTGTGTGTGTGTGTGTGTGTGTGTGTGTGTGTATTTTGCTTCAAGGATCCAGTGAAAAGCTACCCTTTTGTTTTAATACTGCACAGTATTATGCACATATTAAATACTCAGCTAGACAATGGCCTGTCTACTGCAGAATACATCCTTGTGATAATATGAGACAATAAGTCATTAGCTTAAAAGCATAAAAAACTCTACTTCTATATTCACGACAGCATTATTCATAATAGCCAAGAAGTGAAAACAACCTAAGCTTCCACTAACAGAAGAACGAATAAAGAAAATGTGATATATACATACAATGGGATATTATTCAGCCTTAAAAAAGGAATTCCTGCCATATTTGACAACATGGATGAAACTTGAGGACATTATGTTAAGTGAGACAGTCCAGCCACTGAAGAAACTGCATGATTCCAATTTTATGAGGTATCTGAAAGAGTAAAACCCATAAAAGCAGAAAATAGAATAGGGGTTGCCAGGGAGTAGGAAGAGCAAGAAGAGGTTACTATCAAATAGTAAAGTTTCAGTTATTTCACATGAATAAGTTCTAGAGATCTGTTATACAACATTGTGTTTTTAGGTGATAGCACTATATTGCACAAACAAAATTTTGCTAAGAAGGTAAATCTCATGTTGTGTGTTCTTGCCACAAAGATCCTGGGGTTAACTGAATAATTAATTGTCAGTAGTCCATGGATCTCAAATTCAGATATAAAATAAACTTTTGAAGTAATTACTTGTTATTAGTATGACAAGAAAAATATAAATAAAGGTTCAAGTATATTATATGTTAGTATATAAAGCATTTGTTTGAATAATCCAGAATATACTTAAATTCATTCTTTTTATAAGAATTATCTTTGTAATAAAACATAATCACAAATACGTGCATGGACGGTTCTTTTAAACCACTTCTGGGCTGTCTAAACTATGTCCTTTATCTCCTGGAGATCCTCAGACCCCAGGTGGATAAACCTTTATGTAAAATATTAGCATATTTACCACTTTCTCAACAACAATGCTTCTGTTAGGATCTCCCGAGGGACAAAAACAAAACACAACTCCAGCCCCTATTAAAATTTTTAACTTACCTTACTTTCTATCATAATTTGGAATGGATTTATAAAAATATAGTCTTGTATATTTAAACTGAATTGTCATCAGTAAAAAACATAATTAAAATTTACACCTTGAATTCTATCACATCTAGCAGAAACTTCTAAAAAGTCACTGTCACTGTTTTGACAGTCAGTGATCCACTGTAGGTGACACTTAGCTGGTACTTAATGAGAATCTTTCGAATGTTAGTTGGCAGATGCTAATGGCCAGGAAATACACGTTTTAGCTGTACTTCCTTTACCACGGTTTATAACATCATCATCCATGCTAGCTTGGTGATTACTCTGATCTTATGTTCTGCTCAATCTATTTGCATTTTCTCCTTGGTGAAACTCAAATTACCATTGATTTCTCTGATGGATTTTTCTAACGAATACCTGTTGCTCTTGAGTTGCTCAAGTGTTTCCTCCACATGATACCACACAGAAAAAAAAATGTTGTTCTATGGACTTCACAGTCATGTGGTGTACATCAAGGGGTGTGCATGTAGTGATGCGGGAAGCAGACAACGAAGACAAGGTTTTCTCTGCAAACTGTGAGTGATGGTTGAGATACAGTTAGTAATTTCAGCCAGCAAAACATAAAAACATTCTAGATTGAAGATGTATCTAGGATGTGTGTGTGTGTGTGTGTGTGTGTGTGTACACACACACATCAGGAATAATGCTGCGTTCCAATTTGGGATTTCCTGCCCCCCAATCCTACCGAAGTATAATTGATATACCTGCACATTTGATATATACAATTTGATAAGTCTGACATACACATGAGCATATGCCTATCAACCCATGAACCTATCACCACAATCAAGGTAACAAACACGTACGTTATCCTCTAAAGTTTCTTTCTGTCCCTTTTTTGTTGTTAAGAACCCTTGAGATCTACACACTTATTTTTTTTAAGCGTACAGCACCGTATTTTTACGTATAGTCACTATGTCAGGATTTCCTGTTTTTAACTATTCACAACATCTACAGAGTGACACAGTGATTTTCAAAGCTACATTAAGAATTTTCAAATATACATTTGATTTTTTTTTTACATTTCTTTAATGTTTAATTTTGAGATAGAGACAGAGAGAGAAAGAGAGAGAGATAGCGCCAGTGGGGGAGGGGCAGAGAGAGAGAGAGAGAGAGAGAGAGAGAGAGAGAGAGAAAGAGAGAAGACAACAGAATCTGAAGCAGGCTCCAGGCTCTGAACTGTCAGCACAGAGCCCAACATGGGGACTGAACCCACAAACTGTGAGATCATGACCTGAGCCGAAGTCAGACACTTAACTGACTAGGCCACCCAGGTGCCCCACAAATATACATTTGATTTTAGTTCAATGAATATAATTCCTAAAACAAAAATAAAACAATTTATGGTAAGACTAAATTGGTAAGCACCAAATAAATAAAACCTAATTTTTTTCATTGGTTATAGGATTGGGTGGATTAGTATTTTCTTAAGAGTTGGAGAAATAGGAGAGCAGATGAGTCTTTTCTATTTGTTAGCACTTATAAGCCAAACACACAAAAATGTAAAGTTCCTCCCTTGATCAAATATTAACAAGTATAGGAAACTAGGTTAACATGCACAGAATTTCAATTTTATCCCTAAAATCAGAGAACTGAGGGCAGCCAGAAGGAGTGTTTCTTTGGGAATGTTAGTCCTGGATTTGGTCGTCATGCTAGGAAAATCATGTTATACATATCTGTGGCTCATGCTACAGGACAGGTGGAACTTTGTCATGGATAAGGTTCTTTCCTGGTTAGCATCTAGCAATTTCAAACTCAGTATCTGTCCATTCAGTTCTAGTGATATGCAACTCTCTTCTCTTAAGCAAGGCACAAGTGAGTGCTCCCTTCTCTAAAATTCAGTGGGCAATGTCTTAGTTTTTTCACCTCAGAAGATTTGTTATTCTTAATAATATACTGTGTGCATGTACATATGTGAAATGGAGAAAAGGAGAATGATAGGAAAAAACTGTGAGTTCTCAGCCTCATAGAGACAGAGCCACTTTGTTAACAGCTTTTAGAGATCATCATCATTATCACAGCCCTAGCATGGCAATCATTATTTCTCCCTGTGAATAACATTTGGGTCATCAGCACCTCTATTTCTAACTTCATAATCAGTGAAAATGTGTATCTTATATTGTAAGCAGTAGATACAATTTATGAAGATCCAATTTTAAAGTCATACCCCCAAATCTACTCCTATATCAATGTTTTGAAATTCTAAGTGCCTTTTTTCATAGAAGATATATATATAAATATATGCATATATATGCGTATGTGTATATATATATACACACATATACATATACATATAGAAGACACATTTAGAGAAGATAGAAGATATACATATATACATACATACACATATCAAACATGCATCTTAATTGTATAAATATATACAGCATATAAAATATACTATGTATATATATATTTATTTTATTTTCAATTTTTTTTAACATTTATTTATTTTTGAGACAGAGAGAGACAGAGCATGAATGGGGGAGGGTCAGAGAGAGGGAGACACAGAATCTGAAATAGGCTCCGGGCTCTGAGCTGTCAGCACAGGGGCCCAATGCGGGACTCGAACTCATGGACCGCGAGATCGTGACCTGAGCCGAAGTCGGCGCTCAACCGACTGAGCCACCCAGGCGCCCTGTATATATATTTATATGTACTCCTATATATGTGAATACCTTATCTAGGTAATTAGTATTGCATCACTTTGATAAGTTACTTCTGATTATAAAAGTTAATATCAGTTGAATATTTTTACCTTTTTTGTTCTATCCCAGTTTGCCCTGTACTGAGTGTTTTGCAATGCTTCAGATCTAAATATCAAACTACTGGATTAGAAAGCTGCGCTTAACTACCTTAAGGAACCTCAAACTAGACATGTCTGGAACTAGCATCACATCGAACCCTCAAGGTTTTCTCTGTCCATTAATGGTGTTAGCATCTCACTAGCCATCCAGCTTGAAAGATGATTCTTCCTTAGCCCTCTCTGCCTCAAGTTCCAATCCATCAACACATCTTGTAAATTCTGTCTGTGAAATGACTCCTGAGGCTATAACCAGTTGTACCCAACAACTTACTATTCCCAGCCCCCACCAGTGGCTGAGGACCTTTGTGTTTTCCTGTGCTTGGAAGCCCTTTTTTCCGTTTTATTTTTGTTAATATCATCCTACAGGCTCAAGTAAGTTGTAATTTCCTTTATGAAACTTCCCTAACTTAATTTCCTAGAATTAATTGATTCCCTACTCACTGCTTCTGGAAATCCAACTATAAAAAAACAAAACAAAACACACACAATAACTAGAAATCAAAGAAGTGGATACTGTGCATTCAGGGTAAGGATTAGAGTATATTTACTTCTGAGTGTACTGCTCCAGTATATTCAATGGTCATTAAAGGTTTCAGATGGGATTAGGGGCTTCTGCTCCCTCACGTACTGACTCAGTAGAGAAAGGCATTAATTCAGACCTGGAGACAGGCTTCCTTGGGTTTTAGTCCTAGATCTGAGTTACCAGCTGTGCACCTAGGGCAATAACTTAAACCTTCTGAAGATCACTCTCTGAAGACTTTCTTCAGCTTTAAGAAAGGCAAGAGAAGGGCACCTGGGTGGCTCTGTTGGTTAAGTGTTTGACTTTGGCTCAGGTCATGGTCTCATAGCTCGTGAGTGGGAGCTCAGATCCTGGAGCCTGCTTTGGGTTTTGTGTCTCCCTCCCTCTCGGCCCCTCCCCCACTCATGCCCTGCCTCTCTCTGTCTCAAAAATAAACATTAAAAAAAGAAAGAAAAAAAGGCAACAGAGTACTACTTTCCTCACAGGATTAATCCAAGAACTAATGAGATAACACGGGTAAAGCATCCTGCTCATCAGTTTGAACTGTTGATATTATTTCCATGAGCAGGAGACCCAGCAGAATATCAGAACAAATGATGGTTTGGTGCAGCAGAAGGCCAACACCAGCGAGGAGCCATAGATCCCAAGGCATCCTGTTGAGGATACTTCTCATTCCTAAGTGGGACAAAACAAACCTTCACAGCTTTTATCTATGCCTTCTGTCACTTAATAACCTCCCATTCTTTCTTCCTCAAGCTGTTTGCTAGAACCAGAGTGCAGTGCAATGATTTTATGTTCCAGGAGTCTGAATTACCATTGATCTATAATTCAGAGAACCTGAGCTGTGGTGGGCATACAGATCCACCACATCCTTCTTTACTTTCACCAATTCTTGTCACTTCTCCCTGTTCTGGAAGTAGGGAAGAAATCAGGACACAATCAAGGTGGAAACGGTAGTGCTGAGAAGAGAAAGCCCTAAGTGTAGGCTGAGGAAAGGAATAATTATCTGTAGGAGTCTATTGAGCCCTTCAGCCATGGAAGCTATTTCCAGATGGCAAGTTATAATTAAGAATGCTGACAGGTAGACTGAAGCCCAGAACTAGCAACTCTCAAACTATGTTCAATGGATCTCCTATGATTGTTCAAGGGGGCTTTCAGGGTTAAATAAGTTTGGGAAATATTTCCACCCTGTCATCTGGAGATTTACATTATATATAAGTCTATTAAATTTTTTATAGATAAAAAAAATAGTTTAATTCTATTTTTCTGAAAATTATTTGAACATGAGAATTTACACAGTTGCTTTTACCTTAGAACACTAAGTAACTTCTTGGTGAACATGTGAGATATGGTTGAAAAGCTGGCCTATACTAATAACTAGTCAATGAATAAGGTTTTGGATGCAAAAATGGACCCTGTGGCTAAGCTTGCACAGAATGATACTTCCACGAGTCTAAGGAAATGCACTCTTCGCTTTTAGGGGAACTGTTCCTGAAAGCCCTTGGATGTGTAAAAGGCTAATGGGGTGCACTATTTTATTTACATGATCTGATTGTTACTATCTTCTCTAACTCGAGATATTCTGTGAAGCTATTTACAGGGGGCATGAGGGCTGGTGAATGACAACCCATAGGCTAAATCTAGCCTACTCCCTGTCTGTGTAAAGAAAATTTTTTGTGAAACCCAGACATGTTCTTTGCTTACTTACTGTTTATGGCTAACTTTGCCATACAACAGAGCTGAGTAGTCCTGACAGAGAATCATATGGCCTACAAAGCCTAAAATATTTACTATCTGGTCCTTTACAGAAGAAGCTTGCCGACTCCAGCTTCTAGGATTATTATTTAATTTAAAATGAGAAGATCTCTTTGTAAAAGTAGGATTACAGACTTTATTCTCCATATTAATTCATTCTGGAAAATATCTGTTTAATTACTTTATATAGTGCCAGGAAAAAAACCTTAAAACTGTCATGGATATAAAACTAAAACATCAAAAACTGGCCATTCTCTCTGAGTGCAAAAGTCATGGCATGCATACAGTCTCAGTGTTTTGAGAAATAACTAAGAACTGCATACTTAGAGAAATCCTTTTTTTCAAAATTGACTTAATTTTCAAAGCTTTACTAAGTTGCCTTCTTAAAACTCCAGACACTTCCCATAGTCCTTCACACAGTTAAAATTTTAACCTTGTTAATTTATTAATGCACTTAAATTTAGCCTCTTCTGAACACTAATGAAAATCTCTATTTGAATTATAATTAATTGGAAAGTTCTTGAAACATGCAATTTAGTTTAATCAAAAGTGAAAATTCTCATCTCTTCTCAATAAAGATAGAACTTCAGAGTTATTGCTCAGTACACTCTACATGTAAATTGAATAAAATAATCTAATACCTATAGCTGGTTTTTTACAGAGTTGCAGAATTTGATGAGACCTAATGGTACTATGATAAACACCTTGTGTTGGTATTTTAAATTAGCATAATATCCTGTAAATAAAAATGAGTTTCCAAAAACTCTCAAATAACATGGTCACAGACTTTTTGTAAATACTGATAACAGTTATGATTTTAAATTGCTAAAAATAGCCTAAGCATATTCTTTGTAGAATCACTAATGATAATCTAATACTGCATTCTTGTCTCAAATATTAAAGAACAATCCAAAAGTACTTTGAAAGTAGTAAGTGTGAAGACCTGAGCAGCGATTGTACATCTAAATACATATTAATTCCAACATGACTGTTACATATGGAGAGTAAATGACATCATTCAAGCCCACTGAGGGCACTGGCCCTTCTAAAAAGTTTATTTCCCTCTTTGAGTCTCTGAAAAACAACACCCAGTCCTAGAGAGACTTAACACTTGGACAGAATTACAAAGAACTAAGAATAAAAGTGAGCAGAAAAGGGATTTAGCCCTTAGAATGATCTCAGGTCATGATTTCAGTTTCCAGAATTCAAGCCCCTGGGGTCCAGCTCTGAGCTGACAGCATGGAGCCTGTTTGGGTTTTTCTCTCTCCCTCTCTCTCTACCCCTCCCCTGCTCACATCCTCTCTTTCAGAATAAATAAACTTTAAAAAGATAATGGATTTATTATGACTAAGCAGGAAATCTAAGAGGGAAATGCTCTTTCATTTCAGGAAATTCTATACTCATCCTACTACTTTTAAGGTAATTGTTTCCAAAGTGCAGTTTGTGGACAGCTAAGGAGTCCTTAAGACACCTCCAGAGGGTATAGTGGTCAAAACTATTTTCATAATAATAATACAGATGTCATTGGCTTTTTAATTTTTTTTTTAAACTCTTCTAGTATTTGTAATGATGATGCAAAAGCAATGAGGGTAAAACTGCTGTTACCTAAAATGAATCAAGAAGTGGGACAAACCGTATTATAGTCATTCCATTCTTCTCCACTCCACTCATGACTACATATACTTATAATATGCTGCATGACTAATTTTGAAGTGTGTATGTAACTCTTCTACTGCATATTGAGGTTGGATGGTTCTCTGAACAAAAGGCAATTATACACAATTGAGTTTCAAGCTAAACTAGCTCCTTTGATCATGGGATAACACTATCACTTCGAAGAACATTTTCGAGCTTGGAGAAGAATGCTGGTGCAATTTTGATTGGGATTGAATTGAATGTGTAAATTTCTTTAGGTAGTATTGACATTTTGACAATATTTATTCTTCCAGTCCATGAGCATGGAATGTTTTTCAATTTCTTTGGGTCTTCTTCAATTTCCTTCATAAACTTTCTATAGTTTTCGGCATACAGATCTTTTACATCTTTTGTTCAGTTTATTCCTAGGTTATTTTATGGTTCTTGGTGCAATTGTGAATGGGATCAGTTTATTTCTCTTTCTGTTGCTTCATTATGGTGTATAAAAATGCAACTGGTTTCTGAAATTTGATTTTGTCCCCTGCGACTTTGCTGAATTCATGTATCAGATCTAGGAGACTTTTGGTGGAGTCTGTCGGGTTTTCCACCTATATCATGTCATCTGCGAAAAGTAAAAGCTTGACTTCATCAAGGCCATCAAGGACATCATCAAAGGCCAATTTTGATGCCTTTGATTTCATTTTGTTGTCTGATTGCTGATGCTAGGACTTTCAACACTATGTTAAACAACAGCAGTGAGAGTGGACATCCCTATCATGTGCCTGATCTCAGGGGGACAGCTCTCAGTTTTTCCCCATTGAGGATGATATTAGCTGTGGGCTCTTCATTTATGAAACATTTATGATGTTTAAGTATGTTCCTTCTATCCCGACTTTGTCAAGGGCTTTCATCAAGAAAGGATGCTGCATTTTGTCAAATGCTTTTTCTGCATCAATTGACAGGATCATATGGTTCTTATCTTTTCTTTCATTAATGTGATATATCACATTGATTGATTTGCGAATATTGAACAAGCCCTGCAGCCCAGGAATGAATCCCACTTGATCATAGTGAATAATTCTTTCTATATGCTGTTGAATTCGATATGCTAGTATCTTGTTGAGAATTTTTACATCCATATTTATCAGGGATATTGGCCTGTAGTTCTCTTATTTTGCTGGGTTTCTGTCTGGCTTGGCAATCAAAGTAATGCTGGCTTCATAGAATGAGTCTGGAAGTTTTCCTTCCCTTTCTATTTTTGGAACAGCTTGAGAAGGATAGGTATTAACTCTGCTTTAAATGTCTTGTAGAATTCCCCAGGGAAGCCATCTGGTCCAGGACTCTTATCTGTTGGGAGATTTTTAGTAACTGATTCAGTTTCTTCACTAGTTATGGGTCTGTTAAAATTTTCTACTTCTTCCTGTTTGAATTTTGGTAGTGTGTGGGTGTTTAGGAATCCTAAAATTTTCATGGAACCACAAAAGACCCTGAATAGCCAAAGTAATATTGAGGAAGAAAACCAAAGTGGGAAGCATAACAATCCCAGACTTTAGCTTCTACTACAAAGCTGTAATCATCAAGACAGTATGGTATTGGCACAAAAACAGACACAAAGACCAATGGAATAGAATAGAGACTCACCAGAATTGGACCCACAAATGTATGGCCCACTAATCTTTGACAAAGCAGGAAACAGTATCCAATGGAAAAAAGGCAGTCTCTTTAAGAAATGGTGCTGGGAGAAATGGACAGCAACATGCTGAAGAATGAAACCAGACCACTTTCTTACACCATTCACAAAAATAAACTCAAAATGGATAAAGGACCTGAATGTGAGACAGGAAACCATCAAACTCCTAGAGGAGAAAGCTGGCAACAACCTCTTTGACCTCAGCTGCAGCAATTTCTTACTCAAGACATCTCCAAAGGCAAGGGAATTAAAAGCAAAAATGAACTATTGGGACCTCATCAAGATAAAAACCTTCTGCACAGCAAAGGAAACAATCAACAAAACTAAAAGGCAACCGATGGAATAGGAAAAGTTATTTGCAAATGACATATCGGATAAAGGGCTAGTATCTAAAAATCTATAAAGAAGTCACCAAACTCCACACCCAAAAAACAAATAACCCAATGAAGAAATGGGCAGAAGACATGAATAGACATTTCTCTAAAGAAGACATCCAAATGGTCAACAGGCACATGAAAAGATGCTCAATGTCACTCCTCATCAGGGAAATACAAATCAAAACCACACTGAGATACCACCTCACACTGGTCACAGTGGCTAAAACGAACAAGCAAGAGACTAGATGCTGGCAAGGATGTGGAGAAATGGGAACGCTCTTGCACTGTTGGTGGGAATGCAAACTGGTGCAGCCCCTCTGGAAAACAGTGTGGAGGTTCCTCAAAAAATTAAAAATAGAACTACCTTATGACCCAGCAATAGCACTGCTAGGGATTTACCCAAGGGATACAGGAGTGCTGATGTATAGGGGCACTTGTACCCTAATGTTTATAGCAACACTTTCAACAATAACCAAATTATGGAAAGAGCCTAAATGTCCATCAACTGATGAATGGATAAAGAAGATATGGTTTACATATACAATGGAATACTACTTGACAAATGAGAAATAATGAAATCTGGCCATTTTCGGCAACATGGATGGAACTGAAAGTTATTATGCTAAGTGAAATAAGTCAGTCAGAGACAGACAGATACCATATGTTTTCACTCTTATGTGGATCTTGAGAAATTTAACAGAAGACCATGGGGGAGGAAAAGGGGAGAAAAAAGTTACAGAGAGGGAGGGAGGCAAACCATAAGAGACTCTTAAATACTGAGAACAAACTGAGGGTTGATGGGGGTGGGGGGAGGGGAAAGTGGGTGATGGGCATTGAGGAGGGCACCTGTTGGGATGAGCACTGGGTGTTGTATGGAAACCAATTTGTCAATAAATTATATTTAAAAAATAAATAAAATAAAAACATTTTTGGTTAGCCTGGGTGGCTCAGTCCGTTAAGTGCCTGACCCTTGATTTTGACTCAGGTCACCATCTCACAGTTCCTGAGTTCAAGCCCCGCATTCAGCTCTGTGCTGATAGTGAGGAGGCTGCTTGGGATTCTCTCTCTTTCAAAGTAAGTACACTTTAATAAATAAATAAGTAAATAAATAAATAAATAAATAAATTCTCAAAAATCGAAGTGAACAGTGATAATATCAAGCTTCCGAGGAAAAATTAAAACTGTGGAAATGCTTCAGAGCTTCTCTATACTTAATTTTTTTCTTGAAAGATGAGTGGTGATATTAATATGAATTTTTAATATTATGAGGTGAAGTATGTCAACATTTCAGCATAACTCAATAGACAAAAATATATTCTAAATGATCAGTGCATGATGTTACAAAATCATGGATTAAAGACTTATTCAAAATATCAGACAGCTCACTGGATTTTAAGTTAACAAATTATAACAAGTGGATTGCTGGATTTCAGATTTTACGTTGCAATTGAATGTTGATAAACTATTATTCAAATTTTGGTATATAGCAAAGACTATCTAGAGTTATCTAAGAAGGTCTACCACAAACTTTTTCTATCTACCTGTGTAAGGCTGGAATTTCTTCTTATTCTTCACTAAAACCTATTACAAACAATTGAATGCAGAAACAAATATCTTCTATGATGCTAGAGATCAAAGAAATTTGCAAAATGTCTAACAATTTCTACTTTCTAAAATTTTTTGTTTTGGAATATATACTGATTTTTCATTAAAGTATTATTAACATGTAATGGGTTTACTTTTAATATTTTAAATAAATTAAATCTTTTTTCAATTCCTTACTTTATATATTGAAAATGGTAAACCCAGATACAATCCATATACACAAAAGTTCTTTGGGATCCTCATTTTTAATAATATAAAGGACCTTAAAACCAGAAAATTGAAAGTCATTGTTTTAAGGGCACTTTCCTAAAAGGCTTTTAAATTAAACTCTAATTTCTTCCCTATTTCAACTGAAATAAGCATTCTACAAATTCACTCTCTGGCATTAAGGCAAGCAATTAATATTCATGAACAACTATGTACCATAAACAAAGCATTACAAAATGGGCAGCAGGATGACTAAATTAAGGCCTTGAACTCCAACACCTGCAGACTGCAGGCTCGTGACATAAATACATAAAATAATCTCCATCTAAAAACAAGGACCTTTCCGTCTTCTTGAAATTCTCCACATTATTTTTCCATTAGTCATGTTATTTTTGATAGAGACTTGAATTCTGAGAATAATGCTTTCATTGTAAAACTACCATAAGAAAGCAAGAGCACAAATCTCATGATAAGTAGCCACTGACTATTGCCTCTGGCTTCCCCCTGAGCACAGACAAACCCTCTCTGGCCCTGTTCCCACTGTGTCTCTTCCTTATGGTGAATCATCTGTAGAGACCAGGGACATGTGTATGGGCAGTCTGATCTGTGCCTCCTTCTAGAATCTGTTAGATCACATTCCACAAGCCTGAACTCTAGAATTGTCTGCCAAATGTTCCTCAAAAAATTAAAACTAGAACTACCTTATGATCCAGTAATCACACTACTGGGCATTTACCCAAATAATGTGAAAATACTAATTTGAAAGGATCTATGCACCCCTATGTTTATTGCACCATTATTTACAATAGTCAAATTATGGAAGCAGCTCAAGAGCTCATCATTAGATCAATGGGGAGAGAAGTGGCATATATACAAGGGAATAGTATTCAGCCATACAAAAGAACAATATCTTGCTATTTACAACAACATGGATGGATTTACAGAGTATAGTGCTAAGCAAAATAAGCCAGAGAAAGAAAGACCATATGATTTCATTCATATGTGGAATTTAAGCAACAAAGTTAATGAACAAAGGAAAAAAAAAACAAATCAAGAAACAGATCCTGAACTATAGACAACAAATGGTTACCAGAGGAGAGGTGGGTGGGAGATGGGTGAAATAGGGGAAAGGGATTAGGAATGCACTGGTCTTGAGCACTGGATAACATACGGAACTGTTGGATCACTATAGTGTACACCTGAAACTAATATAGAACTAGAAGTTAACAATAGTATAATTTAAAGTAAAACAAATATATACAACAGTAAAAAAAAAAAAAAAAAAAGAAAAGAAAAAAATTCCCCAGCCAAATGAGTATGAGTTGCCTTCATGACTTGCATGGGTCTCTTCCCTTGGTGTATCCCCCTGGAGGATGGGTTGCACCTCTGCCTGCACAGAAGTACCCCTAGGCCTGAAGTGTGGACATGGATGCTGGTGTGCAGTGGACAGAGCTTGTACAGATAGTGGGAGTGTGGGCTGGAAGAGAACAAGTACAAACCATAGGCTGAAGATGGGCTCTCCTTACAACCCCACATTCCACTCCAAACTTTGAGAATCCCAAATTTAAGCCTAGCCTTCTGGGTTGTTATGAAGGTCTATTTTTTAAGGTAGAAGGATACAACATATTTTACATAGCAGTGTGTTGCACTGATTTATAACTTAATTATCCAAACATGAGATATAGGTGACTGTTTATTTGCTCTCTCCAGACCACAACCATAAAGGGATGAACCTGGCTATTGATGCCCGACTAGGTACAGGGAAGGAAGATAACCATTATACTGACAGAGTCTGTCTAAAGAGGACAGGCATTCTCAGATTCACTTCATATTTGCCAGATATTACTATTTTCACAGAGATATTAGGAATCTAAATTTTAAGGCAAAAATTCCTATTTTTAAAATTTCAACAATTAATCAAAGACCTGGTGGCAAACACTGATCAGTCTAAATAATGAACTCAGCAATCTATAACTTTCTAATGGATCACCAGATTAAATGATCTGGACTTGGAGAAAGTTTGTAATATGGTGTGGTTTCCAAAAACCTTCCCCAAAATCCTCACCAGCAACATAATCAAGAATGATGTTAATAGTGACAGCTACTACTTATAGAATGCCTAATGCAAAGCCAGGCACTTATTGTTGACCATGTTGTCTTAACAGCATTTATACTTTCAAAGGTTTTCTCATCTATAGGAAAGCTTTTGGCCTCAGCTGTCAGTTTTCACTTTGCCAGTCCCTTTTATAATAATTTGCATCAAGAAATCTATTTATGCTTCTGCATGGTGACTTAACTGTGGCAAGTATAAAGTATGTACATGTAGATTAGAGCAATTTACCTGATCTGTGGAGGGATTAAATCTTGGCACAAATTGTAATTAAGTGAGTTAATCTGGTTCCATATTGATTCCAAGCCTGTAATTCAATAACAGGTTCTGGGCAAGTGAAAGTTGAACCTTTTTGAGCAATATGGGCATCAGGCATGAAACTCTTCTGCTTCTATGCCAATAAAATGTCATCTCTTGATTATGACTTCCTTTATAGCTTTTCCATAACTCCTTCAAATGGTATTCTAGATGGGCTATAAAGTAGTTAATCAGAATAAATTAAAATTTGTACTTAGCACTAAAATGTAAATTAATTGTAGGTTTTCTCCCAAATCTAACCATTTTAAACATCTGGTATATATATTTTAGTGCTTCATTCACTCTAATGGTGATAATTTTAGCAAGTTGTTAAAACTACGTTTCACTTCCTCATCATAGCAGTTCAAGGGATGCAGCTAATGTGTCAGCATCGAAGCATCCCTTACAAACTCATTAGAGAAACAACCAGTCCTCTTTGGTTCACCATAAAGTAAAATAGAGCAGAACATTATCATCTGCCCACTGCCAACCAGACAATGAAACCACTGGCCTTACTGTGAAGAAAGTTTAAAGTTTTCAAGACTCAAGGGCACTGAGTACAGAAAATTAATCTTTTCACTGCCATGTTTTATACTTCTGAATATCAATTTTCACCAGCTGTGATAGTTTCTTTTGTAACATCTGCTAGAGAGTGGAAAAGATGAATAGCAACTGTATTTAAGCATAGTGATACTTTTTTTTTTTGATGATTAAGGCCAACAGAATTATGGGAAATTCATGACTTACAAATGATATAAATTATATAAAGATTGAAAATGCTCATAACTTACTTTTAATTAAGTAATAAGCCAGAACAGATTTTTTGGTAGTTTTGAATAATGTGCATTTCAAATGACAGGCAATAATTCATGCAAAGAGGATCATATACTGAGTTCAAGATGTTCATATTTCATTTTTACATTCCAAAGCTGTTTCAATTCAGTTTTTCTCTTAGATCTTTGCTATCCCTATTTTGCTTTAAATAGCCAAATTGACCGATTGTTTCCTCACAATCATTCAGTATGTTACTCAATTATCTTTCTTGTTTGGTTTCCTAGATATAGAAGACTTCAATTCTAATACGTAGAGCTTTGGGGTAAAGGGGACAAGAGAATCCAGATAGGTCTAGGTTCATGTCACCAAATGCTTCATTTTGGTAAATGATTTTCCCTGGACTTTACTGAACTTATCATTTTTTTAGCTTCATATGGACATAACTTTAGTCACTACATGTGCAAAATGTATCTTTTTTTTAAAAAAGTGGAAAATATAGACTAACAATTTAATTTTCAACAAAAATGGTGTATGGATGTACTGCTTATCTGATTTCAAGCTCGCTTATTTATCATATGGACTGAGGCACTGGAAATTTGGTTATGCCAAATAACATGCAAAATGGAATGATACCCTTGTCCCCACCACCCTCCCGCTCTCCAAAAAAAGTGTCAAGGAAGGGACAGGCAATTCATATCCTCATAGGGAAAGTATTAAGTCATTTTTCTTAACACACGAGAGACTTTCAGATATTCAATTACAGACATTCATTTTTCCATCTCAATGTAAGGCTTAAAAATGTTACTTAAAACTAATTTTACTCTTATCAAATTCAATGTCAAAAAGAGTAAAATTAAGAGTATACAGTGGACATTTTAGTTCATTCCTCAAAATACAATCTATCCCAGGTGATTCTCTGGTCTAAGAAAGAGTTCCTTCTCAACTGATATACATTAGCATCCGAAAATGTAATCTACAGTCCAACAGCTTTGCCACCATCTGGGAGCTTGTTAAAATCACAGTCCCTATCCCCTGGGAAGACAACCGCCTGCATTTTAGCAAGATATGTCACATGATTCACATGCACATGAAAGCACTGCCCTACCACCAGGGTCTCTTAGGTGGATTTCACGTGTGTATTAGACACTGAATCTAGGGTCTCAGACCATTCACTGTTGCCACAGACAAATTCCAACACATATTCCAGCTTGTCAGATGAATATTACTGTTTTCTATATGTACTGTGAAGTTTAAAAAATTAAAGGTTGGAAAATATTTGATTGAGCTAATCAAGTTCATCCCATGACTCCTTCCAGAGATGGCTTAAGAATGGACATAAAATCCAACTTCAGCCAATGAGGCGGTCTTTTGGGGGAGTGAACGAGGCTCTGGGAAAATTTTGTTGTTCCTAAGATGCCCCCAAAGGACACTCTCTTATTCTTCTGATCATTGCTGTAACAGGAGGCTATGCCTGAAACTGCTGATGGCAGTTCCTAACATCCTGAGGATTAAATCAACACAGAAGATGAGAAAGAGAAATTAAGAATGACTATGTTCTTGATAACATTGCTGAGTCACAGAATCAATCAATCCTAGAACATGCATTACCATTGGATTTCTTATTACAGGAGGTAATGGATTTTCGTATTTTTTTAACACCAATTTAGTTTGAGGTTTCTGTTAGTTGCAAATCATCCTAATATAGAGAAGGAATGGATAATTTTGCTGATTGTGTCCAAATTTCTTCATGCATTTTCAAAGCTAAAGCAGTCCTGATGCTATAAGCATCTAGAGCATTATCATCTATAATTTCAATCTATCCAACCACTCACTTGAGCTTCCAAGAAGGCAAGTTCCCAGTGGAAAGTGAGCAGTAAAGTTTCTATGAGCATTATTGAGGTTTCCTCTGGGCATATCATTTATTCCAAGTGTTTGCTGAATGAATGAGTGATTGCTAACACATTTATAATTACTTAGAATTCAATTTTATTTTTACCTCTTCTCTTTTTGAAAGCTACCAAGTCTCATTAAAAATTACTATTGCCAAGAAGTCCCTGTCAATATCATACACTTAACATAATTTTGCCTGCTACATTTCTATAGCTCTCCTCCCAATGTCGTTAATTATATGGCATGGAAACACTCAATATTTAAATAATGCAAAGTGTAATATATTAACTACCGTATCATACCACTCCAAACCATGGGTCCATGCTATATCTTATATTTTTCTCTGTATTCAGGGGTATTTGCACAGCCAGCAGTTATGTCCCCTCATGCCTAAGGAAAAGGGAGTTTCACAGAGTCCATATATTCATTTAAGTCATCTCCCACAAGATGTCACTTCCTCATGGTAAGGCCATTTCCCTTTAGCAGTACAGGGAGATTGTCAGAAGGGAGTGTTTCAGGCCAGAGTATCCTTTATTTGTTTTCCTAATAGAATAATGACCATGTAGTACACATCCGTGTCCCTGGTATTTCTCACTGCATTTCCCCATGAATATCCCAGCTTCCTGGCCCTTCAGGTCTGATAAAACTTGGGCATATATTTTCCAAGTCTCCTAGAATTCCCAAAAAGCTTCAGCTTTTGTGGTCACCATGGTTTCTGGCTTAATAACACACCTCTTGTTGAAGAAGCACTTCTTATTTTCTTCCCTAGTGTTGCTTCCTGCACTTAAGAACTATACTTCTCGTTTTTGAATCCTATATCTCAGGCTCTGTTTCTGGGAGAACCTAACCTAAAACACTGTTATCACTTTTCAAGGTGCTTATCTAGAACCAGGCAGTGTATCTGTTTTAGGGGTGGCATGAAGAGGCAGCCAGAAATTAAAAACAACAATAAATGAGGAAATCATACAGTGGGAAAAGGAGAACCAAGGAAGGGTAAATGGGAGGAGCAAGGGTAAATAAATAGGTAAAACGTTTAGAAGGTAAATTTGAGCAAAGATTTAAAAATACAGAAATACTATGCATATGTCAAATGTCTTTTTAAAGGAATAAAATGTAAAATTTTGGATCAACAATGGCTTAAATACAATTGTGTTCTCTTGCTCCAAAACAGAGCAAAGCAACAGCAATTTCACTCTGTTATTACCATTTGGGTTTATGACACATGGAACCTACTGGCCCCCATTTGACACACAGTACATTGGAGAATTGCTTCAATTCAAACTTTTCTAATATTGCTACTCAAATCAATTTACCTTCAGTTCCAAGGGTAACAAGATTGTTGTCTATTAGTGTGGAAGATAGTTTTGAACAACCCTTCTGCTATTAGAGAATATTCTTTTGAGACAGACTTTGCAATTGGTTCCATACTTTCATGCTTTCAGCACAGGTAATAAGCACAGTGTCCCTTACCTTGCCATCTAAGAGAAAGATTTCTCTTCAGGAAAGATAGCTACACCTCTAATCAGCCTTGGATGGTCTATATTTAAATAGCAGTGGAGCAGGATTGTAAACCAGCATAGAGGGAATTTGGGGAGTAGCTTCCAGGGAAAAGGCAATACAGTAAATCCAAACATCTACCTTCATTAAAGAATGTTTTGGTAACTTGTAAGTTGAGTCAATTTTTGTTAAAAGCACATTAGACAGTCCCTTGATTTAGCTGATAAGCCTGAAAATGTGACTTCTCACTGTCTACAAGAAAGCATTGTATGAGGCCTGATGGGGAAGATGAAACACAGGAGTGGCTCCTTCCTCCTAACTCATAAGCTGTTTCCTTGGCCTGAGTGATTTGCTGACTTGAAAAGGACTCTGAACTGGGAGACATGTGGTAGGGACAGGATCATTAAATATCTTATAAACTATAGTAGAGTTTGCACGTTACCCCAAAGGTAGCAAGAGACCCATGAAAGGTTTTATTTATGGCCAGATTTGTGATTTAGAATGTTTGCTGGGGTTGCTGTGTGAGGAATTGAGTGGAGGGGAAGAGAGGAGAGATTAGAGACAGAGGAAAGGTAATGGTTATAATGGCTGTTTTAGTAGACAAGTGAGCAGAATTCAGCCACAAGGGAGTGATCCTACACTTGTTCTCTTAAGACTTGGGGGTAGACACCAGTCACTGATATTCTGTCAAAGAGCACATGTGGAGATAAACATTTAATGTATCCATATGACTTCCAGACCCCTTTTGATTAGTATCAGACAGGTCATACTTCAGGTCATTATTTAGAAGTATATACTATTTGCATTTAGGATAATCTGAGATAATTTACAAGTTAAAATGAAAAATCAATTCTCTACTGAAGTTGAATGTATATGCATGTCCTATGACAGAAATTCTACTCTTAGGTATGTACTAAACAGAAATGCACACACATGAGCACC
The DNA here is from genome assembly GCF_024362965.1 of Panthera pardus. NCBI lineage: Eukaryota > Metazoa > Chordata > Mammalia > Carnivora > Felidae > Panthera > Panthera pardus. The sequence continues at coordinate 92,380,102 of NW_026526655.1, forward strand.
TCAAGACATGTACAGGGATGGTCACAGTAGTGTTATTTCTAATATCCCCAAGTTGAAAACAACCATAATGTCCACCCAACAACAAAAATAGTTAAGACGTGGTATATTCAATAGTATGATATACATAAGGACATAACAGAGCAATGTCAATGAAATATTGGTACAAATCACAAGATGGAAAATGTCATAAACATAATACTGAGGAGGAAAAGGCAGGCCCAAAGAATATATAGTGCAGAATCCATCTACAGAAAGTTTTTTAAATGAAAGTTTTTAAATGAAAATGAAAACCAGGTAGAAGTTACCCTTTTGTAAGAGATACTTACATGTATAAAGGAAATCTCCACTTGTAAGAGTGCCTCATTCTCTGTACCAGGAAAGGGGGGGGCGGTGACTCAATCTCTAGAAACTCTGATCAATGGAGAAGACAGCAACTTAAATATGTATAACAACTTTGTGTTACTGCACTTTTCCTGGTAGCCTGCTATAACTGACTCCCCAGTCCCAATATCTTCTTGGTCTTTAGCTCAAGATGGTATTTAAGGTGATGACTTCTGGCCATTTCAGGGAGTTACTCATTATTTCTAAGGTCACTCCCATGTATACAGGAAGTATATGGTTATTCAACTTTTGTTTTTGTCATATTAATCTGTCCCATATGATTTTAATTCTTCGACTAGCCAGAAGAATCTTGAAAGGTAAAGTAAAAATTTCTCCTCCTCAACAACAGTGTTGGAAATGTGAATGGTAGTTCTACTTGGTGAAAGGAAGGTAGTAAGAAAGCTGGAGCACCAAAGGGCCACCTGAGATGTTGATAATGTAGGATTTCTTGACATTGGTGGTAACTGAATGAAAATGTTCACTATGAAAATTCATAGAGCTCTACCCAGAATGATTTGGCTATCTTTCTGCTGTACTCTTTCATAAAAATGTTTAAAAAAAATAAAGATCCAAAGAATCACAAATTCATAGGAGATTAGTCACAAATATATAAAAAGCTATGTTTCCTTTTACCACTAAAAAAAAAATGCAGTGCTGAACAGGATGTTTAGCAATAAAATAGACTTTCCATATAGGAAACAGTGACAGTAGCTTTTACTATGTATCTAAGCTGAGTTACTACTACCAAAATATTTGACTACAAATGTTCAAGTAGCTAAATGTAAAAAGAGAAACAATCTGCATAACTTAGTTCTAAAAGGCAATATGGTATAGGTAAAAGCAAATGTGAGTTGTTAACAGAAATTATGTGTTAGAGACTAAGGAAAAACAATTCTACCTAACATTTTTCAAGCACATACTGTATGCCCAAAGAGATAGAAAGTTTCTATTTTCATTTTCTATTAACGAATACATATGAGGTACTTGGCATTATTATACCCATTTGACATTTTATGAAACTGAGACTCAGTAAGGTTAAATAATTTTCTCCTATTCCCACAGCTAGGAGATGACAGGGCAGCGTTTTACCTCATACCTGATAGTCTCTTTAATCTCCTATATACATCAGGGTGGATTTGGGCAAGTCATTACACCTCTGTAAGCCTCAGTCTCCCCTTCTATGAAACAGGAGGGTTCTCCCAGGTCTGCTTTTAGTACCAAACAAATAGTGGTTGTCTTAACTGTTTGGATTAGGAAGGGCAGCCTTGCAGAGAAAGGCAACTGCAGAGAAAATCTTTTCCAGAACTGATCTCAGCAGAAATGGCAGCCTCAGTGGCAAGAATCTCAGTTCTGGCAGTATTCACCCACTTACTTGCCTGACCAAAAGAACTAGCAAAAACAAAACTTTGTTAGCAAATACACATTCTTGAATCCCTTTAACTGTGTAGACTACAGTCTCCAGAGCAGGGTCCTGGGAAACTTTTTAAAACACCCTCCACTCCCATGGTGATTGTTCTATTCTTATGATCAATAAAGGCTATGAAAACAATGAACTCTGGATTTCAGAAGATTTAGATAAACTTCTCAGGGAGACCATTTTTATCTTGACTCTTAAGTCACACAGAAAAAAAAAAAAAAGAAAGAAAAATCATGATTCAACAAATGCTTTTCTGTAGGGATTTATCACAAGATCCAGTCAGGATCTAGGTAACTTGTGTTCTGGGATATTGGGATATTGGGATAAAGCTTGAAAAATCTAAAGGGTACAAACTTTAACTAGTAGGTAAGCCCTGAAGATTTAATGCATGGTGATTATAATCAATACTCTATTACAAACTTTGAAGTCGTTAAGAGACTAGATCATAATTGTTCCTACCACAAAAAGGAAATGATAACTATGTGACATGAGAGATATGTTAGTTAATGCCTTGATAATCACTGCAATATATAAATGTACCAAATCAGCATATTGTATGTCTTCAACTTATACAATGTTACATGTCAATTATATCTTTAAAAAAAAAAAGCTGGAGAATTAGCATGCCATTAAAAAACAGATATTCAGCAAGTTCATAAGTTCAACTTAACATTCTAAAAAGTATGTTTAGGTCTCTTGCTGCAGCAACGCGAGTGGGAGCACCAGTCGCCGGGCTCGAGGCGGAACTCCACGGATCGCTTTAAGAAAATGGCAGACAAGCCAGACATGGGGGAAATCGCCAGCTTCGATAAGGCCAAGCTGAAGAAAACGGAGACGCAGGAGAAGAACACCCTGCCGACCAAAGAGACCATTGAGCAGGAGAAGCGGAGCGAAATTTCCTAAGAGCCTAAAGGATTCCCCAGCCCCGTCATCTTCGAGACACCCTAGTCGTGGAGGAAGAAGAGCCACCTGCAAGATGGACACAAGCGACAAGCTGCACTGTGAACCCGGGCACTCCGTGCTGACGCCACCGGCCTGTGGGTCTCTGAGGGGACCCCCACCAATCGGACTGCCAAATTCTCCGGTTTGCCCTGGGATATTATAGCAAATTATTTGTATGATTAATGAAAATAAAACACACCTCGTGGCAAAAATAAATAAATAAATAAATAAATAAATAAATAAATAAATAAATAAATAAATAAAAATAAATAAAAAGTATGTTTAATATAACCAAATCTGGTGGTTAAAGTCAAAAGCATATTCCTTCAATGCCTGAAAAAAATGAAAAACAAAAAAAAAGAGCGAAGTTTCCATTCTGTATTTAAAGCTTAAATGACAGAATGATTCATAAAAACTTAAAAAGTATGTTCTGCCACTATTTTTTAGAAAAATACTTGAGAACTTCTACTTTAAGTACTTGGTTAAGAAAACAGTTTTCTAAAATTGCAAACACAGACCATGTGATTTCCTATTAAAACTGACTTATCCAAAGTAGTATTTCAGGACTTCAGGAGTTAAGGAGCTAAGGAGGTGTGGGAACACAGTGAAAGAGTTACAAAGACAAAATTTGACAAAATTTACCTGCTTCATAATTTAATAGCTGTCTGCAGCCAATCCTGAAATTCCTGCCTAGGGACAGTATAGGGGCTAAGGGCAAACTGCCCTAAGATGGGCCATTTTGGCATGAAGATTACTTCAAGCTGAAAGCAATCAAGACCCTATGGGCTCAAAAGAAATGTTGGCACCACCCTTAACTACAGAAGAATCTCAACTGGAGTTCTTTCCCAAAATAGTGGTTATTCTCAGAGATAAATTTTATCTGAGTGATCCATCCACATGGCAGGGCAAACATCTAATTATCAAACATTTGCTCCTCTTATCACCCCATGAATTGCACTCCTTTCCCCTGAAGTCCCAGACTCCCACCCCATTCTCTTTAGTTCGGGATGACTTGTATACCTCATTTTGCCTGTCTTTGGAATTTCCACATCTGTGTGCATCTCCCATTCATGCACTGTTAAATTTGATTTTCTCATGTTAATCTATCTCATGTCAGTTTCAGTCTTAGTCCAGCTGGAAGGACCCTTGAAGAAGACATGAATTCTTGCTCCCAGGCAACAGCACTGGGGACATTTACCAAGCCAGCCTAATAAAGAACATTCTAGAAGTACCTAAGAATATCTTGAACAACTGAAAGTGATTTTGAATATTTTCAGAGTAGCAATGCCTAATATTAAAACAGTAAAACACAAGACAAAGTGGACAACAGGTAAAGGAAAATTTCTTTCATGAGTTATTCTGGCAGCTCTCAAAAATGATCAAAAATTCAAAAGATTGTAACAACCTAGGGGGTATTACTTTGGAATGATCAATAATAGTTTATGTGGAGGCATCAATGTGGGGGAGAGAAATCTCTTAAGAAAAAACAATTTTGGGGGGACCCAGGTGGCTCAGTTAGGCATCCACCCCTTGGTTTTGGCTCAGGTCATGATCTCATTGTTCCTGGGTTCGAGCCCTGCTTGGGATTCTCTCTGCCTCTCTGTCTCTGCCCTTCTCTTGCTGTCTCTGTCTCTCTCTCAAAATAAACAAACAAACTTAAAAAATAACGAGAACACCAATTTTTCTTGGAAATGATGACAGGGCAAGAACAGAGAAGAAAAATTCCATCTCCTCTGAGCTCAGCTCAGTGACATATCACAACGTGAGAGCAGTCTGGATTGGCAGACAGGCATAAAGGATAAAAAAATGGAAGAACACTAGCCCTTACGAGCCATTCCATGCTGCCTCTGAGATGGGGTGCCATATACCTGAGTTTTGGAATAATGAGTACTATGTAGGGGAGAGGTGAAATGTCCTAGGAATATCTGCCCTATTAAATCCTCCCAAATAACCCTGAGGAATGAATCACTGTTTCTCTTGATTTATGGCATATGATATTTCCTACTTAAAACAAGATTTCATCAAAGTTGCAAACACCAACACCACACACAAGAATGGTATACCTGAATATACTTAATTATGAATAAGCTTGGGCTGCCTTCCATATTAATACTCAAGAACAAGACTTCTTACTCCATTACAGTCTGGGTCTCCTGCCAACATAGTAAGTCCCAAGTGAGCAAAACACTGCCAGGAATGATTTGGACTAGCCTAGGATGAGTGGGAGTTGGCCTGGTCAAAAAGAAGCAAGAAGCCAAAACTGGTTAAGCCAAATTAAAGCTCAAGTGTAGCCATATTTTTCTGATAAACAGACATTCAGATAGAATGACAGTTATCCTATTCCCACATCATAACATGCTACTGTTAATTAATGAAGCAGTATTTAAAAGGAGCATAAGCTATTTATCTATAGAAACCTTTTTTTTTTTTTTTTCATCTTAAAAGGTCTTCTAAGGAAGAAATATTCATGTGAAAATATTTCTATGTTTCTTTGGAAAGAAAACATTCTTCAAAATATTATTACACTGCTGTGAAAAATAAAATGCACTGCAACTCTATTTCCAAATTTAGATCCCTCCTCTTTGGTGAGACAACACACCTTTAAAATGGCAATTGTTTCTAGAAAACACATTTATTTTATATCCTCTCATTCAGTTGCAAACATAATGAAAACTCTTTTAAAATTGTATTTAAGTAGATAGCATGTATTTTAAGAAGTATAGGTAATGAATCTCAATGTATGATTTTTTTTTTTGCCCATACATACTGTGAACACACAGATTTGCAACCTATAAACAAAATATAATTTCCTAGAACACTCTTGCCTTCAGTCATGTGAAGAACTCTTAAGGGGAAATGTAAGTCCAATAGAGCTCTAACTTCCCCATACTTAATCTTCTATTAAGGAGACTTTCAAAAGAAAAAATAACAAAAGTATACAGTATAAGTAATTCACTCAAGACATTACAGACTATAAAAAATTAAAATATATTATGTATTTTATTATGCACAGGAGAGTCAAAGTATCTGCCAGCTGACCTGATAATCCAATAAACCATTTACAAAGTTTCTGCCTTGATAAGAGTTTTGGGTAAACTTTATGCTGGAGCTGCAGGGTCACAAATATACTTAGTAGAAAGCTACTCAAGTAATGCTGTCGCTTTGGCACTTCTAGAGAGAAAGCTCTCATGTTGATAGGTTTCAGTTTACAAGGGAGGCTTTTTATGAGAGATTATAAAAATTGATTCCATTAATAGATTCAGAACAGTTTATGAACTTGTCTACATAACAGCAACCCTTTATTTTTATTTTTTTTTTAATCGTAGAGTTATGTTTCAATAGGGATTCCACATCCAGGAGTTTTCAGAGGAATCTTGAAAAAATTCAGGCAATAATAGTTTGGAGGTTCTTATTTCTTTCTTCTAGAAGGGCTAATATTTTTGAGTATTTGAATGACACATTGTAGCAAAGAGATCAGGGTTCTAACGTTTTTTATAACGGAACTAGCTACCTACTCAACCACGAGATTGTGACCTGAGTCAAAGTGGGACACTTAACTAACTGAGCCACCTAGGCTCCCTGAGAAGCCTTCTTTTAAAATAAAGAATCCGGTAAATATAATTTGACAATACACAAGGTAGTGCACTAGTGGCTGGAATGAGTTACACAGTAGAAAGACTTTGCCCTCAAAAGACCTCCCATTCTAAATGAAGGAGAGGAATGAATAAGCATATGTAGGTATGCTGATATTTACATAGGCATATGTATTATATATACATACACCAAGTTGTATATGTGTATATATATTTATATGTATTTATATTTATATATACATATATACATATATACACATATATGAAGTATATGTTGGGCTCAATCTGACATATACAGAATTTTCCTCTTGCTTAAGTACTAAAGATATGTGCCTCTCTTACCGCTAAAATTTGGTTATTATTTTTAAGCTCTTATGTGAATAGAGGAGGAAGTATAACCTGGTTCTAAAAACAGGAAAATAAATCCAAACATGAAAACCAACTGGAAAGTAGACAAATAACCTAAGGCCAGTAGTAAAAATGAACTTTACCAAAAAGCCTTACTATACCTCTAACTAGATCATACTTCCTCAAATAGTGATCTTTTCTAAAGAAGAGTTGCCATAAATAATAGAAGTTGGAGAATATTTCCTCAACAATGAAAATTCCTGTCAATTTATATTCAGATGAGTTAAGAAAATATGGCTAACTTCAAAAATATTTCTATATATTATATAATGCACATACACACATACACATACACACACAGGGGTGCTATCATATTTAAGAGTAAATATGTAATAAAGTCAGCAAGATCGCTTTCCACAAATCTACTTACAGGTAAAAGTATGCTTGCTTTAGAAAAGGAATTGCTCTGAGGAGAATTTTTTCTCCATTTAGAATTTTTTACAGCAGTATTTCCAGTTGCTGTTAACAGACTTGCAAGTGAGAGGGAAGACATATTACATGTCGCCTGGACCAATTAACTTAGGTTAAAATATAGAGTATGGATTAGGGTGAAGTTTTTCAATTCAAGTTGAATTAAGCCACATACATACTAACTATATGAAACTTCTTTATAGCAGCATATATGCCACACTATATTTGATTTCTTGTCATTCAATCCCAGGATTCATTTCTGAGTGTAACAAATGAATGTCTTTGGAATGCTAAAATTCCCTTCTTGAGCTTAAGAGTTAGAAACACCTCTTGCAGACAGGCCCATCTTCACTTAATTTTCGCTTATGGAATTTATCTAAATTATTCTTAAAGTTGGGCTTATTATTTTTAAAAATATATATATTTTTTATTTTGAGAAAGAGAGAGAGAGAGAGAGAGAGAGAGAGAGAGAGAGGAGCCTCAGAGAAAGAGGGAGACAGAGAATCTCAAGCAGGCTCTGTGTTAGTGCAGAGCCTCAGGTGGGGCTTGATCTCACCAGCCATGAGATCAGAACCTGAGCAGGAACCAAGAGTTGGATGCCTAATTGGCTGAGCCACCTAGGCACCTCTGGACTTACTTAGTTGTTTTGTTTTTTTTGTTTTTTGGGTTTTTTTAGCTTGTACTACTTCTTAAAGTTACCAGTCTTATATGCCAATTAAGCATTTTGAACAAGTTTCCCTTAAGTCACAACAGGTTTACAAGTACTTTTATCTTATCTTATTCATACTCTCAAATTTGATAGACACACTTCTACACATTTGCCTTTGCATAGTGGAAATACAGTCTTAAAGTCTGCATTCCAATGAAGTTCCTTTAATCCCCTGATAATTTCTTAGTTTATAAAATTAGCATATTGAAATTAGTGTTTAACACTAGTGTTATGAAGGCTTAGCTTCCATAGATAGTTTTGAGAAATAATAAGAATTGCCATGCATTTTTTACAGCTTTGTAGTTATTTTCCATTCTAAATGCCTGGAAAATCCCCTAGGGAGTGTCACATAGTCCTCATACATAAAATTCACTTGAAAAATCTCCTTGTAATCATAAACCTGTATTATACCTTTCTTTGTACTAAAGTAAGGCTGATCTCCTTATGCCATCTCTGCTCTGATTATTTCCCTCCTGTTTTTATTACTCCTATATCTTAATCTTCCCTTCACCAAACTACTGTTCATGTGGAGTTTTGGGGTTTGTTTTGTTTTCACAACCTCTATGTTGATTTTATGATCTTCTGCTTTGTCTTCCCCAATAGGTTTACAATAGCTTTAAGAGAAGAAACTATGGTCGCTATTTTATGATATAACCTTAAAAACCAAGACTAGAATACTGTCATCTTACAACAGAACTATTTTTGGATGGAATGGTAATTTCACTTTTCAGTGAGTTATGGGTCTTTTAGCAAAACTTAGGGAAAAAATAGCTAAAGATACTGGCCTCAACTTGACAAATGACACCTACTCATATGCATGCTATTCAAATTAATTAAGAATAAACATAGATTTCCCTTCTATTAAACAATCTGTATGAAAAACCTAATCAAAAGGGGGTTCATAGCGCAGAAAATTAATAGAATTAGTAATAGAACCTTGTGTAGCTATTCTGTTAAAATACATGCATGATCACAAAGGATATAACTACCCATATAAGACAACCTTCACCAGTTTAAGAATAAAGAATTTTCAACTATCACCATCTTGTGCTCCTCTTATTCAATTGATTAAAAACGTATGTATCAGTCCTAATCTAATAACCATTATGCATCATGGGAGAAATCTGAGGTCTTTATTATAATTCTTAACTAAATCTTAGACTGTTATATGTGTAAAGCCAACTAACATACTCTAATCAACTTTGCTTAGGATGACAATTTTATTAGATGTCCATATGGAAGGGTATCCTTTGGGGTTCCATTTATGAAAATAGCTTTGACTTTTTGGGAAACAAAGAAATAGCTCAGAAAAGACATGAAAATCTGGAAACTTTGGTAACATTGAGAAGAAAGGAAAATTAGATCAAGAGTTAGGTGAAGGAAAATAGAATTCCATTTTTGGAGTACATGTATGAGACCACTAACTATACTTACTTCCATAAAGTAATTGACATTCTCCCAGATTATTTATATTTAAATACATATATACACACATCACTTTTATAATAACATTAATCAAATTATGCTTCAAAAACATTTAAAAATCAAGAGGATTTAATTTTTGTAAATGTTATTATTTCTAGTAATACCAGGTTGGTCTCTACCTAGGAGTGGGCAAGTCTTCTATTACTAACTGTTATATTACGTCATGTCCTCCTTACCCTTCTCCTGAACTACTTGCAACATGATAATGACTCTGATTTCAACAAGAAATTATCAAGTGGATAATTTTTAGCTCCGTGTTGTTGTTGCTGCTTCAGGTACTTTACCTGATTCTTGAGATCCAATTTGGGACATGGGCGACCTCCATTGTAAGGTTTTTCTTTTAGCCATTTGGACCGAATTCGCACTCCAATCCCACAAGATGAACTGCAAGACCCCCAACTAGACCAGTCACTTAACTTGCAATCAAACGGGCATGGGATGACACATTCTTCTTGAATATAACCTGAAAGAAAAAGATTTAAGGGAGGAAAGTCTGGTCAAGATGTACTGATAAAGTTTACTTTCTTTTTCCAGTATCATAGCTCAGATTGTTCAATAATATCACTGCAATGGTTTCAGTGATTTTCTACTCAAACAGACCATCATTTTAAGAGATAAGTACATATACTTACATCTGCATCCCAAATTTGTGCCATCTAACACTTGATAGCCAATTCTGGGAGGGGAGTAAAGAAAAGTTCACAGTCCTGCTCTCTGTGATGAAGAAATAAGGTGGGTCAGGGCAAATGATGGCACCATATCCTCTCACTGACCCTTGTGTTCTATAATTCCCACAACTCCCCATCTGGGATCAGGGTGCATAAGAGAGTCCATTTTTCTTAGTGTCTTTCATCTGCCAAGCTTTCACTAAGAGAGCTCTTGATTCTCACTTCCTAGTAGTGTGGCTTGGAGGTGGGAGGAGGACAGAGAGTGGACAACACAATAGCAAGAGCAGGATATTATTAAAAGAGGAACTATAGGAACAACGAAAGGTTGAATGATGAGATTAGACTGCAATCAAGAGACATGGGTGGAAGTGCACAGGCAGATGTTCTAGCTTACCTGGCCTTGCTCTTGTCCCCAGTCCTCTTCTTACTACAGTCTTTCTCTGGAGGATCTCATTTTTTAAGTATCACCTCTACTGATCACTACCAAACATATATTTACAATTCTAATCTCCCTACTAACTTTATAAGACCTACTGATACACTCTAATTGGATGGCCAATTATCTCCAAATTCAACGTATCTAAAACTGAGGCCAATATCCTTGAAAAACATGTTACTTCTCCTGTATTATTCATTTTAACTAAGTGCATCATATCTGATCCCTGTACCCTGGTGTGCATGCCTATATAATTTCATCCCTTTGAGTGTGGGCAGGACCTGTGAATGTAACAGGAAACCACTCCCATGATTAGGCTATGGTATGTGGCAAAAAGGAAGAGAATTCACTGATAACAATACATCAAATTAGTTGTTTTTGAGATGATCAAAAAGGAGATTGAGAGTTAGGCCCAATATGGTGGCATGAGATGACCCTGAATTCACCTCCTCCATGGAAACACCAAATTTACACCTATTTATATAGCAATTCCTCCTGAAGAACTATGGGCTGACTTAACAACTTCTGCACAACAAAACAGACAACATAGAGAATGGCAAGAGAGATGGCAACATGGTAACTAAAGAAACCGCAAACCCAACACTGTTAACTACGATAGTATGGAGGGGCCACAAGTAGGTTTGTCTACCTGGGGCACAGAAAAAAAACCAAACAAGCCATGGTTTAAAAGAGCAACTAAAATAAAAAGGAGCCAGGCTTAGATCTCTGCCAAACAAAGCTGCTGAAATTCTCTCCAGGTTGGAGGGGCTGGAGAGCATCACAGTTTACATTTCCCCTCCATCTTGACAACATAGACAGAAGCAGGGTCCAGGCATCCTAGTCACCCTGCCACCTCAGCAACCCCCTGGGCACCCAGCCCACAATAGCTCCACAAAAAAGGCCACAGTTTAAAAGAGCAACTTGGATGGCTCAGTCCTTTAAGTGTCCGACTTGAGATCAGGTCATGATCTCACAGCTCATGAGTTCAAGCCCCCATCAGGCTCTGTGCTGACAGCTCAGAGCCTGGAGCCTGCTTCCGATTCTGTTTTCCCCTCTCTCTCTGCCCCTCCCCTGATCATGCTCTGTCTCTGTCTCAAAAATAAACATTAAAAGAAGAAAATTTAAAAGTACAACTTGGACATAAAGGTAGCAGGCCTAGAACTCTGCTCAACAGTGGGAGAGCTGCTGGAACTCTTTCTAAGTCATAGGGCCTGTTGAATGCCACAGTTTATGTTCTCCCTCTATCTTGGTAGTGTGGACCAAAAAAAAGGATCCAGGAACCATACCTTGCCTACTGCCTCAGTGAGACCCTTGCCCCTAAACAACACTAGCCCCAGCCAGCTATCCCACCAAGGAGGCTCCAGGACAGCTCATACCTGGTCAGCATTGGTCAGCACTCACTGCAGCTCTAGCCATCTTACCAAGGAGACACATGCACAAAGCACCCCCAAACACTCCAGGTCTGTACCACTCAGGCTCCAGACAACTTGGCAGGGCAACCCCTTGTGGAGTGCTTGGCAACACCTGGCCCATTCCTGCCTCAGCTCCAGCCACCCTTCCAGGATGCCCTGGTGTGGAGTACCCCGGGACACAAAACCCATGCCCATAAAGGCTGTAGGCACCCTGCCAGGGTGCCCCTTTGTGCAGAGTGCCCTAGGACACCCAAGCTTTCATCCACTTCAGCTTCAGCTATCTTGCCAGGGCAGCCCCAGCACATAGAACCCAGGACCCCTGCATGCAGCAGGCACAGCTCCATCCAGCCAGCCAAAATCATCAGACATACCTCTAGTTTAGGTGAATAGCTCTTCTGCCTAACTGATACAAATAAAAAGTCAAACAACATGGGGAGATAGAAGAATATGGTCCAAATGAAAAAAACAAAAAGAAACCTAAAAAAATGAAATGACATGGAAATGAACAATATGCCTGATGAAGAGTTCAAAGTAATGGTCATAAAGATGCTCACCAGACTAGAGAAAAGAATGGATGAACCCAGTGAGAACTTCAAGAGAAAGAAAACAAACAAAAAATCAGAGTTGAAGAATACTACAATAACTTAAATGAAAAATACACTAAAGGGCATCAACAGAGAATTAGAGGACACAGAAAAATGATTCAATGATCTGGAAGACCAGGTAATGAAAAGTGACCAATCTGAATAGTAAAAGACACACAAAAAAAGTGAGGATAGGTTAAAGGATCTTTTATACAACATCATGCAAATAAACATTTGCATTATATGGGGTCCCAGAGGATAAATGAGAATAAAAGGTGCAGAAATCTTATTTGAAGAAATAATAGCTGAAAATTTCCCTAATCTGGAGAAGAAGAGACATCCAAGTTGAGGAAGCACAAAAGGCCTCAAATGATGAACCTAAGGAGGGCCACATCACATTACATAATAGTGAAAATGGCAAAGATTAAAGATAAAGAGAATTTTAAAAGCAGCAAGAGAGAAACAACTGTTACGCACAGGGTAATCCTCATAAGGCTATCGGTTGATTTTTTAGCAGGAACTTGGCAGGCCAAAAAAGAGTCGCATGATATATTCAAAGTGTTAAAAGGAAACAGACAAACAAAAGAAAATCTATACTCAAGAACATTATCCAACAAGATCATCATTCAGAATTAAAGGAGAGATAAGAGTTTTCCAAACAAAAATCAAAAAGCAGTAAACTTGCCTTAAAAGAAATGTTAAAGTAACTTATTGGAAACAAAAGGCCATGAAAAAAAAAAAGAATGGAGGTTAAAAAAAAAAAAGATGTAAATTATGACAACATATACATGAAGTAGGGAGGGGAAAGTAAAAATGTTCTCTTACAATGTATTCAAACTAAAGTGACCACCAACTTAATATAGATTGCTATATATTTAGGATGTTAAAAATGCTATATATTTAGGATGTCATGGCAATCACAAACCAAAAACCTATAACAGATACACAAAAAATAAAGAGAAAGAAGGCCAAACATAGGACAACAGAAAGTCATCAATCACAGGAAGAAAGGAACACAGTAGTACATAAGCAACCAGAAAATAAGAAAATGGCAATAAGTATATCACTATCAATAATTACTCCCAATGGAAATGGGCTAAATGCTGTAGTCAAAAGATATAAATTAACAAAATAAATGAAAAGCAAGCTCCATCTATATGCTACCTATAAGAGACTCACTATAGACCTAAAGACACACACAAACTAAAAGTGAGAAAAAAAAGATATTCTATGCAAATTGAAGTGGAAAAAATCTGGCATGGCAAAACTTATATTAAACAAAATAGACTTTAAAGCAAAGACTTTATCAAGAGACAAAGAAGAGCACTGAATAATGATACAGGAATCAATCCAGTAATTAGATAACGGTACAAATCTATGCACCCAACATTGGAGCACCCAAATACATAAAGCAACTATTTGAAGATCTAAAAGTAGATGCTGACAATACAACAACAGTAGGAGACTTTAACACACCACTTACATCAATTCATAGATAATCCAGGTGGAAAAATCAATAAACAGTGGATTTGAATGGCACATTAGACTAGATGGACATAAGATACATACAGAAAATTCCACCCAAAACAACACAATGAATTATTTTCAAAGGCCAATCGAACATTCTTCAGGATAGATCACATGTGAGGTCACAAAGCAGGTTCCAATAAATTTAGGAAGACTGAAATCATACCAAGCATCTTTTCCAACCACAATGGTATGCAACTACAAACCAATTATTAGAAAAACACTGGGGAAAAAAGAACACGAACACATGGAAGCTAAATAACATGCTACTGAACAACCAATGGATCAGTGGAGAAATCACATCAATGGAGGAATTTTAAAAAGTACCTGACACAAATGAAAACACAATGCAATTATCCCCAAACTTTCCAATATAGTAAAAGGTGTTCTAAGAGGGAAATTTGTAGTGATACAGGCCTACCTCAAGAAACAAAAAATCCCCAACAATCTAATCTTATGCCTAAAGGCACTAGAAAAAGAACAAAGCAAGCCTAAAATTAGAAGGAAGGAAATAAAAATAAGAACAGAAATAAATTAGAGAAAAAAAAAATAGAAAGATAAATGAAACCAGGAGCTAGTTCTTTGAAAAGATAAACAAAATTGATGAAATTTGGCAAGATTAAAAAAAAAAGAGAGAGAGGGAGAGACAAGACCCCCAAATAAACAGAATCAGAAAAGAGGGAATGCCAACTGACACCACAAATACACAAAGGATTATAAGAGACTACTATGAAAAAATTATAGGCCAACAAATTGGAAAAACTAGAAGAAATGGGTAGATGTCCAGAAACATACTATCTTTCAAAACTACATTAGAAAGAAATTGAAAATCTGAACAGATTGATTACTAGGAACAAAATTAAATCAGTTTTTTAAAAAAAAAAAAATTCCTAGCAGACCAAAGTCCAAGACCAGATGTATTCACAGGTAAATTCTACCAAACATTTAAACAAGAGTTAATACCTATTCTCCTCAAATTACTACAAAATAATAGAAGAGGAAGGAAAGATTCCATATGCATTTTGCAAGGCCAGCATCATCTTGATACCAAAAGCAGACGAAGACACTGCAAAAAATATAATACATACATAAACAAACAAAGAAACAAACTATGGCCAATATCCCAATAAACATAGATGCAAAACTCCTCAACAAAATATTAAGAAACTGAATTCAATAATACATTAAAAGGAACATTTACCACGATCCAGTGGTATTTATTTCAGGGATGTGAGGATGGTTCAAAAGCCACAAATTAATGAATGTGATACACCACATCAACAAAACAAAGGATGAAAATGATAAGGTCATCTCAATATATACAGAATAAGACCTGGACCAAGTTCAACATCCATTCATGATAAAAACTCTCAGCAAAATGATTTTAGAGGGAACATACCTCAACACATTAAGGTCATATATGACAAAGCCATCATTAACATCATACTCAATGGTGGAAGACAGAACATTTCTGTAATGTCAGGAACAGAGACCAGGATGTCCTTCTTGCCACCTTTATTTAACATGGTACTAGAAATGCTAGTCACAGCAGTTGGACAAAAATAATAGACATCTAAACTGGTGAGAAAACACAAAACCATCACTAATGGCAGATGACATGATATTATGCAAATAAAATCCTAAAGAAGGGAAAAAAACCTATTAGAATACATGAATCCAGTGTAGTCACAGAATACAAAATATACAGAAATCTGCTGCTTCTATACACGAAAAGCAAAGTAGCAGAAAGAGAAATTAGCAATCCTATTTACAACTGCACCAAAATGAATAAAATACCTAGGAATAAACTGAACCAAGGAGGTGAAATACTTACCCTCTGAAAGCTATAAAATGCTGATGAATGAAACTGAAGAAGCCACAGACAAATTGAAAGATACCCCCATGCTCATGGACTGGAAGAACCAATATTGTTAAAATGTTTATACTACCTCAAGCAATGGACAGATTTAATGCAATCCCTATCAAAACACCAATAGCATTTTTCACAATATCTAATACTAAAATTTGTATGGGACCACAAATGACTAGCCACATTGCCAAAAGCACTCTTAAGAAGAAAGAAAAAAGCTGTAGGTGTAACAGTCCCAGATTTCAAGATTTACTACAAAGTTCTAATAATCAAAACAGTATGGTACCAGCACAAAAAGAGACACCTATCTTAATAGGATCTATCAATAAAATAGAATAGGAGGCACAAAAATAAAGCAATGCTTATATGGTCGATTATTCTATGACAAAGAAGGCAAAAATATACAATGGGGCAAAGATGGCTTTTCAACAAATGGTTATGGGAAACTGGAAAACTATATGCAAAAGAATGAAACGGGACCACTTTCTTATACCACATACAAAAAGAAACAAAATGGTTTGAGGACCTAATGTGAGACCAGAAACCATAAAATTCCTAAAAGAAAACATAGGCAGTAATTTCTGAGACACTGACCTCACCTACATTTTTCTAGCCATGTCTCCTTAGTCAAGGGAAACCAAAGCAAAAATAAACTTTTGGGACTATAACAAATTAAAAAAAAAAACAAAAAAAACACAAAAAAACACACCAAACTTTTGCACAGCAAAGGAACCAACAAAGCAAAAAGGCAACCTACTGATTGTGAGAAGATATTTGCAAATAATATGACTATAAGGGGTTAATATCCAAAACATATGAAGACCTTCTACAACACAAGAAAAAATAATCCAATCAAAACATGAGCAAAAGACTTGAATAGACATTTTTCCAAAGAAGACATACAGATGGCCAACACACATAAAAAATGCTCAACATCATTCATCATCAGAGAAATGCAAATGAAAACCACAATGAGTTATCAAATCACACCTGTAAGAATGGCTAATATCAAAAGGACAAGTAATAACAAGTGTTGTCAAGGATGTGGAGAAAAAGTACCCTCATGCATCACTGGTGGGAATATAAATTGATGATGCCACTGCAGAAAACAGTATGGGGTTTCCTCAAAAAATTAAAAATTGAAATACCATATCATCCAGTAATCCCACTACTGGGTATTTACCCAAGGAAAACAAAAACACTAATTGGAAAAGACATATGCACCCCTGTTTATAACTGCATTATTTCAAATAGCTGAAATACAGAAGCAACCCATGTGCCTGCCCATTGATTGATGAATAAAGAAGTGGTGTATGTATAATGGGATACTGCTCACCAATATCTAAAAAAAAGAATGAGATCTTTCCATCTATGATAATATGGATAGATCTAGAAGGTATTGTTCTAAATCAAGTAAGTCAGGCAAAGACAAATACCATAGGATTTCACTTGTATGTGGAATCTAAAAACCAAACACATAAAATGAGCAGAAATAGACCCATAAATACAGAGAACAAACCAATGGTTACCATAGGGGAGGGTGATGAAAGGATGGACAAAATGAATGAAAGGGGTGGGAGGTATGGGCTTCTAGTTATGGGATGTGTAAGTCATGGGGAAGAACATTACAGAATAGGGAATTCAGTAAATAGTATTTTAATAGCATTGTATGGTGATACATGGTACCTACACTTGTGAAGGTAATGTGAGATACAGAGTTGTTGAACCAGTGTTGTGTACATGAACATAATGTAACCTTGTATATTAACTTTATTTCAATAATAGTAAAAGAAAAGGACACAGTGTCCATGATAGAACATTAGGTGCGAAACTACCACCACCACAACAACAAAGAAGGGAGGAGATTATTTGGAGTGGGCTTGACTTAATGAGATGAAAACCCTCATAAGAGTATCTGGGATATTTTTGTGGAGGAAGAGATTTTCTGTTGGCCTTAAAGATGCAAACAGCTGTGGATAAAAGGCCTGGGTAGTGGCCACATTGCAGGGACTGAAAGCACCCTCCAGGATCTGAGGGCAGCCTCTGGCTGTCAAACAGTAAGAAAGTAGGGACCTCAGCCCTACAGTGCATGTAGATGAATTGTGCCAAGAATTCCAAGGGAGCTTGGAAGAAGAGCTTTCCCCAGTCAAGCGTCTGATGAGACCCTAGCCTTGGTCTCCATCTTAACTATAGCCTCTTGAGACTCTTAAGCAGAGAATCTAAGAAAGTCATTCCTGTACTCTTGACCCATGGAGACAGAGATAATAAACGTTTTGAGCTGTTAAGTCTGTGATAATTTATGCAATTGAAAATTAACATATCATCCCCAATGAAAATTTGTTATCTTAGACCTTCCTCTGTCATTGTATACATATATTAAGAAGTGTACTAAGTTCCAATTGTTGAAACATCCCAAATATGTCCTTTACTCTTAAATTCCTTTGTCAGACCTTGGTTCAAGATCTTACCGTTTCTGGCTCAGAATACTACAATATTCTCTACACTTTTCCCTAATCATTCCTTTTTATTATTGGTCAAACACTCTGAAGAAAAAGTTACTTTTCTGAAAGAAATAACTTATGCTACTCCTACTTTTAAAACCTTTGCTGATTCTTCCTTTGCTTGAAAATAAACTGCCAAATACTTTGCAAAATCTTTAAGATTCTTTACAAGCCACTCTAAACAAAGGCTTTCAACTCTAGCTGTAAAATATATTTCCTCTGCCCAGGACATACTGCAGATCAACTTGATCAGAAATGTCATAGATTGAGACCTAGAGAAATACGCAGGGGAGTCTACTGTGCAGTCAAGGCTGAGGGCCACCTCTGTAACTCATTCTTTTGCCCTTCCCTCCCCGGAATTGTGAAATCTGTCCACATAGACTAATTCCTTTTCTCCAGTAATCTCTATGCTTTTCCTCATGAAAAAATGTTCTCTTACCAGCTTAGCCTTCCACTTGCATTACATCGGGCACTCTTTTGCCAACAGCATCAACCACCTGGCACCACGGTTCTTCTGCCCGCCAGTCTGGCAAAACTTCAGACCTAGACTGGTCCAGCTGTTTTCCTACTCTGCTTAACCCTGGACTACCAGGCAGAAAAGAAGAAAATGCTAATCGTCTGCTTGTGACACTGCAGTGTGTGGTATCCATCTTCAGTCAACCATGTTCTCACACTGACTGGAGGTTCTTCTGAGGTTCCTATCTCTCCCATCCCATATTACAGGTTGTTTACACCTTCTCCATGTCCTCAAACTTTCAAGATCTCATCTCTTCTTAACCGAGAAAAATAGAAATAAGAACTCCTTCAATTTTCTGTGAATATGTCTGTATGGATTCCCTTATTTTTCTTCTCTCTTCATATGATAATGGAAAAGGCATTCGTTTTCCTATATAGGGCGCATTTTTACCACTCAAGTTCTCTATAAATCTCTTTCAAGACCTTGTTTCCTTGACCGTATTCCTCCCTTCTCCCCATATCTGTTTTTCTATGTGTTTGCATAAATATATACTATATACCTACTTTAAGTTACATATATCATTATATATATATAGTTATAGATACAAAATATATAGATATGTTTAAGTTCTATTTCTCTTCCATTAATATTAGAATGGTTTTACATTCCCCAAATAATACTCACTGACAAGACAGAGTACAACAAACATCTAGGGATCATCAGAAAGGATCCTTGTGAGGTTAAGGAAAATCGCTCTATTTGAGATTATTAAAAGACTAATTTTCTCTACTGTTTTACATAACTTTAATTCTACTATCCTTTGCTAAGAGCTTTGAGTATTAATTTAGTATTAGGTACATAACAAATGCTAATATAAGATTATAGACACCATAAGCATTACTTGATTTTATAGAGAAACTGAGTCACAAAAGGATTCCATTTGCTACTTAAAGAAAACAGCAGGAGGGGCACCTGGGTGGCTCAGTTGGTTAAGGGCCCAACTTCGGCTCAGGTCATGATCTCACGGTTTGTGAGTTCGAGCTCCTTGTAGGGCTTTGTGCTGACAGCTCAGAGCCTGGAGCCTGCTTCTGATTCTGTCTCCTTCTCTCTCTGCCCCTCCCCACTTGTGCTCTGTCTCTCAGAAATAAATAAATGTAAAAAAAAATTTTTTAAATAAAAAAAAAAAAAAGAAAACAGCAGGACTAGTAATTAAGTGGAATTAATTTTCCTGGCATACAAGTTTCAAATATAAAATTCCAGGGGACTTTATATAAATAACTTCTAAATATTTTAGTGACTATATAGATCCCATTTTAAAGAAGATTTTGAATTAGATGCCCTTTTAATTCAATGAGATTTTTAAATCATTTTCATCTACACTTGCGTGATGAAGGATTTGGAGAGCCTCTAGCAACGTTTTTTTTTCTTTCTTTCACCCAAAGACATAAACCCAGAGGATCTCTGTGAAAGTCAAGGTCATAAATTCAATAAGTATAAAATAATTTTGAAATTAAACAGGATTAAGCAACAGTGACATTTATTTTTCAGGAAAGTTATTTTCATGCTAGAGTATACCCCAAAGGAAAGCCCATAGTGAGAACCATTAATAATTGCATATTCTTATACCTATCTCATAATTGAAAGGATTAGTTTTACCCACATACTTAGAGTTTTTGGCAACAGAATATGATCAAATATGACTACGTACAAGGTTAACCTGCCATAGGAGAATTCCAATTCCTGACTATGGAAACTTCACTAATGTTTTAAAAACTCATTTACATAAAATATACCACAGAATAGCTTCACTGGCAACATTCATAAATCTAAATCCAATTGCTGTGAAAGAAGCAGTTTTTCTGCCAAAAATATTTTACACCCCAATTTATATGCAGAGTACATTGCTTGGACCATCAGATTACTTGGCCAAGGGATGCTTCACATTCCATTTTAGTTACCCATATGCATATGAAGCTAGGGATGAATTAGTGATTACAGAATTACCAATAGAGCATATAGCGAACACTGTGACTTTGTAAAGTACAAACATTACACGTAATAGGTGTCCAAAAAGTATTGTTGAAATTATGGAAAAAGAGGAGCTGAATAGGACCCATTAATAGTACCTCTATCTATATTATAACTAAAGGAATTTATTTAATAACTTAAACATCCAATGGGACTGAAGCCCAGAAACCTGAAATGACTTTTCTGTCAATATTACTAATCACAAATTTTGCTGTTTAGGTAAGTACAGTGAACATAGGTGAAAATACAGCTCTCTGAATCAGGTCGTCTGATTGATGAAACTACTTCCTAATTCATTACCTACTGTGCATTTGTTTCCTCCATCATTCAAGTGGTAACACATCCCCTACCCACCCCCCAAAACAACAACAACAACAACAACAACAACAACAACAACAACAACAAGATCAGTTTTTGGAGGATGTAAAATATTGAGGATATTAAGTATGAGGAAATAACCTAGATCAATTTACTTGTATTTTCCTATTGTATAAAATAACAGCAAACATTTTAACTAGAAAGTGTGTGTTCTATTTACTGACACTTGGCTAAAATAATGAGAACACAGTTCTAACAGTAAGACAGGGAAAAAAAAAATCTGATCCTCTTTTCCTCACTTCCAAGTGAGGATCTGGGAGTACCTTATGAGTTAAAATGAGATCATTTCTTAATATTTAATGATTTACTATTTCAATTTACACATTTTAGTACTACTACTTATCTAATAATATATCATACTGAGAATATCTGATGACTTGAGTCAAAGTAGTTTAAAGTATTTGTTTAGGAGAGGTGTGCAGAAAACTGGAGGCAAGTGTTTTGTCCATGTCGTAAGACAAACAACTTGAGAAATTGGATCAATACTTTGCCATTGTTCTCAGGGGAAGAACTGACTATATTAAACATTTAAAATCTCAATCCATTAGTGTGTGGAAAGGTAGGTCAAACTCCATAAGATTACCAGCTTGCTTTGGTGAATTTTATTTTGGTCTAGGAATACCACTCCTAAATAGCAGTTACATTCTTTCAAAGATGGTTACAACTTTGTTTAGGTGTCTGTGGAGCCTGAGACAGGAAAGTTGGAAAGCCCTGGAATTATCATCATCTGTTTTCTTTTAAATTCTGAGTTATTAAAACAAAGTTTCCAAAAGTACTCTCTACTACCAGAAAAATATCTTTATTGCATAGGACTTTTTAGGACATTAGCATAGCCTCTTTTATGTTAAAACTTATAAAATGATGGCTGTGAAATTGCAAATAACAAAGTATATTCTTTGGACCGACAGCCTAATCAGATACCTGGAATATAGCAGATTTAGAAGTTATACAAAGTTTAAACACTCACATTAACAAAAAGTTTTCCTAGATTCTTTAAACTGAAATATTTCATTGCATAATTACTTACTAAATTTTATTACATCTACCAAAAAAAAAAAAAAGTCATTTAAGTATCAACTAGTTTCTATAATCAAAAATATAATTTACTGATTTACTTTATTTTAGATGTAGATGCGCTATGCAAAGTCAGGAAGACCAAAAACTTCATTTTACAGACTGGTCAGAAATAGAAAGGGAACTCAAACCCAGACTTGACTGAGATACTTAGCTCACTAGCAAATAGGAAAAAAAAAAATCATTATATGCCCCGGAATGTTCTCCTTAATGCTGGAGTAATAGAGTAGAAAGTCAACCCTGCCCTTAAATTCACATTTTGGAAGACTTCAGTCTTATAAATGAGAAAAAGAAGGCATATAATTAACTACTTAAATTATAAGATACAAATACTATATGCCAATTTTAACATACTATAAGGTAACACAGATGCATATTCTAGCTTTACTTTTTAAATAATTCACATGAACATATTTATTGGCATAATTTGTGGTAGACACAGGTTTTGGACTAATTGCTGGAGATGGTCCACTTGCCATAACTAAATGTATCAGTGTCAATTTAATCAATCAACCAAATCATATAAAGAACCAATCTTTTAAATTGATTTGTCCAGGCAATTTAATCAAGATGGTGTCTCTAGTTGTTCACACAGAGTTTCACATGAACAATCTTGCACCAAGTTCCTCCAAGCAGGCAAAAGAGAGGTTTTACTCTCAAAATACATGGAGGAAATTAAGGACAAATGGAACACTGGACACAGAACAATTTGAACCATTGAATTAGGGCAGTATATACTAAAGGGGTTTTCTATCAATACTGCAAATATGTGCTGTTAAAATTCGTGACTGAATGCTTTAACCACATAACAAAGTTGGCAGCTGAAATCCTACAAAGATACACAGATTATTAACAAACCAGTATTACTAACTCGTAGAACTGTGCCTGCAAGAGACAGTATTAAGTCCTGTCATTACATCTCCTTGCTCTGAAAACTCTCGACTTGAATCACACTAAACTTCTCTCTATTTCCTTTACAAAATCCTGCAAGCTGATCTGAGAGTGTGCCTCGTATTCATCAGTGCTGTTGCCCAAGTATTTTAAAATCTGCTCCTGAACACCTGGTATGATTACATTTCACTGCTCCTTGTAGTTAGGTGTGATCTTTTAATTTGGTTTAGCCAATGAAACATGCCACTTCTAGGTGGAGGCCTTAAGAGTCCAAGTGTAAATTTGCATACTCTTTCTTTGCCTTAGGCCACAAGGACCAAAAATGTTATAGAGAGTGGCAGCTCCATTAGCTAGTGTCCTGGAGTGAAGCAGAGCTCCTAGCCAATCCTGGACAGAGATGAATAGTGAGTGATCTTTGTGGCTTTCAACCACTGTCACCTTGAAATATCGGTTGCATTTGTTATTGTACCAGAACCTGTCTCATCCTGATGGATCTACCTTGGCATAGCACAGATAAAGTGGAAAGTCCAATGGAACAAAGAGCATTTTGAGAACCTATATATAATGTCCTGAGAAAATAAAATTAAGCCTTATCAAGCACTTAGCATACTTTGAAAGGTAACAGCATCAAATGAGAATGTGACCTTGAAAAACTTGAACCTATAGATATGTAATTCAGGAAAGTTTATAATTTATTATTTAAAAAAGCACTGGAGATATGGATTATAAATCAAGGTCTACCCTTATGTGATCTGGAATAAAATATTAAATCCTAATAGTTCAGTCTCCTGAAGTGAAAATAAAAATGTAACAATACTTGTCCTTTTTCACTCCCTTTAACACTGTAAGGTCAAAAAATATAAGCAGGCCTCTGTGGAAAAAAAAATTAACATACAGCACAAATGACATGGTAATATTTTTACCACTACCAAAAGCTGTATAGCAAGGTAAAAGTGTTTTTGCCTTATCTTGTTTTTAGTGCTAGTGATTGATGGAGAATGTAATTCTGTAAACATGTTTTAGTAAAAAAGAAAAAAAAACATAATAATTTTCACATTTCTCATTCCAAATCATTTTCGTGTAAATTAAAAGCTAGGGTAGCATTGACAAAATGAGAGATCCTGTCTAGCATCAGTAAATCAGTTGTTTAAGTCCATCTTTGTCTTTCCAAGTCTGCCACCAGCCAAGGCCAGACACTCATTATCTCTCACCTGGACTATTATAATGGCTCCTTAACTGCCTTCATGTCTCCAATCTCTTCTCATCCATTCAGGTCTGCTCAGTCCCTGTATTAATGTCCCAAAGCCTGTTTAATGTCCTAAATATATCATGGCCTAACTTTAAATAATCTCTAAAGCATGGAAAAGTTTTGATAAAAAGGTGATCCAGGCAGGAGGGATACCACAAGTTAAATTAAAAGGATGCATGGGGGCACCTGCATGGCTTAGTCTGTTAAGCATCCAACTCTTGATTTAACTCAGGTCATGATCTCTTGGTTCATGAGATGGAGACCATGTCAGGCTCTGTGCTGAATATGGAGCCTGCTTGGGATTCTCTCTCTCCTTCTCTGCCCCTCCCCCACCCCCTTCTCTCTCTCTCTCCATATATATATATATATATATACACACATGTGTATATATATATATATATATATACATGTGTATATATATATACACATGTATATATATATATATATATATATATACATATATATAATATATATATATAATTTTTTAAAGATGCAAATGGACCTAAAATGTTCACAAGTCCATGGAGACATCTTTTGTACAACAATCTGCAATCTGAGGTGGGGAAAAGTATAATATTGGCTAGGTCAGGTGGGGCTATACTAGAAAGTCATGCTGGAGGGCTTAGAAAGTTGATTAAGAATTGTGATATTAATTCAGGTGTGCTATTGAGGAAAAGACATCTTGAGAACAGTACCTTCTTAAAAGGTGATTTGAAAATTCAGAACTTAAGTGACAGATGGCTAGGACTTAGACTAAAAGACCATTAGGTGTAATAGATATATATTACACTTACTTATAGATGTTGTTAGAGAATGATATAATGAAATATGATTGGCTATTACTTATAATTAACTAGCTCTGGCATGTACACATGGCTAATATACTGTCTAAATGGAAATGATTATCTTCAAAATGACCAATGAACCAGGTCTTTAAATAGTAGCTTCATTTCCCAAGTGTTAAGACAGGTTTAATACAACAAATTGTAACCATAAGCAATGGCCAGTTTATGGGATAGATGCTTGTAAGTATCCCATGGGATTCAGAAATAGGTGAGCTTAGAAGAAAAGTATCCTTTTTGCTTCATCTCATAGGTCCCTAAAGGAAGCTCTGACATGAATCCAGACATAGTATTAAACCAGCATATTGAATTTATTCATTATCTATTTGCTTATTTATATATCTATTTTGAGACTAAGAGTTCAGTGTTGGGGGGTTTCATATGAAAACAAAGATTTCTGGCTTTTCTTGAAAACGTGGAGGATCTGGAAATACCTGGGTCCTGATTCTAACATTGCAATAATTGGCTGAAACTGAGTAGGGTCAGAGGCTCTTCAGGTGAAATATGGCATAGCAGTCTTCTACAGTACATGAGAGTGATAGTTTATATTTCTAGACCAAGGCTTTCTTTCCCCTCAACCTAAGGCAAAAACTGAACTCACAATTCTGATATGAAAACAGATGAAGGGGGTGCTGCTTGTATTGTAGGGAAAAGTAAAAGATAAAGATGCCCATAAATCAGGGCTCATCCTACTCATTACATGAAGGCATCTAAGAGGAATTTAACTAGAAATCCCTACCTTGGAAAAGGGCAACACAAGAAAAATTCCTAGACTGTAAGCTTCATTAGGAGATTTTAGTTCTACTAACACCAGTACCCTGCATATTATTCACACCAGCACTTAAACGTAACTCCTAAAGGTGTCAACAAGAGACATCAAAAACACCTAGAACAGTATGAATATCTAAAATGAGATGGATGAAGGCGTTTTCCATTCAGAGCCAACTGTCTCCAATCTCTGTAGCCCAGAGCAAAGCTCGCAAGTGATAAGGTGTGCATGAGACAAACTTCAAAGATGAAATTGTTTTATATTTGTTGGAATTTTGGGTCATTCAATGATTTGTATTCATAAACAACAAAACATGTTGTTATTATAAATTCTAAATCATGGAGTACATGATGAAGAAAATTTGCCTCCAAAAGTTTGCTTTTGCCAAAGAACTGCATGTTTCACTGAACTAATGCAGAGATCAATGTACTGGAATGAATTCACAGTACATTAACTCCTTGCAAGTTACTGTAAAAAACTTTGAAATATCACCAAGGTGTAAAATTAAATATGACTCCCTGCCTTGATTTATATTGAAAGCTGGCAATGGTGAATGTGTTTCACTTACCAATAAATTTGTTTCCTAATGGATTGTGCATCACCCAATCCAGAGATTTAGGCTTTTCTCATCTTCTACAGACCAAGAGCTACCTTATGATTGTATTTAATAATATACCAGCTAAAGGAAAAAGTTATGCAGTGAGACACCTGTATTTTTTTCCTCTAAGAAAACACAAATAGTCAATAATCTTCTAGTTATACTAATAGCGTCAATTCAATAAAAGATAAGACCTTTCCAAACTATGAAAAAGTCTCAAGAGTGACCAGAAATATTCCTCTGAGGAGAAAACAAAGGAACAGATAAAGATTATTTGTCTCCTAGTGCTCTCATAACAAATTGCCACCAACTTTGTGGCTTACAACACTGAATATGTATTCTCTGGGTTCAGGAGTTGGTAAGGCTGTGCTGCCTCCTGAGTCTAGGAGAAAACCCTTCCTTGCCTTTCCAGTTTCTTGGGGTTTCAGGTGCTACCTGGCTCTTGGCAGCATGCCTCCAATTCCTGCCTTCTCTTCACGTGGCCATCTTCCCTGTGCCCCACAGCTCTTTCTGCTTTCTCTTAAGGACACCAGTCACTGGATTTAGAACTCCCCCTAAATTTAGGATCAGCTCATCTCAATTTCCTTAATTTTACCTCCAAAGATGCTATTTGCAAATAAGTTTACATTCACAAATAGCATGAGTTAGGACTTAAACCTATCTTTTGGCAGGGGCATAACCCACTGGAGAGAGGAATAATGACTATGATAAGGAAAAAAATGTAACACATGGATGAGAACCTTGCCTTTTAGATCAAACCAACCTAGGCCTATATTCCACTTTAATATGAACTAAGTTTTCTAACCTTCAATTTCATCATCCATAAGAAAGATTGGCAAAGTACAGCTTACAAAGTCAAATCCAGCATCTGCCTGTTTTTGTAAATACAATTTACTGGAACAAAGCCATACCCATTTAAGTGCTGTGTATGGTGGGTTTTGTGTTGCAATAGCAGAACTGACTGGTCTTAACAGAGTTAGTATGAGGTACAAAGTCAGAATATTTACTATCGGGACCTTTATAAAAAAAGGTTTGCAAGTTCTGATTTATAAGATGGGAATGGCAGTACTTCCTACATAAGAAGATTGCATGAAAGCTCTAAGTAGTGCTAACCACACAAGCAAGCACCCAGTTGGATGTTTCTAGGAGAGATGCAAAGTGCCATGTTGCATAATAGCATGGGCTTAGAAATGAGAAAGACTGGAGTTCAAAGTCAAGCAGACCACTTCTTAATAGTGGTATTAATTTGTGCCTGTCACTGACCATCTTCAAGCCTTGATTTTCTCATCTACACAATGGAGGTAATTATTACACCAACTTCAAATAACTGGTCTGTAAATTAGAGATTTTGAACAAAGGGTTCACTAATACTGCTACCGTTATTATTCTCCAATATAGAAGATATAACATCATCTTAAGTATAGGAGATTGGATGACAGGTAAGAAGATAGTTCAGCTTGAGAAATCCTTTAAAAGGAGAAGATCCACATGTGGAGTTTTCAAGAATGAGATTTTCTCCTCAAGGCCCAAACCTATGCGGCATGTAGGAATGGATAGAGTGCTTGAGTGTATTTTGATCAAGAAAATAGAACAGGTAATGATGAGCTTTTGGTATTTGCCAATTAATAGTTCATTAAAGCAGGCATATCAAAATATTGAGCAGAGCTTGAAGGCACATGAAGATGGGGATGAAGTCACAAGACCATAAAAACACTTACAATGAACTCATAATCACTCCCCATCCCTCAGCCCTAACCAATCACATTTCTCCTTTTAGGTTCCCTCTATCCTGCTCCTATATTAAAGTCCAAGCTCCTTGACATGACTTACGCAACTTCCCCCATCTGTTATTTCCAGGTCTCTCCATTGGCATTTAAGGTTCATCAAATTCTGTAAATTCACAATGCTCAACATGTGGTGATAATATGATGAAGTGAAGATATAATTCAGGAAGCACTGAAGACAGCTTCCTTTATTTTTACTGTATGCAGTACATAAGAATCTTAGCTTTACAGGTATCTCTTTCCAATCATCATCAGCTCTGAAGGAAGCAGAGGATATACCTGTATATATTTGGAATATACCTCTGGTACAAGTACTGAATTATTCTAACTGAAGTTAAAATGTACTACCTTATCCTTCCAATGTCCCCAAAGACAGAGACATAGATAGATAAAACCCTCAATTCTTCTCACTCAAGAGAGCTGAGGTGGTACTAAGGTACTTTAAGGCCTGAATTCTTGTTTTGTATTGGCTGGAAATGATTAGATGAAACCAGTCCCTACTAGGATATATGCAAAAATCAGGGACACAATATATAGACCATTGAGGTAAAAATTACTCTCTGGCTTTGATTCTGCATGTGAGACTCAAAATCTGAGAGGTGTCAGGCGTACAATTCTGTATGTAGAGATGGAGAAAATGGAGAGTGAAAAGAAGAAAGAGTTGGAAGAATAAAACATTCTCACCAAAGGCTACCAACTATTGATTTTTGATGTATTTCTCATTTTTGTTAATGTTCTAATTTATTTATTTACTTATTTATGTAAATTATACTATCCTACTAGCTACCTAATGATCATTCTGCAGCACAAGGTATTCACAACTTCGTTATTTGGCCAAAGCTGGAGTGAAGCCTGGACAATTATCACTAGTGGAAAAGAAATTTAAAATGCTAAATATGTGTAAAAGATGGAATACTATACAGTGTCCCCAAAGGAATATACAATCTATAAAGGAAAGATTGGAAGCAGTTAATATATTAAGAGATACACTCTAGAATCAAATTGCATGAATGAGAAAAGAAGCTGTCACATTCCTTGTTGGGCAATCTTGTACAACCTCTCTATTCTTTAATTCCTTTATCTAACATAGTAATAAGTAATTAACTGGTAATGTTGGTATAAAAATAAAATGAGCCAGCAGATCCCTTAAAGACAGGTATAGCCTATTATAAATGCTCAGTATTACCCATCATTACTTATTGGGGAAAAAAATAGAAATACAACTATTCCTATATAGAATAGAATAGGAATAGAACTATTCCTATATACATAGAACTAGCCTATGATCCAGCAATTCCACTACTGAGTATGTATGAAAGAAAATTAAATCAGTATCTTGGAGAAATATCTATACTCCCATGTTCACTGCAGCATTATTCACAAAAGTTCATATAAGGAAACAACCTATATGTTGATAAAGAAAATGTGATATTTATATATAATGGAATAGGACTCAGTCTTAAGAAGAAAGGAGATCTTGCCATTCACAACATACACGAATTTGGAGATCATTATGCTAAGTGAAACAAGCCAGACACAGAAAGACAATACTGTGTGAGTTCACTTATATATAGGATCTAAAATAATTGAACACAGAAGCACAGAATGATGGTTGCCCGAAGTTGGGGTTGAAGCAGGGAGACATTGGTCAAAGGATGCAAAGTTTCAGTTGTATAAGATGAATAACATACAGAAATCCAATGTAGAGTATGGGGACTACAGTTAAGAGTACTGTATTATAAACTTGAGTTTTTCTAAGAGGGTAGATCTTAATTGTTCTCAGCACACATACAAAAAAAAAAATGTTAACTATGTGGGGTGATGAATGTGTTAACCAGCTTGATTGGGGTGATCATTTCCCAATGTATACATATACTAAAACATCAAATTATAAATTATATATACTTAAGTTTTATATTTGTCAATTATCTTCCAATAAAGGTAAAAATGAGATGGATGTATATTATAAATGTAAATAAATCACAAGGTAAATAATTATATGTATACTCATACTTCAGGAATGCATATACTTTAGTATAAACACGTAGAGTGGATTAGAAGGTTATAAATTAAATATGAGGGAAGCTAATAGGACTGGGGATAGAGAGTGAAAGGGGGAAATTGTGAAACTGAATTAAAAATCAAAGAAGGATGCGCATAGACTGAGGATGAGAACATGCAGCAACTCCATCAAATCCTTTCTCCAAGTATTTAAAATATGAGACAGGGAGACAGCAGTAGAGTTAAGGGAGCAAAACTAGGCCATCAAGCATGACTCAGGAGACCAAAGGAAACAAGACACATGGCAGGGAGCAGAGGCTAGAACCAGGAGCATCTCCTGAGGCAGAGGAAGTTTTCTTTGTTTCCTTAGCTCTCCATATAACAATGGGCCCTGATGCCTGAGGTTACTTACATTTGTCCTCATTCTTTGAAGTTAACAGCCTGATAAGATAACAGTATGAGTGGAAACTCCAAAGAGAAAATGTCCTCAGGATATACATGATAAAGCACTTCAGTTCAAGTTGAGACATAAAACATAAGGACACCAAAAATTATAATGAACTTCAAGATACTGTTTATTTTTCTCCTGCCCAAAGCCCTGCAGTGGACACTGGGTAGGGTACCAGTGGGAAAAGCCATATATTTGAAACCTCTGTGTAGAGTGAACCATTGTTCTACTTCTTTGTATCACAGAGAATTTGAATAGATTGAAAATACTTCAATTTCTTCCAATGTGTTAACTTATCAAGACTGGGCTGTGTGAGCACGGAGATTTTACTCTGGGTAAACAATTTTTTTTAATGTTTATTTTTGAGAGAGGGAGAGGGAGAGAGGAGAGGGGGAGAGGGGGAGAGGGGGAGAATGAACAGGGGAGGGGCAGCAACAGAGGAAGAGAGAGTATCCCAAGCAGTCTTCACACTGTCAGTGCAGAGCCCAACGCGGGGTTCAATCTCACAAACCAAGAAATCAGGACTTGAGCCAAAATCAAGAGCTGGACATTTAATGGACTGAGCCACCCAGGCACCCCTGCATAAACAGATGTTATGAAATAACATAGGCAAAGCCCCAGACAAAATACCTAACACAAAGCATATACTTTGAAAGCTAATACTTTACTCGTCACCTTCCCTAGCCATGTCTCCAATATCCAGGAAAAGCTGTTAAAACATATTGCCACTTTCATTGATAACATCAGTGGGAAGGAATATAACTGATGAGAAATCTGGAATGTAGCTCCTGGGCCTTAATAGTCTTAGATGTGAGGATAAGGGACTTGGGGGGAAACAGGGTGTAATCACGAATACTTTTGAAAACTGGGTCAGTGATAGATGGGGACACTAGCAAGGGTCTGGTACAAACTTGAAACTTGAGAGTGGAAAAGGAGAACTCTGTTTTATTTTGTGGACTGAGCAGAATAATTAGAGATGTTTAAAAAAATGGAAAACATTTGAAGTCAGGAAAAAGAAAGGACTGTAATTATAGGTCTGGGATATAAATTTTGGAAAAGCATCTAGATGGCTTGGTAGGTGATAAGGATGATGTTGAGAACAGGAGAACAGGAAGACATTATCTTGGACAGAACGCTAAGGCCATATTTTTTTTATTTGGGATGGTGAGAGAGAATCCTTTAGCTCCTCACTGACTAGAAACTATCCTAGAACCATCAGCTGAGCATCTCTAAAACTGGAGAGATCTTTTCAAACTTTTCTATTACTTTTCTAGAGAGCATGTGAGCAGGGGAGAGGGAGAGAGAATCTTAAACAGGCTCCATCCTCAGTGAGAAGCTCAACACAAGGGCTCGATCCCATGACCCAAGGATCGTGAGCTAAGCCGAAATCAAGGTTTGGAAGCTCAATCAACTGAGTCACTCAGATGCCCTGGAAAGATCTTTATAAAATATAAATATAGCTCCCTCCATCCAATAGTTCCAAATTAACTTTATTCAACCAAAAATATAAAATATTGTCTACAGAAGCGTATTTCAAAAATCTGAATATATACACACATATATAAGATGTTCCCAGTTTTATAAATATTTATAGATGTTTTATTTTCCAGGCTGAATGCTGAGGGGAAAATGCTTGGTCCTTTTTTGTTCAACATTTTGATTAACAACTTCGATAAAGACACAGATGGCATGCTTATCAAATTTTGGGATGATATAAAGCAGAGAGTTAGAGCTAATATGTTGTATGTCAGAATCAAGATTCAGAGTGCTTAACAAGCTGGAATAATGAGCTACAACTAAGAATAGGAGAAACAAGATAGGAAAAAGCACACTTCTTTCTGCATTGTGGTACCCAAAACACAACTGAATGTACATACTCAGAATGGGGGTATAAAAAACTTTCTAGTATTTCCTAAAAAACAAGACTTCAGGATCTGACCACAAACTGAAAATGCATCAGTATTCACTATACAAATTATGCATTTATTTTAATGTAAACTCATCTACTGGAAGCATTTAACAAAACATGCAGGAAAAAAAAAACAAAAAACAAAAAAAAAACTAAATGGCCCAAAGAAAATGGGTAAATACAATACAACATTGAGAATATTGTACTCCTATTTATTCAAGAGACATTGAGTATATATTTTGGCTGAAAGTGTTCTTGACCTATTATACATCTAGTTAACCTTCACTCTTTAGATCATATTTTCTTCCCTAAAGTGGCCTTGTCTGATTACCCAATTTAAATCATGTCTCCTCTTATTGTGTTCCCTGATCAATTTTGTCATAGCACTTAGGGTAATTTGAAAATTTAAATCCTCTGTATATATTTTCTTAAATATCTTTCAATAACTAGACTGCAAGTTCAATGAAACCAAAGACCACATACGTTTTGTCTAACACTACATAACCAAGGTGTAGCATAGTGCCTGACATATTAAGTGTTCAATAGATAGCTCATTAATTCATTAATGAGCCAAAAATAGGATACTAATAATTTGGGAAGGGACAAAGACCTCTGAAGAGATGAAATATAATCTAAATCATGTTTTATGTTGAAGTAACTCTATATTTCTGTGAGAATACAGAACTGCTCTGGTGAAGTTGGGGAAAATGCTCTTTGGAAAAATGGACATTCAAAAGACAAGCAGAAGTTCACCTTAAAAAGAAAAAGACTTTAAAAAGAAAAGACTAAGGAAAGAACATATTAGGCAAAGGAAGGAGTCATTCAAGGGCAGAGGGTGCGTGGGGAACAGTGGGAAGAAGTCTAGTATGGTTGCAGCAGATGGTACATGAAATGTGTAGTTGAAAGTGACACGAGGACACCATGTTCCCTTTACCATCATTTCAGTGCTTACCGCCAAATAGAAACATATTGGAGAAAAAACACAATAATCAAGGGCTAGAAATTGCATAGGAGATGGAGTACAAACCTCTGGGTAGTTAGCCTGGAAAATAAAGTATTTATATATTTTTAAATACAGGGGATACACACTCATAACATATATACACACATATATAATTTTTAATTGAATGAATTTGGAACCAATGGGTGAAAGGAGCTACATTTAGATTTTAAAAAGATCTTTGCAATTTTAGAGCTGTGCAGCTGACAGTTGTAGGATAGTTTCTAGTCAGTGAGGTTTAAGTGGAAGGTGCAGAACTCTTCTCCCACCCTCCCAAACAAAAATATGGCTTAGTGTTCTGTTGGAGATAATCTCTTCCTGTTTGCAATATCACCCTTATCACCTACCTTGCCAACAAATGCTATTCCAAAATTTACACCCCAGGCCTATAATTACAGTCTTTTCTGACCTCAAGTATTTTCCACTTATTTTAACATCATTATTGTTCTGCTCAGCCCACAAACTGTCTGAAACAGAGTTCTCCATTTTCCACTGTACTCTTGCCAGGGTCCCCATCCATCACTGACCCAGTCTTCAGATGTATTCTTGATTGCACCCTGTTTCTACACCTGTCACCAGTGTTGTTCCTCCTGACTTTCTTCCCTTCCCACCCCATGGCCTCTGCCTTTTTTTTCCACTCTCACTGAGGCCACTATAATGCTCTCCCTGCTAGTTTCTCTACGTTTAATTTTTCTTTATCTAGTCCACAACCTCAACCCTGAAGCCAGAATGATCTTTCCAAAGTAAACATAGAATCCTATCACGGCCCTTGTTAACAACCCTACTTTTAAAGCAGCAATGTCTTCACAGTCTGAGATTTGCAGTATCAGTGGGAGAGATAAAGGTAGAGTCAGAACAAGGCTCCTGGTTTCACTCATCCTTAAGCAATCTTACCTATGGGGGAAACCCTTTGGAATATCTACTGCTGATGAGTGTCCTAGGCAAACATTATGGAGTATGTAAGTCTCCAGAGTGAAAAGGTTGAGAACTACTGCCCTAAAGCTGTTATACAGGTGTGGCTGTGGCTCTTAAACTCTGCAGATATTTCTTAGAGAACAGTAAATTTCAAATTTTAATATTTACAATTTTATGTTTCTTTCAGTTTTATATAGCTTATATTCTATGAGCATAAGGAGGTTCTATTTCATTTTTTGTTGATACATTTTTATGATAAAAATAATTTTAGTTAACAATGGAGCTTTGTTGGAAGGGTGTCCCTTAAGAAAAAAAAAAAGTTCAAACATTATTTAAGTTAAAAAAAAAACCAAAAATGCCTTGTATGATAACAGTTTTTCTAGCATTTGAGTTCCTACACAAGTTAACTCAAACCTAGATTTCCAACCTTACCTTCAGTCACCTACCTATATCCTGGTCCTACAGAACTAGTTACCTTTACCAAACTGTATGATAGTTTTTCTAGCATTTGAGTTCCTACACAAATTAACTCAAACCTAGATTTCCAACCTTACCTTCAGTCACCTACCTCCTGGTCCTACAGAACTAGTTACCTTTACCAAACCACAATGTCCCCTCTTTCCTCTTTTAAGACCCAGTTCAAATGTTAAACTCACCCCAGAATTAGTTTATCATCGACTTCCCCAAACACTTTGTTCATTTTTCTCTGCTGGCATGTTCTATATTTGATTAGATTTACTTATTTACAAGTCTATTCTCATCAAAAGTGATTCTCAGGAAAATCCTTAAAATGAGTTAGAATCCCAAGTGCCAATATTTTAGATGTGTGTGAATATCTATCTATCTCTACACACACACACACACACGTATGTATAAACAAATATGTAATGCATATATATTTTACATCAAATCATTCTTTTCAATTATAAATTCCTCATTAAGTTTTTAAGTTTTGTTTTATTTTTTCAAGTTTATTTTTGAGACAGAGAATGAGAGGGGGAGGTGCTAAGAGAGAAAGGGACAGAGGATCTGAAGCAGGCTCTGCATGGGCAGCAGAGAGTCCAATGTGGGGTTCAAACTCATAAATCATGACATCATGACCTGAGCTGAAGTCCGACGCTCAACCAACTGAGCCACCCAGGAGCCACTTAAATTTTATTTTAGAGAATGCATGCATGAGCAGGGGAGAGGGGCGGTGGGGGGTCGAGGAGAGAAAGTATCTCAGGCAGCCTCCATGCTCAGCACAGAGCCTGATGTGGGGTTCAATCCCATGACCCTGGAATCATGACCTGAACCAAAATCAATAGTTGGATACTGAACCACTGAGTCACCCATGTATCCCACCTCATTAGCTTTCAAAGTTTACTTTTAACTTTAAGTTATTCACACATTAAAGTGCACATTTTTAAGGATATTCAGAGTTGTACAATTACTGCCACAGTCAATTTTAGAATATCATCACTCTCCAAGAAGACTGGAGATCATTAGCAGTCTGCTATGCAATGAATTGTGTTACCCTAAAATTCAGTACTGAAGCCCTGACTTCCAAGGTGATGGTATGTGGGAAGTAATTAGGCTTAGATGAGCTCATGAGTGTGGGGCCCTCATAATGAGAATAGTGTCCTTGTAAGAAGAGACACCAGAGACCTCTCTCTTCCCCACTCCCCTGGATAGACTGGTTAAGGTTCTGAAATTTTTATTTATTTATAATTCAAAAAACTAAAGTATGTTCTGGCAGAGAGAGAAGATAATAGCAAATTTAGAAGTTCTCCAAACAGTCCAGCATTAAATTGGATATCTCCAATGAGCATTACTCCTCTTTATATACTATTATACAGAAAAGAGCCTGATATAAACTAAATTTTCCATTGATGTCTGTTAAAAGAATAAGTGAATACATATACAAATGAACCAGTGTTCCCAATGCAGCCCTTCACTAGTTGAATTCTTGGACTGAGTTCCTCAAACATTTTAGTAGTCCTACTACTTCAAATGAGTAGGACTATTTCAAAAGAGAATAGTACTGTCTTCAAATGAGAGGTTTTCAGTAAGACTTTGTCTCTATTAATAGTTAAATAGGTCAAAATTAGAAAGTAAAATAAACAAGATAATACAGGACCTCGATAGAAGGGCATAACCCATATGCCAAAACAAATAAAACCACAAAACGAAACAAACAAAAAAAGTGAATGGGATTATCAATTCCATATAATGTTGTTCACGAAAATAGCCAAAAGCCCCATTTGTTTTCTTAATTATTACATTTCAGCATTTTGCCAATTAATTTTCCAGACTGTGATATCATTCACATAAACCCCCTTGTGTAGACACAATGCACACTAAGAAATAAAGAACACTAGGTAAATGTTTCTAACACTTGAGAAGCTTCCAACTCATTTTCATTAGTACATCTTTAAAAAGTTTGTTTTCAAAAATTTACTAGCCTTAACATACTATGGTAGGCTGAATAATGGTCCCAAAGATATCCTAGTTCTAATCTCTAGAACCTGTGAATGTTACCTTATAGGTTGAAAGAGACTTTGCAGTTGCAACTAAGTTATCCATATTGAGATGAGAAAATGATCCTGGATTATCAGCACAGCTAGATACTCTTAAATGTCCTTATAAGAAGGATGTAGAAGGGGATTTGACAGAGGGAGGAGGCAATGAGACACTAAAGCAAGCGCCTATGCCACCGGCTTTGAAGATCCAGGAAAATGCCATTAGCCAAGGAATGCAGCTTTAGAAACTGGAAGAGGCCAAGAAACACATTATCTTCCAAAGCCTTTGAAAGGAACACAGCCCTGATGACACCTTAATTTTGACCCGGAGAAACAGATTTTGGACTCCTGATCTCTAGAAATGTGAGAGAATAAGTGTGTTATTTTAAGCCAGTGAGTTTGTGGTTTTGCTATAGCAGTCATAAGAAACACATGTACATTAAAATTCTTTATCCATAAGCATGGATTTACATCATGTTTTGCTAATTATTGAGTATATATGATATGTTGACTCTTTGCCAGATGGTTGTGAAGAAAGAGTGATTAAACAGTCCCTCCCTCAAGGAGCACATGTCACCCACTGGCAAGACCGACTGGCAATAAAGTAGCTGAAATGTGAGAAACATCTAAGAGACACAACACAGATATTTTCAGCTCTTAATGGGTATTAAGGGTTGGGGAAGGGTGGAGTGAAGAGACAGCCTGTGGTCTCCTAGAGGAGGTGATGTTTGTGATGCCTGGCTGGAAAGGTGATTAGGAGTTAATCAGAGAATTAGGTTGTAAACAGGAAAAGTTAAAGTCCTATCAGAAGTAAAATGTAGACATACAAAAGGCAAAAGCTTGGTAGGTGTGCAGATGTGCAAGAACCTGAGAAGCCTGGAGTTGAAACATAGGAAGGGTGAGGGGTAAGGCTTCAGAGATTCAAAAAACAGTAAAACCATGACAGGGCTTACAGGTCATGCTAAAGCATCTGGGCCACAGGTTTTAAACTCTCCTGACAACCTAGGAGAGGGATGATTCCATTTGTCTTTTGGTGACATGCCTCATGAAAAGGGAGAAAAAGGTGGTGGGAGGAAGGATCTGGCGAGGACAGTGGAGGAAACACCCCTGTAGTAAATTCAGGCAAAAGGGGAGCGACATCTGAGCTAACGTGAGGGAGAGCAACTGGGATGGAAACTCATGGGTAGAAGCAAGACACATCTCTAAGTACCAGTATCGTATACATTTTTAAAATCAGTACTTATGGAGTGCCTGGGTGGCTCAGTGGGTTAAGCATCCAACTTCAGTTCATGTCATGATTTCACTGTTTGTGAGTTCAAGCCCCATGTCAGGCTCTTTGCTGACAGCTTAGAGCCTGGACCCTGCTGTGGATTCTGTCTCTCTCTCTCTCTCTCTCTCTCTCTCTCTGCTCATCCCCCACTAGCACTCTGTCTTTCTCTTTCTCAAAAATAAACACTAAAAAATTGTTTTAAATGAACACCCTTATTAAAGCAAACAAACAAAAAAAAACC